>NW_004524595.1:18972567-18994948 GCF_000260255.1 Octodon degus | reverse complement strand
AGTCTGATCTAGTAGTGACACCCTGAACACCCTGTAGACCCTTCCCTAAAATACAAAGTAAGTAAAATAAGATGAACAAAGAGACAGCTTTTGAAAATATGCACAAATTTGCTTCCTTTAAAAATCAGGACAGGCTTCAGAGATAGCTCAGTGGTCTAAGCACCTGCTGAACAAGTGTGAGGACCTGGGTCAATCCCCAGTACCACATGCTGTGTCGGCCACTGAAACTGGGCATAGTGGCGCATGCCTATAATCCCAGCCCTGGGGAGGGTGAGACAGAGTATCACTATGAGTCCAAGTTGCATAGTGAGGCCCTGTATGAAATACATGAATAACATAAAAAAAAATCAGGACAGTAAAACTATTTTAAAAATTCTGTTCTCTGTATAAATATTTAAACTTTAAATGATAAGTTTTAATATACCTACTTTTCTATCTTCCATATTTTTCCCAGTCACTTTAATAATCAGGAAAACATTGGCCATTAAGAATACACAAAAACATGTAGATCCAGATACATTTTTCCTTTCACCTCAGGCTGCCACTTGGCATAGCACAGCACTGTCGGATGAATGTGTCTGTGCTTGGGGAATGTGTTTGTGAATTTTTCTGAACGTGGTTATCTTGGTGAAGAGGAATTTTCCATAAGCTGAGCTTTCCGGCAGACACTCCTCCCTGGGTCAGGGGACAAGTATCAAGGTCCACGGTGGCAGTGTTACGTCTTTGGACACTTTCCTTTTCGAGTACTTGCTAAGAGGCTGCCTGAGCTGTAGGCTGCCAGTTGCCCCCACTGCCCCTCCAATGTCCCTTCTTGCCCCATCACTCTGCTTTCTCATTTATTAGAGAATCTAAGTGAAGATCAATGAATATTTGTGCTCTGAGTGGGAAAAATGATCTCTGATTATTTGCTTAATTGGTCTCCAGTTGTCTTGTGTTATTTATCATCAGTACATTTTTTTAAATTTTTTTCCATAAATTTATTGAGAAACAAATAGCAATTCATCAGTACCTTTAGAAATGACACTTATCAAAATAAAGGAATGCTTACAAATAGGAGAGCCCCAAATTCCCCAAAGACCATTTGTTCTGGGAAATGAGGGTGCACCATGGATTCCAATACCACACTGATTAGCCACTGAAGATGTTCTCTTGTTCATGTAAATCCACCAAAAGCCATTGAGTAGCTGCTTTTTCTAAATTGTATTCATAGCTCATAAATGCCTCTATGTATCTGCCTTATTACCTTTGAAATCCATATATATATATGGAGAGGGAGAGACTTGATACCCCTTGACATCCACAAGAAGACTGGTTCCGGAGTCTCCCCATAGATACCAAAATTCACAGATGATTGAAATTCTTTATGTAAAACAGCTCTGGAATATGTACATGTAACCTTCCCGCATCATCTCCTATATCTAAATTATCTCTAGATTTACTTATAACCCCTAATACAAATAATATAATGGTTTAAAAAATGTCTATACATGTTTCATACAAATGCATTTTTTGGAATATTTTCTATCCATACATGGTTAAATCTATTGATTCAGTGCCCTCATACATGAAGGCATACCATATGCTATAGATAGATAGATAGATAGATAGACAGACAGACAGACAGACAGACAGACAGACCGACCGACCGACAGACAGACCGACTGACAGACCGACCAACCAACCAACCATTTTTTTCTCTTCACCTCCCCAACCCCTGTAGCCAAGCATGGTTTCCTCCAAGCCCAGGGGCAGTGTCTTTTGCTTGGCCCACTGAATGCTGTGTTATTGCTACCAAGAAAGGAGGTACAGTCTTCGGCTATCTGATGGTCAGATCAAGGGAGCAGGTGCTCCTGGCATGTTTGAGGTTCTCTTATCTGTACATTGTAGTACAGACACTGGTACATTACGGAATTTGCAAAGCTTTAGTCAGGCTGATGGAGTCTAGAAACCTAAACAGATGCTGCACTAACCTAAGGCTGCTCGGCCTGGAAGAGGACAGAAGATCTGTTTTCTACTACTTCAGAGACTTAAGGAATTAGGTGCACTCTGCAGGGCTCCAGGGGTACTATTGTACCATGGAGGAAATACATGAGTTCTGGGAAGGCAAATTTATGCTTACCCTGTGGACTCCCACACCAACAGTTAAAATTAACACCAAAGGCAGAATAATCTATTTTATGAAATAATAAAGGGCTGTTTCATTTCAAGATCCTCTCTGAAAACATTCTTTCAATTCAGAGTCTGTGGCTACAATGTTTCATCTTTGACAAGGTTAAAATATCAATGAAACACAAACTCCAGCAGTAGGGTGGATAGATTTCTTTTGTTTTTATTCAATTGTTTTGGGGTTTAGTGTGTGTGTGTGTTGCTGGGGTTGGCACCCAGGGCCTTGCACATGCTAAACAAGTGTGCTACCACTGAGTTACACACCCATCCTGAATTCTTTTTTAATCATAGGGAATCTCCTTACTATTGTTAGAAACTGTTAACTCAGGCAACAATTTAAGAGCTGTTTTAGGGTCCAACCTGGTTCTTTAGTAGAAAGACATGAATTACCAGGGCAGCATACCAAATGGTATCTAGTTGTTTTTTCTATAAGGCTTATTGTGACAGATATATCACACAACCATTTTCTATAAAGGTATGATTCTCTGCAAGGAGACTTACTCGGCCTGCGATTCAAGACGTGGGGTAATGACCTGGAGGAGGAACGGTGATGAACAAGACAGGGCAAGAGACACAAGAGACGGAGACAAGACAGGCTTTCTGATCAAGTCTCATTTATTGAGGAAGTGAGTGGGGTCTAAATAGCCGTATAGTGGAAGTAGCTGGGTAGGACTAGTTGTGGATTGGTAGTGGAGGTCCAGGACCACAGGAAGATGTCGAGGCAAGCGGGGATTGGTGCTGCAGCACTTCTTGCCCAAATAAGGGAAAATATAACAGGAGCGTTCTATCGCCCCCCCCCCCACAGGAGACAATAGCAAACTAGGGACTCCCTTGTTCTAATGGGTTGTCCTATTCAGAAATGTTGCTACTGCCACAGACTGTCTTCTGAGGGCTGTTCTGAGATCTGCTTAGAGCGGGTGCTGGCATACATGGGATTGCCCAAGATGCTCTTGGGTCAACAGGCAGCTTTTTGCCCTGGTCTATATTTTTGTTGTCAACCAGTGCTGTGGATTGAATGTCTCTCCACAGCTCACATTGAGTTGTGCAGTTGTGAGGATGGTGAGAGGTGATGGGGTCACCAGGGTTTGCCCTCCCGAATGGATTGAGACTGTAACGTCAGGCAGTTAGTTGTCACAGTATGTTGGGTTCCAGGAGCTCACTTGCCCTTCCATCCATTAGGATGTTGCCCGGAGGCCTTCGCCAGGCACGTGCCCCGGTGCTCCTGTGCTTCCTGGTCCGCGGTATTCCGTTACTGCAGTAGAAAAACAGACTGAGACAGCCAGGAAATTCAGAATTTGAAAATCATGCTGAACAGCTTCTGTCTAGGCCAGACCAGAAAACTGTGGGAAAGATAGCAAAGATGACAGACAAACAAGATGTAGATTTTTTTCCTGGAGTTTATTAGCACTATGGTGTCAGTTTTGGCAATCTGTATCTCTGAAATTTGACTTGGGCTTCTAAGTTAGAACAGAGGAGAAAGGGTTGTTCCTAATGCACTGCCCACCCCCCCCCAGGGAAGGAACCCACTTTTCTGTTTTTGTGCCATAGCCTGCACAAAAGCCACCTCACAGCTCTCTCTGCATCCCGCAGCCTGACCAGAGGGATGCTGGCTGACAGGGAGTCAGGGATCTCAAGGCTGACAGGTCCTCTCAGACTTTTTAGGGGTGAAAGTAGTTGACCTGTTAGTCAATAGGTTTTGCTCATTTCTTTTCAGCTCAGTAGCAAAGCCTATCCACATCTTAACAACATGATACATCATATGCGTTTATAGGCTAGGCACTGGAAAGAACTTCCAGGTAAATGATATTAATCATATTTTTAAAATCTTTGCCTTAGAGGCCAAACTATTTGTTCAGTCAATCTGCTCAGAATCTGTTTTCATTCACATAGGCTTTATTTAGTCTAGAGTAAATGCAGAAAATATATACAGCAGTGTTTACATTAATGATACATTAAGAAATTGCTTTACTATGTGGGTAAGTGCCAGGGAATTCAAACTAGCTTCAGATACAGAAAGCACAAAAGGGAGGGAAAGAGGAAGGCGGAAAGGAAGAAAAGGGAAAGGAGAGGAGCTGGGGTCGGAGCTGAAGCCCACCCTGCATAGGCCCATTCCTCCCGTTCTGCCTCAGGCGTTGCAGGCTCTACAGAGTCTTGAGCCTCTTCCCTCCAGGATTGTCAGTCAACATATGTACTTAAAATGGGACCTAAGGAGATCTTTTCGATCTTCTGATGTCCCTGGAATTTTGTGGTGATTTGTTGTGTAATTGGCATTCGACTAGTCATAGTCAAGAAAGATGGAAGGAGACAAGGAGCTGGAATGCTCCAGTGCAGAAAGTAGCTCCAGGCAGCCCCACCTGGTTGGGTTACATGTAGGTGTGGCTGGGAGTTACTTATATACCACGCTTCAGTTTCCTCATCGGTTAAATGAAAAAAACAAAAACAAAAAACAAAAAAACCCTGTCCTTTGGGTGTTGAGAGGATTAAGTAATATAAGCTCCTAACATGTTGCCTGGCACGTGGCAAATGCTCAAGAAGCTGGTAGGAAGTAGAAGAATACTTTTAAAACTTCAACTATCAAAACCAAAACAAACAAAAACTCTCCTCTTAATTGGCACAGGATCATAGAACTCTTATCTATGCAAGAGATTTTATGCTATCTATTCTAGGGGTTTACAATTTCTTCTTTCTTTAAAGCTTAGGTTCATTGGCTGTAACATTATGAGGAACCTGATGGGTCAATGAAATAAATGCAGTACTGGGACTGATTGCAAGAGAAGTAATACATTAGTTAGCTTCCTATTACTATAATGAAATACTTGAGGCAATAGACTTATGAAAAGAGTTTTGTGGTGTGGGGTTTTTTTGTTGTTGTTTTGTTTTGTTTTATTTGACTCATTACTCTGGAAATCCTAGCCCAAGATCAGGTGGCACTTTTGCTTTGGGCTTCTGGCTGTGGTGGTAGCTCATAGCAGGAGGATGTAGAGGAAAAAATCTAATCATTTCATGAGCCAGGAAACAGAGAAAGACTGAAAGCCAGGTCCCACAAATCCTTCCAAGGACACATCCCCAAAGACTTCCCACCTGGTCTCACCTCTGAACACCACCATTCTGGGGACCAAGCTTTTAGTCTGTGGGCCTTTGGGAGACCTCCAAGCAACAACAAGTGGACAAGGGTCCTCTCCTGTCTCCTCCTTCCTTCACTTTGATTGGAGACTGTGAGGCATCTGTTACCTTCTAGAATACAGATTGAGAACCCAAAATCTGGGAAGGGAATGGCTCAGAAGGGGGAAGCTGTGCTTTTAGTGTTACTTCCATTGCTTAGCCTGCTCTGTTATGTACTTTGCCCTTGGCAGAGTGAGAAAGAAATGGCAGGCTTGGAGCACTTGAGGATACATGAAAAACTCTTCCAGAGGAAACCAAAATCCTAGGGTAGTGATGGCAAACCCTTTAGAGCTTCAACATATACAAACAGCCCACTGCCACCTGCATGCCATGGAGTCGCCTGAGCTTCAGTTCACCACATATGGACCCTTTTCCTTCCCCAGTAGTGGATGATAAACTTTTGGGTGGCCTGTTTCCATTTTCTTGTTTATAGCATAATTTAAAGCATTTTCTGTGAGCTCCCAGTACCTTCTATCAGACTAAAGGACAAATAGAAACTCTGTAGTTTTCCATGAAATCTCACTGGAAACCACTTCACCGCTGCTCTTTGCCCTTTACCTTGCCTTCTGTAGTCTCCTCTCTCTGATGCTGAGTAAGATGCTGTGATTTCTAAGTGTTTTCACATTCACCCATTAACCTCAGCTCCTCCTCCAGAATGTTCTTCCAGGCACACTTGCACAGCACAGAAATGTAAACAGTAGAGCTGACTCAATGAAAGTTTGAAGTCAATGTATTTTTTTTTTTTTTTTTTTTTTTTTTTAGATAAGGCTGTGTTTGTACAAACAGCCTCAGACTTTACTTGGAAAAGAAAAAAAAAAAAAGAGAGAGAGATGTAACACAGTTTATGACTGCCATGCTCTTCCCACATGTGGCTAGTTTCCTGTTGTGTTATTCATGTTCTTATGGAAAGCTTAAGATCTTATTTGCTTTTGGAAAAGAAGAAAGTTGAGTTGGGAAGGAGGAGGAGGTGAATTTTTACTCCTCATGAGGACCAACCCAGTGCTGCTTACCTGGACTTCTGCTTAGTTGTAATATACACCTCCTCCCTGGCCTGGGGGGTCCCCTGAGAGAGCAGAAGCACATTACTCATGGCTCTCTTGGAAGACCCCACCTTACCCCTTTACCCATCTACAGCTGCTGCTTGAAAGATATTCATTGGCTGACTATCCAAGAGACTTCCTAGATGTAAATCAAATACCTTTAAAAGAACTATTATTTTAATTTGTTATCTATAGCAGAAATATAGTGGCATGTTCTACTGCTTCAGAATTTATAATTGGCCAGCAATATAGCTCAGTGGACTAAAGTGCCTGATTAGGCAAGTTTAGGCAAGCTCAGGGTCCATGCTTTGAGCCCTGCCACCACATGTCATGCCAGTGCTGCCCATAGGGCAGGCTGAGCCAGCCAGAGTCTGGGCATAGTGGCATGTGCCTGCAATCCCAGTGCTGGGGAGGTTGAAAACAGGAGGATCACCATGAGTCTAGCTGCAGAGTGAGACCCTACAGCAACCAAATACATTTTAAAAAATTTATAATCAATAAGACAGGCAGCATTATTAGAACAAAGTTAAAAGACCCCTTCTAGAAATTAGGTCTTTGAGCTTCCCAGCCAATAGAGCTAGACTGGAAAGAAAGTTCTATAACAAATACATGTGAGAGAGTAACTACCATTCATTGCATAGTTAATAAGTGCAGGGTACCAGCCAGGTGTAATGGTGCACAACTCTAGTCGCAGCTACTGGGAGAATGATCAAAAGTTTAAGGGTGTCTGGGGCAAGTTCACAAGATTCTCTGTCATAAAAGAATCAGGGTAAGGGGCCGGGGAGATGGCTCAGTAGGATAAGCGCTTGACTGGCAAACGCAAGGATCTGAGTTCAATCCCTGGTTCCACAAAAAAAAAAAAAAAAAAAAAAAAAGAATCAGGGTAGTCATTCAGTGACAGAAGCCTTGCCTAATGTGTGACAAGATCCAGGGTTCAATACCAGTTACTATCATAAACAAACAAATAGTGAAATATAAATGGCAGGCACAAATCTAAGAACTAGCTGTAACATGTCATTGCATCTTTATATCAGTCCTAGCCTTTTATTATCTCCACTTTACAGATGTGGAATCAGGAGCTGGAATCATCGGTCCACAATGATGCTGGGATTTGAACCCAGGCCCAGAGCCCACTTAGCCAATGATGAACAAGCAACTGAATGAGTGAAATACATGCATATGAAAACAGTGCCCCCTCCTACCATAGTACAAATACAGAAAGCCAATGACCTTTGCCTCTCCTCATATGATTTAGTTGAGGGCTCTGATGTCCTACAGTCTCTGATTCCTGAGTTTTGAAGAAGAAAAGGTAAAAGAGCAATTAGAACATTAATTTTTTTCCTTTTTGTGATCTGATGGAATATGACACACACAGGTCACAAACCCAATTAATTTGATTAACAAATTAATTTCTTTGAGCATATTTCTTTTGAGTTGCTCATGGCATTTCACAGATATTACTCAAATGAGTTTCATCACATCAACATGAGGATGTTCAAGGTAAACATTGTTCCTACTCAAATGAGCAGCAAAGCTGGGCACTTGGTTGGAGCCAAAGTCACTCAAGGTCCCGCCCGTCACTCCAGAGTAAATGCTAACCCTTGGCCTGTGAGCTGTAGCTCAGTCCTCTGTCCCTTGGCAGCGCTGTTTCTGACTGATGCAATTCTTCAGTGCACTGTGAGACAAAGATAAATCAGCTCATTCTCTGTTACATTTGCAGGTAGCCCCTGGAGGATCTTGACTACTTCCTAAGGAAATAGCATTTTCCTGGGTCTCCTGGAAAACTGTTCCCAGGAAACCATGAACCAGCCGGACCCTGCTGATGACCCAGATCCCAAGGCTGGCCCCCTGTGCATGGTGTGTGGCCAAACCCACGCCCCCGAAGAGAACCACTGCTACACCTATGTGGAAGATGTGGATGATGACCTCATATGCCACATCTGCCTGCAGGCCTTCCTGGAACCCCTGGACACGCCATGTGGACACACCTACTGCAGCCTCTGCCTCACTAACTTCCTGCTGGAGAAGGACTTTTGCCCCGTGGACCGCAAGCCCCTCCTACTACAGCACTGCAAGAAGTCCAGCATCCTGGTCCACAAGCTCCTCCACAAGCTGCTGGTCAAGTGCCCTTTCACGGAGCACTGTTCCAAGGTGTTGCAGCGCTGCGACCTCCAGAATCACTTCCAAACAAGGTAGGTTCCCCTGCTGCAGCTCCAATGAGCCACCCTCATAGACACGAAGGAGACTCGCCTGTCCTGAGGGCGGGGCTGGTGGCTTCTAGTGTCAGAAGCTCCCCAGGATGCTTATCTGTTTCCTCTTATCTGTTTCTTTACAACTAATGAAAGGATCCATTGAGAATCTAACATATTCCAAGTGTTCATGCCTGTGAATAGGAGGAATAAACAGAGTTGTGTTGTGTGTTGTGTTATGTGTTGCATGTGTTTATGGCATGTTAATAGAAAATAATTATAGCAGAAACTTTACCATTTGAACCATTATTAAATGTATAGTTCAGTGGCATTAAGTACTGTGTGTCACCATCACCATTGTCCATCTTTAGAAGTTTCTCTTCTTTGCAAACTCAAACTCACCATTGAATAAGGATCCCCAGCCCTGGCCCTCAGAGGCCACCATTGTACTTTCTATCTATGAATGTAACTGCTCTTAAATACTGCATATAAACTAGAATTATGTCATGTTTGTCCTTTTGCAATTAACTTCTTTCCTACATTTATGTTTTGAAATGTGCTAGATACAAGAAGGAGCTGATGACATTTCCCCTGAGGCTCATGGTTCCCAAAAAGGTCTCCTTGGGAGCATTTTTAACAGTTGATATGTTGTGTCAACTTGAGAAGTTTAGAAATTTTACTCAGCAGAGGGCCAGGGTCCCTACTTTCAAGTAAACATCCTGAGCTTGTGGAAGGGGCAGGAACAGAGATGGCATGGGCGGAGAGCCGGATAGCTGGCATACAATATAAGGAAGGAAGAGGCTCGCCCCCTTCCCCACTCTTGTTGCTTCTGCTGTCTTCCTCCACCATGAACATTTGCCCCTCTGCCATACTACCCAGCCTTGGAGCCACATGATTATGGACTGAAACCTGCACAAACTGAGCTAAATAAACCTCTCCTTTCTTCATTCTGGACATTAGGTATTTTTGTCTCAGTAACAAGAGAAAAGTAACCAAGACAGCATTGCTTGTTTTTTTCAGTTTGTCCCATGATTCTTAGCATTGTCTCTGTACTGGAACTGACAAGGCCCAACTCTTCTCTGAAAAGATATGAGATGTTTTCAGCTAAACCTTAAAAAGAGAAATTTTGGAAAATTCATGTCTTCCAAGGGACTTGTTTGCTAGCTTTCAGGCCCAGTCACATGTTAGCAGTAGAGCAATGATGTGCTTGCTGCTTTGTGGCTAGCACCACCAATCCCACCTGTCTACTTCTTGCTTTGTCCCTTTAAGCTGTCATGTCATAGGGCATTCCTCATGTGAATAGTCTCATGAGCAACAGTGGGTTGTGTCCCACATGAGGAACTCTGCTAAAACATTTAAGGTACCAAATCAAGGGTGAACAATAATACCATAATTATTTTGTACCAGGAAATTTGGAGCCTGGTATTTATCTTGATTCCTGTCATGACCAGGGCAAGAGGCAGGTGCAGGTATTTTTTCTTAAAGGTCACATATTTTAGGTCATGAATCTGAGTCTTTGTCCTCTGGGACATGCTTGGAGTCTCTAAGTTTGTACTGAAATCAAGGGCCTGGGCATAATGCTTAGCACATGTTTCCCATGCTTATTGTGCCGGGAGCTCTTTTCTCCCAAAGATGTTGAGTCAAATACCTCTAACATGGGTTTGCAGCTGACTATCTATGAATTTTGGGCTAAAGTTAGAATTCCTCTCCTTGTATCCTGGGAAGAATGAGGAGAGGCAAAGGAGAATGGGAAGTCTATCCATGACCTGTGGTGAAGCTTTTACCCAGGAGTGAGGGGTATTGCTAGAAGGAAGTACATCTGGAGTTTAAGGTGAGATTGACCCTAGAAGGGTCAAGAGCAGGGCCAGGCAGGGTCGGGGCAGTGAGGGGCATGAGGGGAGAGGACCCTGGCAGAGCTCACTTTGCACACATCGCACCCCTCTGTTCTGACATGCTGCAGTCCAGATTTTTGTGTTGGGAAGCTGTATCAGTTCTCTGTTGCTTCTATAACAAATACAAACTGAGAAACTAAAAACAACTCAAATTTGTTACCATACAGTTTGGAGGGCCCCACAGGACCCTCATCAAGAGGTCAGGAGAGCTGTGGAGGAGAATCCCTGTCCTTATCCTTTGCAGCTACTATATGTTGACTATCTTCTGTGGCTTCCTTCATCTTCAGAGCCAGTCAGGTGGTATCTTCTCATTGTCCCCTCTGACCTCTGCTTGTGTGGATACATCTCCAGTGACCCAGACCCTCCTGCCTCCCTCTCATAAGGACTCATGTAGAGCCTACCTGATAATCAGGTATTGTGTCCTCATCTAAAGTTCCTTTGTTTAATCATATCTGCAAGGTCCCTTTTGCCATGCAAGGGACTATCTTCATCCCATTAGGGGATGGACATCTTAGGGGTCACTGTTCTGCCAACCACAGGGATAAGAAAGGAGAAAAGTGGTGTCTTAATTGCTTCTTTCCCATTGCTGAGACCAAATACCCAACACCCACAATGTAAGAAAAAGGCACTTTATTTAGTTGACAGTCTGTAGAAGTTTTAGTCTACAGTCAGCTAGCTCCAAGGCAGGGTGACATGGAAGAGGGGCATCACAGAAGAGAAACAGTTCATGGTGTGCAGAAGAAGAAACCACAGCTCTTTCTATCCTTTATATCTTACTTAGGCTACTTAGGACACGTAGCACTCACACCCTTAATCTTTGTGCCCTTAACTTTAGTGTTGTATCGTAGCAATTACAGTGTCACACACTCTAGATTCAGCCACCTCTGAAAAAGTCCCATGTCTGAACATAAGTGGCTTTGTGAGGACATCTACACACAAGCCATAACATTTTGCCCGTGGACCCCCAAAGGCTTATGGGGTCATTTAGTAAAAGGTGTTTACTAAGAGGCATTTAGTCTACCTCTGAGAGTCACCACAGTATTGACAGTTTTAGCATTGTTGAAAACTCTAAGTCTAAGATCTCTGCGATCTAACATAAAATCTTAGCTTTAAGTTTCTATGTCAATGAAAATAAAGTTGAACACTTTTAACATTTAGTGGCACAAGACAGACAATTTTATTTTAAAAGCTATAAATGGAGATAGCAAGGAATAAAAACAAAGTAAGACCAAAATCTGGCAGACAATAAATCCCACAGTTCTACCTTTAGCATCCCTGGTAATCTTTGACAAGTTGTGAACTCTAAAAGGCTTAGGTGGCTGTGTCCCTGTGGCACTTCTGGTGGTTTTCGCTTTCATGACTTTCTTTGGATGGCTTTGTTCACTCCTTGCAACTTTCCTTGGGCAATCTATGTTCTTGACTTCTAACGTTTTTGGGGTCTCTACCACACTTTTGGCTTCACACATCCAGCTTTACACACTGATCTCTCTAGAGCCTCCCAGGCCTGGCCTCCTGGGCCTTCTTCTGAAATCTGGATGGAAACCTTCTTGACCCCACAGCTCTTCCATTCTGCGTGCACCTAAAACCAGCACCACCCAGATGACACCAAGGTCTGCTGCCATGCCTATGAACTAAATTTTGAGGAGCAAGTTCCCTAGGCTACCACCATTCTAGAACATGGTGCTCAGGGGCTGTCTTATCAAGGAAAAGGTTATACTTTTGCAATTTTGGGGCTGCAAAGGATGGAGGCTTCTGCTTCTGGTCATGCCCTCACGCCATCTTTTCTGTTGTCTCTTTTTAGAATATTCAGCTTTTTCCTTGCTAGTCTTTTCAGAAACAACTTTCCCTCTGTTCCATCTTTGAAGACCACAGCTTTACTGGAGCTTCCTTTCTGGCCAAACTCACAACCATTTGAATCATTCTGTTGGACTCTTTGCTCTTAATTCTCAACATAAATCTAGCTAAAAGCCCCCAACAGAAGCCATATCATCACCTCAACATTAGACTTCCTTGAATTTTTTTTTGCCAGAACAATTACTCTATCATTAACCTTAGTCTCAGGCAAAGTCTCTGGATACAAGCAAAATGTAGGCAAATTTCTACCAAGGTATGACACATATTGTCTGGAATCCAACAGCCATTGCAGTCCTTCCCTGCAGAACCCTCCTGAGCCTGGTCTGTACAGGCAGGATTTTAGTCAGTCTTCTGATCTGCACTCTTCCCAGAATCTCCCATGAAAGCCAGCCTAAGGTGTCCCAGCTCTCCTTTTTCAGCTGAACCTTTCAAAACTCTTCCCATAAACCAGTCCCAAACACTTCTGAGTCAAATGGTCAGAATAGTGACAGCAATGACCCTACTTCTCTGGAACCAAATTCTGTCTTAGGTTTTGTTTTGTTTTGTTTTGTTTTCCACATTGCTGAGACAAAATATTCAATACCCACAAATTAAGAGAAAAAAGGTTTATCTTACAGTTTATAAAGGTTATATTCTATAATCAGCTGTGTCCAAGGCAGAGTGCCATGACAGACAGGCATCACAGATGAAAAACAGTTCATGGCTGGCAAATAATAGCAAAACAATAGGTAGCAACCACAGTTCTTTCTATCCCTTATCTAGACTACTTAAGACAGTACTAATACCTTAACCTTAATACCCCATCAGTTCCAGCATCACACACTCTAGACCCACCCACCCCTACCTATAATGGCATTAGACTATAAAACAACATCTAAACATGAGCCGTAACAGAAGAAAAGAAATGGTGGTACTCTGTAGGGAGAACATGAGAACAGGAGTGCTCTTCAGCACTCACTGCAAAGTGGTTTGGGGCCTAGAATGTGCCTAAAAATAGAGACACGGTAGCACCTAGAGTTGAGGGCAAAGTGATAGCAGAGGTGAGAGAGAGGAAGGCTTAGGAGACTGTTGTGGGAACTGTGGGGTCCTGTAAGAAAGAACACCCATGCATGCTAGCTGCCCCAATCCAGGTGGGAATTTCTCTGATCTCCCACTCAGCCATGTGACCCATACATCTTGAGGAGGCCTGGGAGAAGGGCTTGAGGATCACTTGGCTGATAATTTTATGCACAGGAAAAAGCTACAATGGGGGAAGAACCCCAGACTGACAGAAATCCAGTCATTGTGTAAGTTGCAGCCTCACAGTCTTTCATGAGTTCCTCAGCAGCTCTCTGAGAGGGAACCCCCACCTCAGGGAAGCGTGGGTCCCACCCCTGCCCTTGCACCTCCTCACACTCCACCTTCCTAACTAGGTTGCAGCCAGCATTTCCCAAAATGTATTCCATGTAGTAGTCATTGGATACTGATACCCACTCTCACCTCCCTCCTCCTGTCCCTGGATTCTTAGCAGCAAAGGCTAAGATGTGAATACATCTAGGACCTAATTCTGGACCCCTCCCACCAGCCACACTGATACAGGGAGAAAAATTGGTCTCGGGTGGGTGACTTCCAAACCATATAGGGAACCTCCAAATGACATAGGGAAAAATGATCTCCTGACATGACCTGTATGAGTTCGTGTTCTCTAAAACCGAAGAATAAATTTTAGGAACAAACAGAGGTTATCAGCAGAATATATTTATTGAAAGAAAGCTCCTGTCCAAGAAAGGGACAAGAGGGGGCCCTGAGCGGGTAGTTCCCCAGGAAGCTCTCTCTTCCAGGGACTTTTATAGTGTAAAACCATGTGAGGCTAAGATAGAGAGAATGGGAACTCGCTAGGTGGGCAAGAGGTGGCACAAAACTGTGATCAACCAATGGGATTACAAGCACCATTAATGGCTCAGGTAAAACTGATTAAATCCAGTATCAAATGGGAAAGCAAGTCACATAGCAAGCGGGCATGAATATGGGATGGGGTCTTTTCCTGTCGGGGGTTGGGCTAGTGACTCACTTGGGTCTTTCCAGGTGATTGATACCTATTTAGAATATCAATCCCAGGTGCTACTCTTTTAGCATTTGTTTGGCCTTTAGGTCTTTTAGGTCTGGCTCACAGCAGGAGCATCCGTCCCTCCCATAGTTGCAGGGTAGCTTGTCTTTTGTGTTATCTCCTTTAAGGGCTTGGCCCTGTCTGACTGACTATTAATATTTTTATCTAATTTGGCTACCTATAACAACACCATCTCTTCCTGCTCTTAGGAGGACATTAAAGAGATGAAACAGCTAATACAACAGGAGTCTTTTCAACTGAAAAACTGAGAGGTGACTCAAATAGTGTTTTCCTTAGTTTCTTATGTGGGGCCTTCCTGTTGGTAGCTGTACTGTCATATAGAGAAATAGTATAGAGAGAATCACCTCTGTTTATCAGGAGCTTTGTACTTTTTACTGATCTTTAATAGCACTTTGTTCAATAAATTATCTACACAAAATAGCTTTTATCTTTTTTTAATTAACAAGGGTGATAGCATGCACATTTATGTCTTGAAATATGTGTGTACCATGAAATGACTAAATCAAGGTGATTTACATGTATTAATTCACATATATTTTTGTGATGGAAGGTCTTCAAATCTATTAGCAATTTAAGAGTACAGAGTGTGGGGCCAGGGAGATGGCTCAGTAGAATAAGTGCTTCCCTGGCAAACGCAAGGACCTGAGTTCAATCCCTGGCTCTGCAAAAAAAAAAAAGAGTACAAAGTGCATTGCTACTAGCTATGACACAGCTGTACAGTAGATCTCTTGAATCTACTCCTGAGATCCAGTTGAGATTTTGAACGTTCTGCCAACCATAAACTTGAGTGTGGGACACAGTCAGCCTGCACAACTACTTATACAACTATTTCTGATCAGACTAGAGAACCTGTCCTCTGGAAGTAGCCAGAATTTGGATTCTTCTGGTTGATTTCATTTATTTCTGCCTTTGTAGACACTTGTAGACTCCCATGACATTGGTCTCCTGCAGAGAATTCCCTGTACGGTGATGGGGTCTGCCTGTGGAATTGGGGGGTGCTGTGACACCTCACACATACCAGCCAGAGAGGGTGTGGAGACCAAGCTTCACCTTCCTTGATCTTGAGTGAAAGCTGTCTTAGGGCAAAGACCACATCTTCATTGTGTAAAATCCTCTTCTGCATGTGTGGTATTTACCAAGGTTCCAAGGCTTAGCCTCAGAGGAAATGATCTTGGGAAGGTAAAGGAGAGAAGCTAGAGGCAGACATGCAGAAGATTGTTTCAGAGGACAAGTTCTTTGGTCCTCCAGAGTCTCTCCCTCTCCAAAGCTGCCCCTCTTCGGGCACTTACTAGTACAAATAAAGAGACCATTGTTCAATGTTCTGAGAGGAGCCCAGAGTGAAAATGTGATATGGCTGGCCCAGACACACCCAGCTGAAATTCTTGGGGAATGTTTGCTTGATTAACTTTACACTTGCTGTCTTGGAAGCTTCTCCAGAGACCTCCCCAGGAGCCTTCCTGACCTTTGCTTCTTTCAGGCCTTTTTCTGCACTGTGTTTGGTTCAAGACAGGCTCAGCCCAGAGAATTTGTTGAAGGGAAGAGGATCTAGTGCCAGGTTGCCTATGGAAGGTTAAGTTTGTTCCTAGTCTTGCTGATCATCTCAGCCTGCCTGAATAATTGTGCTTTGGTATAATCCTAACTGGGACCTTGTAATGCTGAACCCACCTTCTTCCTGGCCCCTGCCTTTCCTGTTCTTAGGAAAAGAGACAAAACAGGAGGTGGTGGATGAAGTCTAAAGTGACAATTAAGTATAAACAAGGAAACCATGGGTCCAAGGATTGGGACTGAGGCTGTTTCCTGGAAAGAAAGCTATGGAGTAAATCCATGGTTACTTGGAGGCAGGATTTTTATCCCCAGAAGATTGTATTAATTATGGTTACAAATGAAAGGAAGGAGAACACTCAAATTATACAGGCCTCACTAGGGAGAAGTTTTGTTTATGTAACACAGAGTAGTGTGGTACAAAGCCTATGACTAGAATGATGCAGCCATGAGGCCCTAAGGAATCCAGGCTTCTTTGGGTTTTGTTTTAGCTTCTACCCTTAAGTTTGTCACCTCATAATTTCTTTAAAAAAATTTTTTTTATTGAGAAACAAATAGCAATGAGACAGTTTCAAAACTGATTAGTAGGACAGTTTCAATAATTAATACATTCCATATTGTTGTTGTCTTAGTGGTTATTCATAGTACAAGATGCAGACATGCTATCCTGTCCACAAACACTATTAGAACAAATCTTTCTAGTCATTGAATTAAGAGAAAGTAGCTGTATATCTATCCTATTTTGAATATACAGATACAAAATGTTCCTTCATTTGTATCCCCTTTTTTTGTTTAGTTTTATCAGAGAAGGGTATTCCATTGTCATTTAAATATTGTAGGCACATGAATTCAGCAAAATATTCCAATATAGTCCAGTAGTCCATAATAGTAGTGGGTTTTCTGTAGGACTGGCAATGTCAGAAGTTGTTGACTTGAGCCCTTTACAACTCAGCATGTTAATATGGCTTTACTTTTTATACTTTGTTTTTATACTTTTCCACTGAATAGTTAAGACCAAGATAAAGCAAGACCTATATAACAAGAAATGTAACTTTTGTGACAAGGTCAGTCAAATCCCCTCAGGATTTATCCTGAAACCCTGTACCACAGTTTGTAGATCCTTTGTGAGTGTCAGCCATGTGGATGAGTCACGGCCATTGCTTGACCAATTTGCTCTCTGTGTTACCTCATAATCTCAAAAGTGGCTGTTCACCCCAGCATCACATCCCAGTTCTAGGCAGAAGGCAACAGGAAGGGGAAAATACATGCCAGTCTAAACAAAGACTGTGTTCCTCAGAGAGCTTTCTGTGATGCTTTACTCAGTGATTTCTGCTTATATCTCCACTGCTGGTGTTGTGTCACATGGCCACCCATCTGCAAGAGAAGCGATACATGTTGCTTCTGTGAGCAAAATTTGGGTTCTGTTGTATGAAAGAGGGAGTCATTAGATATTGGATAGGCAGCCAGCAGTGATTTCAGTAGTGATATCAAGCAGCAATACCTTTATTATTACATTGCATTAACATTCATTAATTTTATCCCCCTGAGACAACCATAATTAATATAATCTTCTGGGGATAAAATCTTTCCTCCAAATGACAAGTTGAATGAGTAGGCACCCTTTTTTCATAAACGACTTATCAAATGTCAGTAACAATCTAACACATCCAAGATTCTCAGAAATGCAATCCAATACCAATGTTGATGTTTACAGACCCTGATCTGTTCAGTAGGACCCAGATGTCCAAGAAGAGCCCATCTCAGAACTTCATGAAAGCCCATATTCAGGAAAAGAATATGATGTCATTGGCCTCATTGTGTACAAGGAAAGAAGGGATAGGAAGAGAGTAGCAAAGCCTTTTAGAGACAGGTGCTGAGCTTCAAGCTAGGGTCATTTACTGCTATTATAGTAATTAATAATAGCTGACACTCATTGAGCCCTTTGTTTTTATAAGCATAATCTCATTCAGCCTTCATAACAATCTTCTGAGATGGGCACCATTATTATTGTTTTTTTCTTTTATAGAGGAGGATACAAACATTCAGAGAGGTTAAGTATTACACCCACTGTCACACAGCCAGTATGTGGCAGAACTAGGCTGTAGCTCCCAAGCTTGTCTGACTTCAATACCTAAATACCACATCTGACTTCCTCTTTGTTGTTTTTCACCAGTTCTGACTCACTCTTGTGTGCCAGCCTTGCATGGAATAGAATTCCAATTTGGGTCTCAACAAAATTAGAAGTTATTATGGGTCATGTTTTATCAAGATTCGTTCTCTCTCTTTACCCTCTTGCTCCTTCTCTCTTTTCTCCTTCCCTATTCCCCCCTCTTTCCCCTCCCTGTTTCCTCTCTTTTCCTTTCCTCCCTCTCTCCCTCTTTCCCTCATACAGAGAATCAAATCCAGAGCCCCACATATGCTAGCCAAGCACTCAATCGCTGAGCCCTCCCCAGCCCTCCATGGTTTATTTTTAGTCTAAACTGTAGATGTTAAGGCTGAACCTTCCTGGCTGTACTATACTTCATCTTGCTCAATGCTGTCTCCACTGAAAGAGCTGCTCACAGCTAGTCTCACCCTGTAGCCTTTGCTCTGCTCTGTAAAGTGCAATTGCTGTTCCCACTTGGGTATAAGTGATGCCCTTATCCCTTTGAGCCATTTCCATTAAGGTTTCAGCCCTGGCTGGACAAAATAGACTTTACTCTTCTTGGACATAGGGTGGAAAGAGGGGAAGCCTGGGGCCTTCCAGAATGTCAGTGTGGAAAGGAGCCCTTGCAAGAGAACAAGTAGCATGCTCTGGAATTGCAGATCTTAGAGTTGGAAGTGATGGGATCCAGGTGCTGCTGGACCAGGTACCATTAGGTCCATTACTGAAATGAGCGACAGCCTCCAGAACTTAGGAGGCATATCCAGGGCCAACCACCCAGTTTCGGAGCTTAATTCAGCTATTCCTGGGCAGAGGGATGGGGCAACCCCTTCCTTGCAGAGCAGGCACCTGCGTGTGATTTGAACAGAACTTCATGTCTGTCAGGGCTGACTGTGGCAAGAGCATGGTGCAGCTTGTTTGTCTACTGAGCCAGTTTTCAAAACTGGCAGGAAAGCTGTCCTTCTCCTTGCACAAGACAGTGCAGTCAGCAGTGTTCGGTAAAATGTCTTCAACACACGTTTTAAATAGATACACACGGCTCAGGAGGGGGAGGTGCTTTGGATTTTAAACATCTCCCGTGGTGCGGATGGGAAGGCTCATTCTCGCTCAGCCCCTCAGGCTGTGTTCCGGGATGCTAATGTCTTTCGGTGGTTTGCTACAGTAGGCTGCAGGGCAGTTTTGATTATTTCCCTATTCCCACAGTGGGGTCCTAACGTATTGTGCTTGTGCCTCTCACAGCACGGCTTTTCTCCCAGCCTGGCCCTCCTGGCCCGTGATGTAAATGTACCAGCTGCTTCCCCGGAACCAGTCCGCATCCTGCAGGAGGGGCTGGTCCCTCTCCTGGGCATCAGCCTTCATGCTGCCAGCCTGAGTCCTCTTGCCAGCCATGGTGGCTCCCTCCGATCTCCAATCTTATCTGAGAGTCCGAGGCATAATATCCTCTTACAGGCTCATGAATTTTAGCGTGGCTTAATCTAAAGATTCTGAGTCTTATTTGTTATAATCTATTGATTGTGGGGACACGGCCAGGTTTGCTTGAGGGGGCTGGGTTAGGTGCTGCAGCCGACAGCGAAGGTGGCAGGAAGAACGCAGCACCTTGCTGGGAAGATGAAGGCGCTTCTGTTGCTGGTCTTGCCCTGGCTCAGTCCTGCCAACTACATTGACAATGTGGGCAACCTGCACTTCCTGTATTCCGAACTGTGAGTCCCCTCTAATCGTGCCTGCTGCCTGGGCTTATGTGTTGGCTGTGTTGGGGGTGGGACCTGGGTCAGATCCCTGGCTGACATTTCTGTTTGGAGGAATGAATTCTGTATACACAGGATGCACTTGGGCAAAATGCCCCGCCAGCAGTTTAAAGCAGCATGCTCAGCTCCAGCCTGTGACAGAAAGCTAAACGCCGTCTTACAGGAAGCGATGCTTTTCCAACAGACATTTTTCTTCCCTTCTGGACCAACATCACGGTTTGTTGGTTGGTTGGTTTTTATTTATTTATTTTTTGTACTCGGCTTTTTCTCAGTAGATGTGTGTTCTCCTTGCTCCATAAACAGAACCCAGAGAGCAGCTAAGAACAGAGCCTGCATGCACAGACCTGTGCCCTGTTGGGCAGTCCTAACTGCGAGCAGGGATCATCCCTTTCATAAGACTGTCAGGCTTCATACCTAAAAATAGGGGGAGTATCAGCAAAATAAAAAGATGACCCTGTGCATAAGGAATATATATTCTCCATTTTATTTTATGTTTTGATTTTAAAACCTTTTGGAAATAAAGATCTGTGTCATAAGCACCATACCCCTATTACCTCAATTTAATAATGAAAACTTTGCTACATTTTCTTCATGTATTTCATTTTTTTTGCTGAAAATTGGACTAGAGTAAATTGCAGTCATCATAACATTTCATCCCTGAATACTTCACTGTACATCTCTAAAGCATCAAGCCATTTTCTTACATGACCCAAGTTTATTTTAGGAAAGGTAATGACTTCTGTTCCCAGCCTTTATTATAAATATTTGTTCTGGCTCCTTTGTTAGTAATCTTTGAAAGAGGATTGCAGACTGATGGGAACAGCTACTATCAATCATGAAAAGTGTTGTTGTGAGTACCTCAGCATTGAGTGCATTTGCCAAAAATATGTATTCTTCCTTATTAGCCAGACAGCAAAAATAGCAAGAGGTGGTTTATGCATAAATTAGAGTCAACGTACAAATGAAACACAGGAACTTAAATCGAGTTCAGAGCACTCGGATTAGAAAAGCTTGGCTGGGCATACTTAGGTAGTGATACTGCCCATGACTGGGTGGAGTCCTCTTTTGTAATTAGCTGGACTAACCAATTTGTCTAGCACAGTAGCTGCTTGATAAATGCGTGGTAAATGGAGCTAAGTCCTTCAAGGCAGATCATTTGTTTTGAGGACTCTACATTCAGGATTATCTGATTGACCTTTTTGGAATGTAACCCCAGTGCACCTTAGATAAGAAAGCTCAAAGAGAAAGTGCCTGGCTTAAACCTGAATCACAAGCATCCCTGGGAAAATGATGACAGTGGGGAGGCTTTTCTAGAAACAGATACAATGGCAGAGCTAACTGGGATTGGGAAAGGCTCTTTCCTTCCATGAAAGATGCTGAAGTTGAAGTGCCTGAAATCCAGGGCCATCGCATTCCTTCCTGCCAGCCCACCCCCATCTGCTAGCCTTGTTAGTTGTTGTGTTCATTTCCTGGAAGCACAGTAGCTAAATACAGCAAGCTGGGGATGTGGTCATTGTTCTCACACTCTTGCAGGGTCAAACCTTGAACCAAGGGCCCAGCACATCCACGCTCTGTAGGAAAGCTGTGATTGAGAACGCTTGCTCACATCTTTCCAGTTCCTCCAGGTATTCCTTGCCTGTGGCTGCTTAACTCCGATTTTCACCTCCATCTGCACATGGTCATCTTCTGTGTCCTTTCTAGTTCTGTCATGTCCTCCATAGAAGGACATTTGTCCTTCTATTGGATTTAGGGCCCATTTGGATATGCCAGCATGATGGTATCTTCAGAGCCATAGCCTATTCACAGTCCTAAGATTCTTTTCCCAAATTAAGGTCTTGTTCACAGGTACTTTCAGGGAGGTACTATGTTGGTTGCTACAGAAGAGCCTTTCCATTCAGCTCAGTCTTACAGCCCGATGGGAGGGAGGCTCTTCATATTGGCTAAGAATTGTCTTTCCTACACGCAAATGAACCAAAGGCAACTTTTCTTTTGAGTGACAGAGTGGGCTCAAGTAGGTCATTCTTTCTAACCTGTGAAGTGAGGCAGAAAGCATGGTGCTAGGGAATTGCCAAGACACTGTTCCCAAGCTTATTTGACAGAATTTTCTCAGAAATTTCCAGTGCTGGAGAAGCTCTGTGAGGGAATTTTATGCAGGCATTACCTGATGCTACTGATAATTAACAAATCAGCATATTAGTGACATTTTTCACATACTATACCATAGACAGATACAGGCAGCAAGAAATTAGACACAGCACCCACCTTCTAAGGATTGGCAGTCTGACTGAGGTGAGATTTATGATGTATATGCGAAACAGAAGCAATACACTAAGGCAGAAGGGGGCATGTCATTTCAGAGTAGGTAATCAGTTCTAGGAGGTAGAGCTTATCCACTTCCAGATCTGTGAGAACTTTAGGGTCTGATCAGAACCTTCAAGTAGTGAGAGAAATTAGAAAGAATCTAGGGTGGGGGCCGGGGAGATAGCTCAGTAGAATAAGTGCTTGCTTGCCTGGCAGAGAAAGAGAGAGAGAGAGAGAGAG
>NW_004524595.1:18964698-18972467 GCF_000260255.1 Octodon degus | reverse complement strand
AGAGAGAGAGAGAGAGAGAGAGAGAGAGAGAGAGAGAGAGAGAGAAACAGAGACAGACAGAGACAGAGACAGAGACAGAGAGACAGAGAGAGACAGACAGAGATAGAAAGACAGAGACAGAGACTGAGATGGGGGCTTCCCATCTAGTTTAACACTCTTAGGAGCAGGGACAGTGGGGATGTGGCTGTGTGTCCCTGAGACAAAGAGATCTGTCTCTTACCTGCCTTTGTCATTTGAACCACAAAACTAGCAGTGGAGGTTCCAGGCTTCCTTCACCACTCATTTGAAATTTGGGTCCCAGCCTTCTGAGGCTTACTTTGTCCTTTATGCTTGCAAGTAGCCCAGGGGCTCAAACTCAGTTGCCTGCAAGAGCCAGCCAGGGATTATTTTAAAATGTTAATTATTTGGATATAAGACCAAAGGAGATAGTCGGTCCCCTCTGGCCAACCACAGAATGAATTAATATCTTTCTATCTCTACCTTTCTCACTCTCTATATCTTCATATCTAATCTTCAAATTTTAAAAAGGAAAGCATTCAAATTTATAAGAAATTCAGTTTAAAACAACAACCCTAGGTCCTGTCCAACAGATCACTTCTGCAAGTCTGGTTTTATCTTGAGGACAGACAGTTTATGACCTGGGCAGTGAATTCTAAACACATAGTGTTTCACCTGTTGCCTGAACAAAAGGAGAGGGAAATCACATATTCAGCGTAAAACTCAGGTATTCAGAAGGTCGTCCCTGTGCATTACCTGGCAGGCGGAGTCGAGGTTGGTTCCTGAGTCTGTGGAGAACATGCCATGGAATGAAAAGGAAGGCTTTCTTTCCTACAAGCCCTTACCCCAGATCCTCATGAACTCTCTGAATTTCCTTGTCCCCCAAAGGAATCTAAGAGTCAGTATCCTTGTGCGTTGGGGCCTCTGTAGAGTCCAGCCCCTGAGGATTCAACCATGAAGGCCTTAGAACAGTGTAGCTCTGAGGACTATGCGTATCAGTATTGGGGGTTAGGTTTGCTTTTCAAATGCGGATACATGGGCCCTACACCATATCTTATAACAGAAACATCTGTAGAGGTGGGGCCACAGTTTCACACTTGAGCATCTCAGACTGTTCACATGACCAACATTCCCATTCTGAACAAGTTCCCAACTTTTTTTTTTTTTTTTTTTTTTTTTTTTTTTTTTTGTCTTTTTGACAAGTTCTCGCTATGCAGTTCAGACTGGCCTTGAGCTCACTTTGTAGCCTAAGCTGACCTTGAACCAGCAGCCATCCTCCTGCCTCAGCCTCCCTTGGCATTATAGGTATACAGCACCATGCCTGGCCCAACTGATTCTTATGAGCACAGCTTTTAAAAGACACTGTGATGCAGCTCACCAACTTCCTGCTGAAAATCAGCACTTCGCTCTGTCCCTCAGTGATGTGCCTCATCAGAAACTTTTGTGACTCTCCACTCCACTTGTGAGTTCTGAGTAGTTGAGAGATGCTAACATCCTATGCCAACTTGCATGTAATTCAGTGCAGAATTAGGTGGGACTGAGTGATACGAATTTGCCTGGTGTCTTAGCCCATTTGTGAATGCTGCAAGCTGTGATAAAGAAAACCCTGGCTTGGTCTCTGTGGAGGATCACCTTGATCTTGCTCAGAATGATTCAGGCCGGCCTCATTCAGATGTGTCAGAACACAACTTTGTACTTAACCCACTAAAGTCATCACTGCCCTGGTCAGTCAGTGATATATTATGGCTTTAATAACTTTTCTTTAACTATTTAGTGTTACAGAAATCTTAGGGGAAAACATGGGAGTTTCCCCTGAATGACGTAGTACATGATACATGTGATGGCCCAACAACAAACCCTCAAGAGCCACTTAGAGAAAAAGATTTTCTGTTTCCTCTACCTTCAAAACCTCTCACCCCCGTCGCCTTGGGTAATACTCTTCACTGTCCTGTTCTTGGGAATATTGGGACTTGTTCAGCCCTATGGGGCAGACTCAGAGTGAGCTTCGAGTTGGGGCCTTAGTTTTCACAGTAAATATCTGTCCTCTCCTTTAGGAACACAGATCGGCAAGACAGCGTAGCATGGATGCTGGAGGACCACACATCACAGAAACGAGCATTGCTGCTTAGCTGTGTGACTTCTTAGGAAGCCAGGAAATGCCAGTGCTCTGTCTAGCTTTGAGTCAGATAAATATTTTTAATTTGTAAAGGAAATCACTCTGAACAGTATTCATGCCAGAACCTGGAGAGAAAAGCTACACTGTAATCCCCGGATCCTGAGAGATAGTTCTAAATAGGCATGGCTTATTGCCATTGGAGTTTTGTACTCAGAAAATTAAAATGAGTAACTTCAGTTTCACAACTGGAATTCCTTAGGACTATGGAAGGATGAGGCCTCCTGGAGGAACTGCCAAGAGCAGCAGTGTTAGGGGGTTTCGTGTGTCCTTCGTGCAAGCTGGGGTTGGCCACAGGAGTCAGGGACGTAGAACACCCACCATGTGTCATAGGACCAAGGACTCCAACCACCCACAACCTCCTGAGGAGACCTTTCTCACAGCAATTTGCAAAACATAGTTCTGATACATTGCACTGGCTTTGTCCAGAAAGGACATTACTCAGACTCACAGGCCTGAAAGAGTCCTGACTCCTACACAGCTGGGCCCTTAGGGCTTTCCAGGGAGCAGATTGCTTGTCTTCATTGCATGTATCAGTTCTGAGGTGGTCTAGCTTCTCCACTTCCCTTCTCTAGGTCAAGGCCTCACAGCAGAACTAGCTTTCCTGGTTCCTTTTCCTCACTTGCTGCCACCAGCTGGACTTGGGCCAGGTGGCGTGCGATGAACTCTGTAACCTGGAGAACTTCCTTTTAGCAGCTTTCACCTCAAGGCCATCCACATAGGCATTCCTCAATGGTGCTTGCAGTTGGATTCTCTGGCATGAGTGAGGAGGGCGGAAGAGACACGAGGGGAACGTGGCTGGATGAGCTCAGTGCCTATTTCCTCTCCACTTCATTTTCACTGTGTTAATGACCCCCACCGCTTCATTGCTCATTCCACTCTGGTGAGCCTTATGAATTTGCCAGGAAACGATTTCAGAATTGAGTCTCTAAGATATGGCTCTTTTTCATCAAAACTGAAAAAAAAAAAAAAAGGACTACTGATCTCTGAATTTTGCCTATAATATGTTTTGAGCATCTCAAGTCAAGTTTGGCTAAGAATCTAAAAAGGAAAGAGGCAGATTTTACAGAGGAAATGGAGTGAGGTGGGGAAATCACATTCAAATGGGAGTGAGGTCCTGTTTTGGGGGCAAGGCCAGAGCTCACTTGGGTTCAGGGACTTTCTTAATGTCTTTTGGAGCATTTCAGTTCAGCACATGTTTTAACAGGATATTTTTCTTTAACCTTTTAGACTGGTGTGTTTTGAGGGCAATTGAAGCTGTCTGTTCCTGATTCACTTACACTGAACTCTTCAGACTGCTGCCCTGTAAGGAGTCTTTGATGTCCAAAGAGCATTGTGATCCTGCTTCATGGTCTTATTGTTTTCTCCTTGAGAAGCAGCAAGTTCTCTTTTGCCAGCAGTGAAGTAATTCCAGTTATAAACTCTTTGCTTCCTGGTCTAAAATGTTCTCCCTTGGAAGATTTCTACCTTGTCAAAACCCACCAGTTTCAAGATCCACTCTGCTGCCCAGCAGATAGTGTTTCCATGACCGTGGCAGATAGAGGAGAGGCACAAGGGGGTTTCTTGCAAGGCAAGTGCTTATTCCACTGAGCCATCTCCCTGGCCCACAAGGGGGTTTCTTTACAGGCTGACAGACTCATATTTGGATGGTTTATTTTATTTTTCTGAATTTTAATTTGTTATACTGGGAAAAAAATCTGAAAAAATACAAAAGTAAAGAGGTATGTAATGAACTTCCATATACCCTATGCCTGTCTTTAACAATTGCCAGTGCATAGCCAGCCTCATTTACCTATAACCGTTTGAAATTATTTTAAAACAAGTCTGAGACATCATTTTATCTGAACATTTCATTGCATACATGGTAGATCATTAAGAAATATGCCCACAACATGACTAGCACACTAAAACCAAGTTCACTGTAATCCCTTAATATTTAATGTCTAGTCTGTTCAGATTTTTTCCTGTTGTCCAATAATTTTTCTTGAGGCTTGTTTGAATCATGAGCTTTACACACATAGTTACCTATATAAATACATACATGTATATGTACTTGCATAGCATACATTCATATATGTAAAAATATCCATCTACATATAGTCACATAGGTATCAGATGTGTGTAGTCATATGTATTGTCATGCGTACGTTTATCTCTGATCACATGTGCTACTACATCAATATACCCTGATAGGATGTGCACAAAGATGTTTCTGAAGGGTAAGAAAGAGTGAAGAGCGTTCCAGTGCAGCCTCCGCTGCTCCCAAACCCATTCCTCACACTTTGGAGACCATTGCTTGAGAAACAAGCCTGCTGGACCCCTTGGCACTAGAACACAGCATTTTCAAAGTTAACATAGGACACTTTCTCTCTGCAAGTCTGTGGGGCTGGCCTTGGAAGGGACAGGGCAGGAAATGGCCCACTTTTGCAGGCCAAATAAAACTCGCAGGCCAAAGGAGCAGACATCCTTTTCTCTTAGTCACATTCTCCTTTTGTGCAGAGAGACAGGGAGTGTCTTTCTTTGATGTGCCAGCGGTCTCCAGCATTCTCTGAGCCCCCCACACCACCTTCTTGTGTCCCCTTCACAAACACCAAGATGGGCTTGGAGGAACCAGCTTGACCAAACCTGCAGAGCTGCCAGTTTATGAGATTAGTTTTAAAGTGGAAGTGTTACAACTTGTTGGTCCCCTCTCAGGTCCCTGGAGTGGCACACGCAAGCCGGGCCTTGAGCCATGGCTGTCAGCTTTGCAGCAGTGCTCCTGCCCAGCTGCCCAGGGTCAGCCTCCACTGTCGTCCTGATGCTCATCCTCGGACATTTCCCTGGAGCAGCTGCCCACCAGCACCCACACCCTTCTAAGCCATTTCTCCTCTTCCATACTGCAGGCTGGGAGGCTCCCGATGCCTGGCTCACCTTTCCCCACCTTCCCTCTTCCCTGGCCACTCTCCTCAGAGACAAGGAGTGAGTCTTCTTCCACCCTGATGACCGTAAGCAGCCCACTGGGAGGTTGGAAGTGAGATGCCTGGTGAATAAGCAACCAGGCACACCCTGGAGTCAGGCCGGCTCACATTCCTTAAGCCAGTCCCTGCTAGCTGTGCAGCCTTGGGCAAGTTGCTCAGCTTCTCTGAGCCTTTGTTGCCTAAAAATGGGAATAGCAATATGTACCATTCAGGTTTTTGTGAGTACTGGGTAGAACTATATGAAGTATTCACCAAGAATCTGACAGAGGAAACTTCAACTGTGGGTTTTGTCAAGAACTGCAGTAGTTACAAGAACATATTCTGTCAATCCTAAGAAATGCTTTTTACTATCCCTGAAAGCAGGGTACATACAAAGATAATTAACAATGTTTTTTTTTTGTTTTGCTTTGTTTTTTTTTTTTTTTTTTTTTTTGGTGGTTTGTACAATAATGACCTATTTCACAATAGATGAAGTCTGACTTGATGAAATTTGGTAATAACAAAACTTTAACACCAATCATGGCTGCACTGAGATCAGAAAAGGGAACTGCTAAAATCATAGAGTCCCTTCCTCTCTGAAAACACTGGTAAGTGACTGACTGGAGTTCAGACAGGAGCAACCAGCGTGCGAGGGTGAAGGTGGGAGAGGCCTGAGCCAGCCCTCAGCAGACAGGGACCACACCTGCCTCGAAGCTCTGCTTCCGACATTCCTTAGGTCCCTGATCATA
Source organism: Octodon degus (assembly GCF_000260255.1). Classification (NCBI taxonomy): domain Eukaryota; kingdom Metazoa; phylum Chordata; class Mammalia; order Rodentia; family Octodontidae; genus Octodon; species Octodon degus. Next base: position 18,966,612 of record NW_004524595.1, on the reverse strand, counting down.
ACTGCCTTTCTCTTGAGGCTGTGTCCAGCACTCTGCCTGCAGGGAGTCATTCCTCAGCTATTTAGCTTCTTGTGACTTGTACTTTGCCTCTCCTACTTCCTCTTTCTCCAGGTGAACGGACGATTCAGACTAGCATGTCGCTGGGCTGGAAGAGTCTGTGGCCCAGAAGCTTAGCGTGTTAGAGCTTCCAGAGGCTCTCAAAACTGTCTTATCCAGTGTCCATTATACAGATGAAGAATCTAAGGCATAAAGATTTATACAAGTGACTTGGCCCTCTCAGTAATGACATTGAACAAGTCATGACATTGTGTTGGAAACAATGTTAATATTGTTGTATGTTGTTAAATATTTTTGTATAAAATATGTCCTCAGGAAACATTAAACTGGAGCTAGTTAGAATTTGTCAACTAACAGCTTTAGGCAAAGCAATGCTGGAGATGCATTTTGGTGAGGCCTGTGACTGCAAACATTGTGTTCCTTGGGAGGGAACATTGTGTCCTCTGAGGGAGTCTGGCCTGCTGCACATGCTCAGAGAATGGTATCATGGGACTTCCTGGCCAACTTCCTATAGATGTGACTGGAGCATTTGACAATAATAAAGCTTCACATTTGAATATGTCTTTCCCACTTTTACATAATAGTAAAGCTTTCATCTAGAAAGGATGGCAGCAAAGAGGAAAGGAACCGCTCCACCCAAAGTAGCTATACGCTTCAGCTGTTAGTCATTAAAATTGTGACCTCTGAAGTCTCTGAGATGGGAGCTAAATCCTGGCTTGTCGTTAACTAGTTGTCTTACTTTGGGTAGGCAAATTATTTAGCCTCAGCTAAACAGCAGGATTCTGATTCTTAAATCATTCTTGGTGATAGTACCTGTCTCATGGGGATGAGAATTAGATACAACACATGGGAGGCATTTAGTCCACACTGGTAACATTGTAAGTGTTCTGTAAACATGGTGATGATCAACAAATGACCTCAGTTGAACTGTACAGGAAATGCAGTGAATCCCGTACCTTATCGATGAGGAAACTGAGATTAAGTGAGGTTGAGGAAGCTTCTCGAGGTAATCTAGCCAGCCTAGGATGCAGGCATCCAGATTCCAGAGCCAGGCTTTATTTGAAGTGCCCCTCTCCCCCGCCATGGTAACGGTGTTGTGAGTGCATATGTGTGTGTTTGTCCAACTCTATAATTCACTAAAACTAGATTGAAGGACTGAGATGGATTTCAAACCAGACAAAAAATTGCTTTATAGATTAAACTTTGCTGATTAGAATGCCTGGGAATTTTTCTGGCCAGTTTAGAGCTTTCTGACTAACGCAGTTATGTTTCTTCTATTGAAGTAAGCATAAAAGAGCAGAAGTTACAAAAGTCTTCTTTGATATGATCAACCAAAAGTCCTTTTGGTTTCACGAGCTAACTGATGATAGACTATAAAGGGTGAAAGGTACCCTGTTATACATATATTTGAAAGAGTCTTCCTTCTTAGATGCCACTATAGTTGTTATAGAAAATGTATCTGGTCACCATCAGAAGTATAGAAGTCTCTCTTCCCCATGATGCCAGCCCTGAGAAGTCTAAAGTGTCACTGGGGACAAGTAGTATGATTACCATCATACTACAGGCCCTGGTCCTGCCACTTGCTAGGTGTGTGCTTGTGGGCAGTGGCCTTCACATCTCTGATTTGTAAGATCATCATCTCGTAACCTCCAAGAAGGCATTGAGAGGGCTGAGACCATGCTCATCCATGCCAGCTGTGTGTGTTTCCATATGCCAGTTTTCATTGCTCCTTGTGCATTTTTCTTTAGAAAAGATCCTCCTATGATATCGGGCTGCAGTGCTGATGTCTTCCTACTGAGGATCCCTGAGATTCCTATCTTTTACCTGCCTTAGGTTCCACTCCAGACAGCAGCTCAA
>NW_004524595.1:18951386-18963948 GCF_000260255.1 Octodon degus | reverse complement strand
AGGGTCCCACTTGCAGGTCAGACTCGTAGTGATCCTCCTGTTCCAGTCTCTCCAGCACTGGCACCAAGTAAGGCATGTGCCATCATACCCAGACTCAGTGGCCCGCTCAACATGCCCGGGGGCAGGGCCGGTGTGGTATATGGTACTGGGAATCGAACCCCCGTGCCTGCTCTTGGCTAAGGAGCCACTTAGTCCCTGGAGCTATCTCACTGGCCCTGAGATGCCTACATTTAGATAGTATAAAAGAAGACATTTGCTTCTGGGAAGACTACAATAATAACAAACATTTATCAAATATGAATATTGAGCATGTCCTGGGCTCCTGGGAATCTGCGCTCAATTCTGGATGTGAGTGGTGTGAAATAAATCAGTTAAGGAGCTACTGTTTTACATAAGAAGACCTTGATAGGAAACTGCCATATGAGCAGATGGCAGAAGGAAGTGCTGGAGGGATCTATGTTGACATCTGATGTCAGGACCAGCCAACAACAGGACAGTGAAGACACTCAGACTCTTCAGTACACATCTGTAAGGAGCAGAGGGGGGATTCCCATCATAATGCAGGATTCTTGCGAGGATGAATGAGAGCCCTTTGAGAGGAGTTGGCACGTGAGTGACTTAGGAATGGGAGCTCTTGTTATTTCTGCTGGCCTTTTCCTTTGCTAGGTTATTTCAGAAGGAGGGGAGAAGAGGAGATTTTTACTGGCTTAAGATCACTCTAGGTCATATCCTCTGAAGGCAGTTTTTAATGGAACCACGAGTGCTTATGATGGCCTCTCTCCCCACCCGCTTCCCTGTTCAGTGTGAATTCAAGTTTCCTCACCTCTAAATTGTGTTGCTTTCTAAATTTCTACAGCCTTGTCGTATCTATTGTCAGTAGATTCCTTCTAATTGCAGGTGTCTCTGTGTCTAACCTAGTTTCATTTCTTTTCTATCTCCTGTTATCGTGTGTATCAGGGTATTCCCCAACTGAGTGTTATCTACAAATTTTGTGACACTCACTCCCAGGTCACCCATCAGTGTTGATCCAGAGCGATACGATGGTGACTGTTAAGACACATTCTGAAGCATAATCCCAAGACTGGGCTCATCACCACCTTTGTTAGTAATTTCTGGACATTTCCAGCAACACCACTGTCAGACATGGCATGTTCAGCCCATCCATTTCCATGCCACCCCAAATTTTTTATTTCTTAAATATAACAAGAAGAGTATTGGGCCTGCCAAATAGCTCAACGAATTAAAGCACCTGCTTAGGCAGACGCAGGGGCTGGGAATTTGATCCCCAGGCCAGCCAAACTGGCCCCACCCCCAAGGTACACTAGGACAACAGTTGAGACTGGGCATGGTGGTGGCACACTCCTGTAATTCCAGCACTTGGGAGGCTGTAAACAGGAGGATCACTATGAGACCGATCTATGCAGTGAGACCCTGTATACCCTGTACACCCTGTCCTAAATACAAAAAAAAAAAACAACAACAAACAGTATTATGGTTTTCAAGATAATCTCATAAACTTGTCTGTGATAATTTAAGTGAAAATTATTCTCTGATTATTCATCCCTGGTTTTCTAAACCTTTTACATATTCTCCAAGATTCTATAATTTTAAGCCTATGTCTCTCTATAATTTTTCTCTATTCCTTCCTTCTGTTTTCTTTTCGTATCCCTATCACATTGTTGGTCCTTTTCCAATTTTCTGACTCTCCTCCAGTACAAGGTAATTTTTCAGAAATAATGATTCATTTTTACTGCACCATTGTTCAGTAAGCATATTAGTCAAATTTCTTTATTCCCAGGAGCCGTGTGTCACCCAGAGCATCTGATTTATGCATGCTTATGTTTGCCAGATAATCCTTTACCTAGTTTTCTGTCCAAACTTATCTGCATGAGTTTATAATTCTCCACATTTACTTTTTTTAAACTGTTAAAAGAATTTAGCATTTGGGGATTTTAATATTTTCCCTTTAGTGTTTGCCTGTTTTACTCACAGATCTATATTCTTTCAAGCTGCTTGACCTATTTTTTGTGACTCAGAATGATTTCAGATTTCAAAGCTATTTTAAAGCTTTAAATTGTTTTGTTTCAACTCGTGTATTTTCTGCTGAGCTCAACTCACACAGCCCTTTGTCTTCATATGATTGTTTTTGTCCCAAATATTCAGAACTATGTGATGATCTTAAGACTTTTTGACATATGTCTGAGTAGGTGACTGCTTTTTTCCATTTGTTATAAATAGTTAGAAACTGAAATAAAAGAAACATGAATCATAAATTTCTTTCAAAAAAAAAAAGAGCAATGGAATATGCTGATCAAACCAGCTTCATTGAAACTACCAAGTTTCTCAAAGCATAAAACTTTCCACTTTGTGAATAATTTGGTACTAATTATTCAACCTTCCTCAGAGAAATAATTGTATTAAATCCAACCTCTATTTAAAGATGACCTTGCCAAGTCAACATGCCTTTAGAGAGCATTTTGCTAAAGTTTATTAGATTTCTAATAGTATCCTAACTTGCTTGATACCTCCACCCACCCACTAGAGAATCCTGAAACCATGAAATCTATTCCTTCTGTTTATTTTTAGAATCTTATCCAATGCCAGCACTGTTTGACCCCAACACTCGAGGACACTTCAGTCTGTAGCCACTACATGCCAATGACTACTCCAACAGAAAGCTCTGTTTATAATACATTCGCTCTTATTGCTAACAACCTTGCTCAAGAGGTGGCTTGTCACTTGGCTTTGGGTTTGATATTGACATAAAGTTAAGCCTCATTGTCATTTGCTGTTAGCAAGAATAGAGTAGTTGTTGTGCCATTTTACTTTGTTGAACTAACTTTATTTAATATTAATTGGCAGTCTGAATCATTGGGGCAACCAATAATACTGAATTTCTGGTTCTAAGTACATACATAGCCATGTCAAGCTTTGTCATGGATACCCCATGCCAGGACAGCAGAAATTAAATGTTAGTTGCAGCTGATTATAAAAAGAGTAGAGACTAGCTATGGTGGACACCAGGAGCTTGTAAAAAGCCATTGTCTCTCCCCACTGAAAACACACTTTGAAATTCTGCAGAAATCAATGTCTTAGTGAGGGTTTTAGATAACAGTCCTGTTATTGAGATTGAAATACACATGCAGTTTAAAGACATCAGCACAGTGGTTAATCCAGCAAGTTAGGACTTAATTATTTTCTGCAAATGAAAATATGTATGTGAATTATATAATCATTTTAATAGAAATTTCAGTTTTAAAATCTCTCTTTTCAAAGTTCTAACAATCTTACATAGAAGCAAGTCTCCTAAAAAGAAGAAATTGGAAACACTTGAGCATTTTATCAGCCTTGACATAACACAATGGGCAAATTCTGTAAACTCCACTGTTTATTTCCATAAGCAGAAGGTAAAATACCTACTTTTCAAGATAATATGTGGTAGAAGAGTAGGAGGGTAGAAAATAATGCTGTGGATCTCCCAAGAAGGAGACACGTGGACATTTGTCTAGCCCAGACCTTGACCTTGGGAATCTAATGCTCCACTTACAGAGGGGCCTTTATGGCCCATTGGTGCCTGATGGAGCCAATGACCGATGTCATTGCCATAAAGCACTATGAACTCCTTTAATGTTTCAGGGTGATTACACGGTTGATTGAATTTTAGTCAGGAAATCTAACTTAAACTTTTAAAAAAGCTAGCCTCTAAAGTTAGTACACCCTTGGACCTAACTCCATTTTCAGTGGGACTAAGTAGATTTAGTCCGCTTTCTGGACCCCTTTCAATCAGTTCATTTCCTAGACTTGGCCACCTAAGACTCTGTACAAATGTTCCTCGGCTGTTTGGCTAGCTCCTCTGATTACTTCCAGAAGTTGCAGAACATGCTGTCCCTGTTGAGGGTCTTCAGTTACCTTCCCCCACCTTTGTCCCTAAAAAGGGCTCTTGTTCCAATGTGTTCGTGCTTAGCCTTTCTTAGCCATGAAAATAATGAGACTGGACGCTAATGGTTGCTGCATTTTCAATTTGTGTGCAGTGTCCCTGGTGAGCCGAACACCTGTGCATCTGACGGCTCTCTCAATCACAGCTTTTGCATCACAGGCAAATCGGGCGAGATTCAGGCCACGTGGGGAAGAGGTTTTAACCAGACACATGCCGTGATGTGCCATGAGGCCATCTGGCAGCAAGCTGATTGACTTTGACTTTTCCAAAATTTAGAGCTGATTCATATTAATGGTACCCGCTGTGCAATTAAGTGTTTTTTCAGAGAAAACCCCATAATTCATTCAGGGTTCTGGTCTCACGTCTCACCTCACATTGTGTGCCTGCCTGCTGCTTCTACGCCCCATGGGGCTAGCAGAGGCCAAATATGATGGATCTTTTAGGATAGATATTCTATGCACATGAGAATGCACTGGGCCAGAGGTGTTTCCCTCTGTCTGTCCCTGCCCTTAGGCTTGCCAAGGATGCCCTGCTCACCTCACCATAGGGCTTCCCTGCCAGTCTAGTGGAAAGGTCAACATCCTGTTTTAGGAAAGACCCAGCACTCGTCCTTTTGTCCCCATGTATGACATCGCTCCCTTTCTGTGTTCTGGGCTCTGTACATGGATGTGAATGTTCAGTGGTATTTTTGTGGTTATTGGTTTGTTTGTTTTTAATGAAGCATTTCTATTTAGTCAATAGTTGGCTAAAACTAATTTTTATGCAATTTTTTTCATTTATGAAAATTTCTTTATACCCTTTGTGTTTCTTTATATCCTTTGAAATTTCATGTTCAGAATGAGAATAATTAGAAAAGCAACTAGTATTTATAGCCAAGTCCCAGCCTTGGGTCCCTCTGCCTTCCATATAGCAGCCCAGGCCCAGATCATTCTGCTAGGCTTCCCCACAACACTTCCTAGAAAGAACAAGCTGACTGGACAAGACTATGTATTTATGAGGAAGGAGTGATACTCTGAAAACTGCTATTTCTGTTACAAATTTTAAAAACCACAATGCTCTCATTAGCTTTGTTACAGAATGCTGTTGGTAGGCTCTGTTAGAACTCATTTCATAGGCTAATGACAAATGGAAAGGTAATGCCCAGGTATGTGGCTCAGCTGCCCACCTTTGTGACCCAGGCAGCACCCAGAGCTTCAGGGGCCTGGCAAAAGAGCCTGATGTTTGAATCAAAGTTGAGTTAACATAATTGGAGAGATGCAGTGAGAGAATACTAAAGAACCTAAAAAGTGACCACACCCACTCCTCTGCAACTACTCACTTTGTATATGTGTCCATGACCGCAAAAGAAATAAAACTAATCAGAGTTTTCCAAAGAACCTATATCTGGCCCTCTACTGATAGAAACTCTTTTGCTTCTTTCTCCCTCTACCCAGAAACAAAACTAGACATAAGGAGGCCTAGTCATCGCAGACAACAGATTCAGTAAGAAAGAGCTTCTCTAGTTGGCCTTCAAGAGTATTTACAGGCATGCCCATAAGTCTATAATTTGTGGGGGTTTGACTCCATAAACAGGGCCAGATGGTTCATGCTCTCCTTTTTAATACAATACCTATCATGTATTTTAAGGCAAATCAACTTTGACAGGAAAATCTGTATACCTTCCCACTACCACCCTAAGATACAAAACAAAGCCCTAGAAATGAGTCTTTCCAATGGAATGTGTAATAGCTTGGGCTATGAGTAAAACAATATGAAAAGATGTAGGTAGATTGCCCTAAGTAGTTAGAAATTATTCCTGTTAATGACAGGCTAGAGATATTTGCATTTTGCTACCATCAGAGAAGATAAAGATCAAGATTCTAAGGAAAAGGAACATTGTGGGACTATCCTGCTTCAAGGTTGTATATGGTTAGATTTCTGGACTTATGTGTAAACATAAGAATTATATAATTCTTTATGCCTATTTTTAAAATATATTCTAATTTTTAAAAAATCATAGGAGCCGGGGAGATGGCTCAATGGAATAAGCACTTCCCTGGCAAGCGCAAGGGCCTGAGTTCAATCCCCGGTTCCACAAAAATTAAAAAAAAAAATCAGGATTCTACATTCTTACTAATATTTATATCATAATAAATGCAATTTATTGTAGCTTTTGTGTTGTTTGACTAAATGAATGTATCATTAGCTGTAGCATTAAGAAGAGGAAGAGAACCAACTAATTATAGAAGCACAAAGGAGTGATTTGTTATGAACATGTTGTGCTTCCTCCACATAATCAAAGGCTCTGGAGAGGCATTTAGAACACTCATTCAAGGAAGCTGTGTCACTTTGGTATTTGTAAATCTCTTAATAAAGAAGTGATGTGAGATTGAAATCCTCAACTAAGAACATCATGGTCCCAAGATCTAATCCAGAATCAAATCTAATCAGGACCACCAAACACATTTTATAACATGCTTTCTTAGAACAGACTATGTTCTAGGACAAAGGTCAGAGGGGAAGGAAACCTTTGAAGTCAAGTGTGGCCTGTGGTCTGGGCACTGTTCAGTTAATACCACCTCTAGGTCCTTACGACTGCTTTTTTAAGAGTTCCTTGGATGATGCCTTGGTGCCAGTAGCCTTTGTGTTGGAGTCCTTTTCTGCAGGGCATATGCCATGAGAATCTGTCTATCCATACAATGGGAGGCTTCAGTCATAGTGAGAAATCCTATTAGGCATTTCCTGTGGGATTCTGATGTGTGATTATTTGACTTGTGCTTGAGAATATAGGATATGCACTCATAGATGTAGGATTTTTTTTTTATTTAGACATAGCTTTAATTACATGTATGAATAAGATGTCCATCACTGTAACAAAATACAAGACATTTAGTCAAGGTCAATACTGAGAGATTAACTTGAGAGATTTATTTCACTTCACGGTTTCCACTGGGTTAGGTCCATGGTTGGTTAGCCCCAAGGAAGAAATGTCATGGTGGAGGTTGCCTAGTAGCTCCATGGCAGCCAGAATGCAGCAAGGGAAGGGAGACTCTAGGGACAGGAACACACCCTTTCTGGTCTTACCTGCAGTAGCCCATGTCTTCCCACCTCCTACCAGCACATGAACTAGTAAACTCATCAATGGTTGAATCATCTTCTAAACATATGACCTAATCATCTTCTAAACATATGAAACTTTGGGAGGATACTGTGGCCTAAACTACATTATTCTCTACTCTTTTCTTCCTGATTAAGGAAAATTGTGCTGCCTTGTTGTATGTTCTATAAGGCAGTGACAAGGGGCTGTAAAATGCTTATTAAACACAGTGGAAAGACAACAGGTTAGGGACAAGTGATCGATCCCTGAGGTTTGGTGAAGAGCCTCGTAATCTCTCAGTATTGACCTTGACTAAGTATAATCCTTTGACATTTCAATCCCTATCTGTAAAGCAGAGGGAGATAGTACCTTTGTCAGCAATTATCAGGTGTACAGCAAAGTGAAGTTAGTCCTTACCCCATTTGCTTATGAACTGAACCACTCAGTGATGGTGAACCTTATAGAGCTTTTAATGATACAAACAGCCCATTAGAGCTTGTGTGCCATTGGTTTACCTCCACTGTAGCAGGTAAGGAGGAGGAGAAAAGAAATAGACAAATGGGGCAGGAGAGGTAATGAAGGTGAGGATTGACTAGGAAGTACTTGGCATAGACATAGCATTGGCACTGGGGACTAATTTAAGGATCTGGCCTGACTGAGCCAAAGGAACACAACAATTCATTTCCTGGTCTCATCTCCCACATCTAATTCCAACCTGCCACAAAGGATTGTGATGGCTTTCATAACAGACAGTAACATTTACCTCCAAGAACATTCACATTGTGTTTTTAAAGTATTTACTGATAGAATAGAATGATGAAAGTAATCACAAAATAATTTATATTCAATATCATTACAATATAATGAGCCAATTTGTCTGCTTAGATGGGTTTCACATGTGTTCTTGTAAACAGAGTAAAATAGTTTGTTATTCTTGGCCAAGGGGAAGTGTTTCACCTGTGCCCACGGTAAGATGCAGGTTTTATGTCATGGAATAATGTCATTTCAAGATAAAGACAGTGATGACAATACAATTTGCAAAAGGAGCATGCCTTAAGCAAAGCCTGGTCTCAGTTATTTATATCTACATAGCTCTATTGATCAGACTTTGTTTATATTGGAAACAGCAGCATTGGTAGGTCTCACATAGATTTGGTTATATCCTTTGACCATGGTCATCTTTCCCACACAAACACACAAACATGGCCATCTTTTCCAAAATTGTACAACAAATTAAGTTCACAAACCAAGGTACCAGATTGTTTCAAAAAAAATTACCAATACCGCCTATCAGCTTTATCATCCTAGGAAAACACTTTCATCTTAGTAGGTTAATGTTATTAGCTTTGTTCCTTCTACTAAAAGCAATCATTTATTTCCATCTTAAAAAAAAACATTAAAAGACCCTTTCTCAGACAAGAGACCCTAGACATCTAGTCTATCCAGAGAATATGGCTGGCGAATAGTGAAACAAAAAAAGACCGGAAGTCACTGGCATTGGTGTGGTACTTTCTTGAGCAGAAGTTAAACATTTTTCCTAAACTTCCTTGCATCTTTCTGTTCTGTTATGCTATACAAGTGCCCAAAATGCAGAACCTAGCATGACCCCTGGCCCCCGTCTTTTCATTGTTAAGTTGTGGTACTTAAGATTGATTATAGGGTGTTCCTCAGAAGTGCAATGCCATTGAGAGGGAGACCTACAAACTCCTGAAAAGTAGCCAGACTACAAGAAGGCTATAAGGCACTACTGTAGCCATTGGCAGTGTGATTGATATTTCTGAGGCACTATTGTTTATCATGCTCTGGCCCTTCTTCTCAGGATAGCTATCCTCCATGCCCATACCTGCCACGGTCCCATTATGTAATATAATCTTGAGTCCATTTGTAAAGTTGGCCGTGACTCTCTTTAGTGCTAATGTTTTTGATGTGTCAGTCCCGTACCTACCTCAGCCTACCCACACCACCCTACACATTGATCTGTACACTGGCTGCCAAGACATGGGCCACCTTCTCAGACATTGAGGTACATCAAAATTCCTTGGGAACTTGTTAAAAACACAGCCACTGTGTACGCCTCCATCCTATAGAGCAGTCAGCCTTAGCACTGTTGATATTTTGTGCCAGAGAATTCTTTGCTATAGAGGTTATCCTACCCTATAGGATGTCAAGTAGTGTCCCCAGCTTCTACTCACTAGAAGCCAAGAGTAACCTACCAATTTGTGGCAATAAAGAAGTTCTCCAGACATTGTCAAATGTTTCTTCAAGGCAACATTTCCCTGGTTGAGAAAATCAGTCTCAGGAACTCTAATCCCTGAAGGGAAAATGGGGCATAAGAGTCCATGTAAATAAGGTCTTCCAGCAAATCTCATTCAGTTGTGTGTCTCACTGGGTCCTTTCTTCCCTTTCAGTCACCTATGTGTTTTAGCCCCTGATTTCATAGTGTTATGGTTTGGATATCAAATGTTTCCCCCCAAAACTCACATATGCAAGACTTGGTCCCCAACTGATGGCACCATGAGAGGTGGTAAAATCTTTGAGAGGTAGGGACTGTGGAAGGTCACTCATCAGGAGGCAGCTGCTTTCCTCTTTGCGTCTTGACTGCTGTGAGGCAATCACCTTTGCTCTACTGCATGCTCCCTACCAAGATGTTCTACCTTGCCACAGATTCAGGGCACACAGGGTCAAGCAACCGTGCACTAAACCTTAAAATCCAGAGTCAAAAATAAACCTTTCCTCCTTTAAGTTATCTCAGTATTTTGTAACAGTGACAAAAATCTGACTGATACATATGGTCACATTAACAGTGATATTAAGAAGCTATGACATATTTCTCCTTCCCAGGTCCATTGTGCTGTGCAGAAGGCAGTTCACTGATTAAATAGAGTCCTGTTGTCTTCTTAAAAATGGCCTGCTCTCTGCATTGAGGGAGAATATACGATCACTAATGCATTTTTTATAAAATGTCCCCTCTGTGACATAACCTCAGGAAAACAGCAAATAAGCCCCCTTCTGGGATCTTTGGACCTAACATGGATAAAAATCTCCAGCCCAGAAGACTCCTGGAGGGAAAATACTTGGCAAAGATGATGCCTAGGCAGTCTGGGGTGTTTCCTAAGGGAGACTAGACCAGAATTTATCACAGGCGAGGCCACCTTTAACAAGAACTCATCACCATGCTGGCCAGCCCTGGCCAAACCAAGTCAGTTGCTTACCTTTCTATCATGAGTAAGTCAAATGCTTTTGGAAATACATGTTGTTTAGTCTGTCTCCTGCGGTTGGAACTTCCCCTCCAAAGGATCACACTGAAAATGGTATTTCCCAAATGGTATGAGAATTCCATATGGGATTATTAAAGTGTATCCTATACTTGGGAGGGCTACTCTATTCAGTAGGGAAGGGCCTACCACACAGCTCTTTATCAGAAGTGAACATCCTATTTAGAGCCTGCCTGGGCATACTCTGGCTGCACAAGGACCATCTGTAGGTCCCTTGCTGCTGCCAACTATTAGAACTAATGATCTCATGTCAACAAGTGCTTTCTTGAAGGGGACACCAAACATATTGATGGTGTCCATGTCCTCAGTCCAGTTCCTTCTTTAGGACATAGCCATCATAGAGGTATATTAGAAATAGTGTCTGTATTTGTTTCTCATTGGAAGAGTGAACAGAAGTGTAGGGTGTCAGCTTCTGGTTTGTGTTTTTCCGTAAACATCACCAGAACTGGTTGACCTATTAACAGTAAAAAGAGAAACTGAGGCAGAAAGTGGTTTCTTGTTCTCAAAGCAGATACACTGTCCCTTCCCCTTGAATCTTCCTAAACACAGAGAAATAAATAAATACATCACCAGGATGTTGTTGTGATAGAAGAAAGAGCAACAACACCCTAAGATCTAAGGGTCCTAAGACCCCTCTTAGAACTCTTGAGTGTTAATTATGGTCCGACATCAAGACAAATGAAGTGCAGAAATTGTGGTTCACCAGCAGCATAGTTCAAACACACTGCAAACATGGAGCTTTTCAGCCGCACGTTTCGTCCTGGTTCACAGTTTACACGATGCTCGTAAGTTCACCCACCTCCCTTTACATTCTCCCCGAGCCTACATGTTTACATGGTCGAGAAGCATCAGAGCAGACAAAACCTAGCAACTGGTTTCAAGCTAAAATAATTTATACTAAAAGTATTTCAAAAACTAAATATTGTCCTAACCACTGTCTATCTCTGTATGCCTCATCCAGGGAGCTGTGGGTGTAGACTAGAAGAGTGATACACATCTGAGCCAGGCTGAGTCATAGAATTATCTGATTGCTAGGGACATTAGAGTGATCTGATACATGGTTTTCCTGCTAGAGATGAGAAGACCGAGTCCCCCCCAAAATTAAATATTTGCTTAAGAAAATAGCTGCTGCAGAAAAAAAGTCAGATAGCGTGGCTTCTAAATCTCTGCCTCACTTTTCTGCTAATCACAGAATTCTGTTGCCTGTGACGGCCATTGTCCCTAACTTGTGTCCACCCCACTTCCTTGCTAGTCAAGAGTAAAGAAAAAGTTGTAACAAATTAATTGATGGGAAGGAAAAGAGCAGAAAGGCTGATGAAGAGCACATGTGTGTGTGCTAGGCCTGATGTTACCAAGTACCACAGACTGCTTGGTTTAAACTACAGAAAGGGATTGATTGCCTGAACATCCCGGGGTCTGAAAGTCCAAAGCCAAGGTATGGGGCAGGTTGATTCCTTTTGAGCATTGTGAGGGAAGGATGTGTTTCCTAATAAGTCACATTCTGAAGTATGGGTGTAGGACCTCAATGTAGGATTTTTCAGGGGACACACTTTGATCTATACAGTGTGTTTGATCTATATAATATATATGTGCAAGAGGATTTCTGTTCAGTGTAGTATTTTTGTGCAAGAGAGAGAGGGAGAACAATAACAATGCAAGAGAGAGAAAGAGAAAAAGGGAGAGATGGAGAGAGAAAACAAGAACAGAAGACATAAGGAAGGGTCTGTTGTTAAAGGAAAATTCATTTCATGCCAGGACTTTGGGTGGAGCTGCATTAAGAAAGAGATAAATAACAGAGAAGTTGGGACTTCTACCTGGCCAAATTTCTGGGTCCTTTAGACTCCGTGTTATTGTCTGCTAGAACCTGCTGTATTTGAGTTTGGTGCAGTCTGGCCTTGAAGGGGCACACTCTGGGTTCAACTATTTTGCTTTGCTGTATTTTGTTTTCACAGCACTGGGAGTTAAACTCAGGCCCTCATTCATGCTAGATAAGTGGTCTGCCATTGGCCTGAGTGCAGTCTCAGCAACCCCCACACTTTTTCTGTCTCCTTGTCTGACCTAGCTAAATTTTTTGACTTGCAATTAGAATACCCAGGATTTCAATTAGTAGGAAGAGAGACTTAAAAGGGCCAGCTCTGTTCTGCCCCGTCACTAACATCATGTGAGTATTGAGCATCTGAAATGTGGCTCTTCCAAATTAAGATGTGCTGCTACTACAAAGCTCAGAGATTTAAAGGATTAGTGTTGAAAAAGTTGTTGTTTCAATTGGTATTG
>NW_004524595.1:18926607-18950936 GCF_000260255.1 Octodon degus | reverse complement strand
AGTGCTGGGATTACAGGTGTGTGCCACCATGCCCAGTCTCAGTTGCCTGCTCAGTGTGCCCTGGGGGGTGGGGCCAGCATGGCAGGCCCAGGGATTGAGCTCCTGTCCCCTGCATCTGCCTAAGCAGGCGTTTTAATCCACTGAGCCGTTTGGCAGGCCCTCTATTTGCTATTCTTTAAAAATTTCATCTTAACTTTGTAGGGTAGAATTTTTAAAACAGAATAAGAAAATACAGAGAATAATATAATGAACCCCATAGATATACCATCTACTTCTAGTAATTATCAATATTTTTAGCTTTTTTATCCTTGTCAACCCCTTCCTTTTCTAGTTATATATTATGTTTAAACAAACTCAGATACCCTGGAGAATTTTACCCCAAAATATTTTTTTCTTTTTTTTCCATAATTTTATTGTGTAGATTTTTTTTTTTTTTTTTTTTTTTGGCAGAACCGGGGATTGAACTCAGGCCCTTGCGCTTGCCAGGCAAGCACTTACTCTACTGAGCCGTTTCCCGGGCCCCCAAAATACTTTAACAAGAGGAATAGTTTTAACTATATATAGTGGTCTATCTTTGAGCATCCCATAATAGATTAAATTATTTCCTAAGTATAGGGATTTACTTAGATGTGTACTCAGATTTTTAAGCTCTCAGTATTCTGAGTACTTTTTTATGAAGAACTTCAAATTTCCATAGATTGAATTATTAGTAGAATTACTGTTTCAATGTAGGAAATTATTAAAAATGTGATTGATATGCCAAGTTGGCTTTTTTAAATGCACACTCTTATCAGCTTTTATAAAAAGTGCTTTACTAGGGCCAGGGGGATAGCTCAGTAGAATAAACACTTGCCTGGCAAGCGCAGGGTCCTGCGTTCAATCTCCGGTACTGAAAAAAAAAAAAAAAAAAAAAAGTGCTTGACTTAAAATACATACTTTGCACCAGCAGTTGATGTTATGATTGCAGATTTGATACACATGAAGTGACTATCTCAGTGTTGTTTCTTAGTTTTGATGTTGTACTTTTTAAACTACAAGTGATGTTTTGAATAGTTTGTTATATTTTGTCATGTCCATTTCTTCATTGTTTTTAGTTGTTCTGGTGACTTTCGTAGGTGATTTTAATATATTTTTATATGTTAAAAATAGTTTTTAATTTATATGTTGCAATTATCCTTCCCTTCTTGTTATGTCTTTTAATTTTACTTAGATTCTTTCTAGATATTTTAAAACATTATTTAAAGACAAACTGAAAACCTGCTCGGAAAGAAGAGAACATAAACATTTCAACCACATTGCTGTAATAGAGCTATCATTATTTGCTGGATTTGCATGTGAAGGAAAGAGTTTTACATAATTGGAATCAGAATAGAATATCTTTTTTTTTTTTAATGTATTTGGTACAGGCTCTACAGGGTCTCACTACATAGATAGGACTTACAGTGACCCTCCTGTTTTCAGCCTCCCAAGTGCTGGGATTACAGGCATGCACTGCCACACCCAGTCTCAATCAATGTGTCAGCGCACCCTGGGGGCAGACCTGGTACTGCATGTCTGGGACTGAACTCCAGCCACTGCACTCTGCCTAAGCAGGCACTTTAGTCTGCTGAGCTATCTGGCCAGCCCTAGAATGACTTTTTATGGAAAGATATGAGTAACCTCTGCTTAAGTAAACTTACTAAGTTACTGGTTTGTTTGAAGCACAGAAAGTTCTCTGTATTCAAGTCTGTAATGGTTTGGACTTGGTAGTCCCTGGAGCACTCTGAGTGCTTGAACGAGGACTTGATCCTGGAGGTGCTGCTCTCCTCATAGGTGAATCAGCTGCCGGGCTGTGTGAGGGAGAGGGGCAGGTCACAGGGGTATAACCTGGAAAATGCGTGTCCCTGCCAATCTCCTTCCTTTGCTTTCTATGTTTCCTGGCCACGTTGATGTGAGCACCTCCCTCCCAGACACACCCTTCTACCATGCAGCTTCTGCTTTGGCACCTGCCAACTATGGACCAAAGCTAACCAAACTGTGAGCCAAAATATTGAAGCCTAACTGAAGTTGCAAGTGCTGGGTCTTATGTCTTATTGATGACTACAGGAAGGCCCGAAAAGTATATACTACATTTTCTCCTAGGCCACTGATGGCAAATCTTCTAGAGATTTTAATGATGACAAACAGCAATCTGTAGTACACGTGCCAAAGGTTCACTGCTACTGCTTTAGACTTCACAGCATTCTTTCCACAGGCTTCGTGTTAACCTTGTTCTCACTATCCATCTGTAAGTCAGGCAAGCTGTTGGGAGACTGTGTTTACCCTAGATATTGTGCGCCCATTTCCCTTGGCTCTGATCACCATGTTCTTGGGAATCAGGTTCAGCTGTCTCTGAGCCACAGCTACCAGGCAGTCACACACAGCCCCCTGTGTCCTAAATCCTCTCTAGCAAGCCTTTGTCATGCTAAGGTGACAGCTTGTACAGCCACTTTCCCCTGAGTCTCTCACATCTTGGGAGCTCACAAGGTACATAAAGCTCTTAAATATCATGCTGGCATCACTCGCAGACCTCCCTGCACTTGTTCCTGTCAACAGAGACAAAAGCTTCAGGTCTTAGTGGGTAGACTGTCCCTCTCAGGACATAGCACTACTGCTATTTATTCGCCCCTTGACTTTTGTTCTCATTTCCTGGGCATTGTTGTCTCTATGTAGATATAGAAATAAGTGGGTGTGGGGGCCGGGGAGATGGCTCAGTAGGGTAAGTGCTTGACTGGCAAACACAAGGATCTGAGTTCAATCCCCGGTTCCGCAAAAAAAAAAAAAAAATTAAAAAAGTGGGTGTGATTAAAATAAGTGGTGTGATTATGGTAACTTGGTAGTCTTAAAAATCAGCACCTCCATTTCCCTGTTTCTCATCTGGAATAACCTCCCTGGGCCCCCACAACAGGGAGCAGTGGGCACAGAAGAAGCCACAGTCTCCCCATCCAGTTGGATTCTGTTGTTTCATGAGACAAGGTAGCTATGGGATTTCTCAACCCAGCTCTGGCACCTCTCTCTCCTAAATCACTGCCTAGGTTTCCGTCAGATGCCAGTATGCCAATAAAAACAGTCTATCTCACGAACTGACAATCCAGGAAGTCACCAACTGACAATCTGGGTCTTGGGGCTCCATCAACATGGCTTTCTTACTGTCCCATCATTCTGCTCTTCTCATGCTAGCTTCTTTTTCAGGCAGCCTCTTCCCACTAGTGAGAGGAACAGTCAGCCTGCATAGCCTCAGGTTCCCAATGCAGAGATGCAACTAAATACATCAAAAATATTTGGTAAAATTGTATTTGTACTGAACATGTACACATTTTCCTTGTCTTTTTTTATAAACAATATCAGGCAATTATTTATATAGCATTTACCTTTAGGCATTATAAGTAGTCTAGACATGAGTATGTGAGAAGATATGTGTAAGTTATGTGTAAATATTATACCATCTTACATAAGGGACTTAAGCATTCCTGAATTTTGGATTTGGGGAGGCCTTAAACCAATCCCCCAGGATACTAAGAATGATTGTACATGGTTCCAATGCTGATTGATCTAATTTGGGTCATGTGTCCATCCTGGAATTCTTCTCTTTTTTTGGATGTCCTGACTGGCTAGGTTTGGCCACATTCTTTGCCCACCTACCTACCTGCCCCTGCCTCCAAGAGAAGCGTTCTTGCCAGGATAGTTAAAAATCAGTACATGCAGGCCAGCTTTGACCAGTTATTCGCTCTCACTAGGCACTGTCAGGCTGTCTTGTTATATTACCCTGAAATATTTATTAAGTTTTTCTCTTTTCTAAAAGTTCCTTCCAATGTGCTATATAGGTGCTTTTCAACTTGTGATGGGGTTTCAGCCTGGTAAACCCATTGTGATTGGCAATGTCTTAAATTGACCATGTCTTTACTAGACCAGCCTAGCTTAGCAGTACAGTATGGTAGTGTCCTTTGTTTTCCACTGTGACTGTGCAGTTGATTGTGAGCTGTGGCTTTCTGCTGTTGCTGTGGTCCTGCATCACAAGAAAGACCAAATTTCAAACTCTAAAGCATTATTTCTATGGAATGTGTATTGCTTTTGCAGCCCAAATCTAAAAATCTAAGTAAAACTGTTGTAAATCAAGAATAGTCTGCCGTGTTGTCCTTTAGGAAAACACAGCTTCCACACAAACAGCCTGCAGTTTCTTTAAAATGGAATGCCAATTGCCAAGTGATTATTTTGATTAAACAATAATTAGATAGACACTGGCAATTTCCAGGGTCCAATCTGCAAATTACTCCTTTTATTAAATGACAGCATACAGGCTGGCCCTGCTCAGGTGGTTATTTCCTAAAACTGGGACTTAGTTCACAAAGAACTTCATTGTCTTACTCCAGAGCCCAACTCTCCTGTGCCCCAGCACCACCACCACAGCGCTTCCCAGCCTCAGAGTGAGGAACAGGGATGCTGTTTCAGCCATAGCTCAGTAGCAGTGCTTACCATGTTTTTGACCCAAGAAGAACCTTCTATGACTGAGTCTACTGTTTAACAGCTTGGAACCTGTGCAAATAGTAGCTGTGAGCTGCTCTACCTGCCAACCTGCCTGCCAGTTCTCTCCACTTATTGGATGAGAGTCAGTGAACTTTGTTGAATGAGAGACAGAAATATTTCTGGGGTCTGCCAAGGTTAAGGCAGACCTGGGCCCAGTTGTGATACACATGTCTTTAATCCCAGCTTCTAGGGAGACTAAGGCAGGCAGACCAAAAGGTTGAATACCATATGAGTTAATTAATAAGATCTTTCCTGAGGAAAACAAGCAAACAAAAAAAGAAAAAATAGAGCTGGAATTGTTGAGAGGAGGCAAGTCAAATCTGTGTGGCTAGCTAGATAAGCTGGGCTAGGCTGACACATCGAATGGAAAAGAAGGAAGGAGCTGGGAAAAGGCTTTGATGTGAATCCTCCTTGCTTTACCAGTCCTTTCATTTTGGGCAAATGGTAGAACTTTCAATGATCTTTTAAAATCTATGAGGGAGATCAGAGCCCATACTAAGTAGTTTTAGGAGTTCTAGGTAAGTAAAAAAGAAGAGTGAGAGTGTGAAAGAAAGTATATGAAAGTCCCTAAAGCTCAAAGGACTAACAAAGGTAGGCGATGACTGTTTGCCCAGTGTGTGACTTTTCTGGAAGCTTCCAAATCAAGCACAAATCCCTTTGCGTACACATGGGAGACCCCCTCCATGTGACCCTTTCTTTAACTCATATGTAAATTAGAAGATGGTATCCTTAGACAGGCCAGAGCTTTTTTTTGTAGAGAAAAGTTTCCTCCTCCTCTTCCGCCTCCTCCCCCGCCGCCTCCTCCTCCTCCTCTTCCTCCTCCTCCTCCTCTTCCTCCTCCTCCTCTTCCTCTTCCTCTTTGTCCTCCTCCTCTTTGTCCTCCTCATCATCCTCCTCCTTCACAAATGCATGACATGTGTTTTGGGAAGGAGAGTTGTAGGTGAATGTCCCCTTACCATCTCCATTGGGCTCTTTTGTTCAGGTTGGAAATGACTCAGTTAGGTTTATTTTGCCTGGATCTTTCTTCTACAGTAGTCTTCAGAAACGCAGTTGAGTTTCTAGGAATTGAATAAGTCCTAGGGGTGACATCTACTGGTAGAAAGAGTATGAGCTGGAAGTCATACCTGTTTTTCATTTCTTGGTCTACCATTTACTAGTTATATTACAATTGAGTCTTCAAGGAAAATTCTTCTGTTGTATGACCTTGGCTGAGTAATTTAGCTTTTCTGAATCTATTTTCTTAACTGTAATGTGGAAAACAGCACCACTTTGGTCATCAGATTTAGTGGTATTAAATGTGATAGATACCATGTATGGAAAAATAATACAAGGCTCAACAAATGTTTGTGCCCCTAAGGGCTACTTCTGCCACCTCCAAGTCTGGCTCTTCCATTATTTCTAGGACAGAGTTATGGTTTGTGTCTAGTTGTCCCCTCAAAGCCTCATCCAGTCATGCTGTAGACTTCTAGAGTTTGCATTAATTCATGATTCATTGGGATTATGGGTGTGAGTACTTCTGGAATTCTTGGTGTAAGTATGACACCCTGCCTGGGGCAGATAGCCTGAATGCAATTTAGGGGAGACAGACTTGCTCTCTACAGCCATTATGGCTGCTACTTCTCCCTTTGGCTCTCTGCTCTTTGCTGCTACCATGAAAAGTTGCGCTGTGCCATGTGTCACTCTGCCTTGGAGCCAGCTGAGTATGGACTGAAACCTCCAGGAACTGTGAGCTAAATGAACCTTTCTTTGCTTTATTTTGAGTGTTGGTATTTGTCCCAGCAACTAGAGAAAAGTAACTGAGACAGACAGGAACCCTTCACTTTCCATCATAAACTCTTCAAATTTATTACAGTTTCAAAAAGGCAATGATAATTATTGCTATCAAGGCCCAATGAAAGCCTTTTGATTATAAGTTTAGAAAAATAATTTAAACCATGTGATTATCCTTATCAAAATGTCTTCTCAAAATGCATTCATACTGTTAACATTGGGAAAGCACTCAGGGAGTCAAAAGGTCCTGTTTCAAAATGTCAGTTTTATGTAATCCAATTGATGGTCCATTTAAGAATAGGCTCACTGGCCAGATTATAATTAAATGAATGGAAAAGAAAGTTGTCTTTTGAGTATCAATTCATATAAAATGTAATTAACCAAATTCTCTCCTATAATTAACCAAATCTGCCATGGGGCAGCAAGGGGTGGAATAGAGGACACAGAGTGGCACCATCCTTGAATGTTTCAGAACAATTAATAAAGAGGGCATCTAATTCTTTTAGGGGTCAAAAATTCCCTATATACAGTGATTTCTGTAATATATCTGGATCTGTCTTCATTTGGAGATCAAAAAACTATAGGGCCAAGTTCACCCTGGTCTCTGCCTAGTGGAGTAGTATTGCTTTTATATGATACGTGTATGTGTACATTTGAAAACTCTTACTATTTGAGATAATCATTTTCAAAATTCAAAATATAACATGCAGTGGCTATAACAATCCTTTACTTGTTCTTTGTCAGAATTAAACCCATGTCTAGGTTGGTGTCTCTTTGAAGATTTCTGAAGGATCCCATTCTTTAATCTAGCTGGAGGTCTATGCAGTTACTCATCTAGATTTATATTGCAATAACTCATAGCAAGTTAAATGCCTAACATTGCAGTAAAAATTTGCAGTAGCTAGAAGAGTTCGTACTATAGGCTGTTAGCACCACCTTCCGTCATGGGCAAGTGCCAGTCTTTGCTGATTGTGCTAATGCCCTACACATTCACATCCCCATCTCCTCTTTCCATTTTGGCAAATGGGCAAAAGCTTGACTTCAACAACTTGGAAGTCCATGGCATCCTAATAAATCTGGGGACTCTGTTTTCTCCTTCCTGGAAGAACTGGACGCTTAAAATGTTTGACCCCATCAATTTCAGCGCAATTGTTTGGTGACAGATGTTTAGTGATGAATACGTTGAGTGATAAATTGGGAGGGATGGCAGATGGCCCGTTTGGGTTTCGTTTATGGATTCTCATTTCTTTTTTCTGCTTCTCTTTTTTGCCTTCTTCCTTAGGGACTGTTGAATTCCTAAAGAAGTAATAGGAAAAAGTATAAAATGGATTGAAACTTAAAAGGCCGCTTCAGAGCCCACAAGTAATGTAAAATAGGGTGTGGGGCCATATTCATGATTCAACTGGGATAATAAGAGTCAAAACAGAACCCTGGTGGGTCTGTGGTGGAGAGAGCTGTACCATGTATGCAAGCCCTCTGTGCTGTTTACCAAAGTCATCCACTGAGAATATGTGGTGGGCAATGGTGCTTCAGGGTATTTAGAACACCTCAAGGATTTTATTTATAAACCTAGTGTGCATAACTCTCTGGGGGGGGGGGAGAAAGAGAGGGGAAAAGAGGTAAGTGCCAAAATAAATGAAAAAGTAGATATTTTAAAAAGTTGTTTCAGTTCTTCCATGAAGTTATTAAACCAGCAGTAGGGTACCTAATTTTTACTTAGGTAATTGGAATTAAGAACCTATTGACTGAAATATTCCTGCATCCTGGTTCAACATGTATTAATGAAGAGCAATGAAGTGTTGAATATCATTGCCTGTATGGATCTCAGGCTTATGTTTGAGGCCAAAAGGATTTAGAATTTATTTAAAGGTCTTGACCATTAAAGCCAATGGAAAAAAACTTAATTGGCTTATTTTTCCATCCACATTGCCAAAAAATTTTTTTTCAATGAAATGAATGATTCCAAGAATCCTGACAATACTAGCTGGTCAGTAGGTCAGTGGTACATTTTAAGCACACATATATATCAGTTAGTCAGCTGAAATAGATGGAAAGGTTTGGAGAAGTGGTTTTCAGCTATGTCTGCACATTAGAATCACCTCGAGAGCTATACAAACCCAGCAATATATGTCAGACCCACCTTAGAGATTCTGCCATAATTGGTCTGAGGCTAAAGTTTCAAAACCTTTCTGAGTGATTCTGTTTCTCGGCCAAGGTAAGAACCACTTGTAGATTGTTAAGCTATAGATAGATAGATAGAGAGAGAGAGAGTTATGCAATCCTTTAAAATGTGCATTTTACTTAGTCCTGTTACTGGAAAACATAAAATGTGAATATGTATGCATGTGCATAACAAATAAGATTGCAAGGCTATTAACAGATTAACAAGGGTTTTTAGAGGCATCAAATTATGGGTTACTTTTATTTTTCTACATTTAAAAACAGCCTTCCTTCAACATCAGTTACTTTTGAATATTAGAAAAATGGGGCTTGTTCTATTTGGCTGTATTAAAACTAAGGATATATTTTATGAATATCTGACATGTCCACAGTCCTTTACGCATGAGATAGAAAAGACATGCAAGGCAATCTGTGAGAAGGCAGGAGGCTGCAGTATGCTCTGCCTGTGCTTCACTCATGTGGATTCAGTGTGGTGCTCTGCACATGGCAAATTCAAGTTTGAATTCTTGAAATATTCCTGGAGTTTTTCCCTTGGATATATCTGATTTGTAGGTAGTTGAGGCAACAGAAGTGGTACCTGAAGACAGGGAGGCCTGACTGTGGCTCACACTGACCTGTTTGCCTGCCTACCTTTTCTCTGCACTTGATTGCTAACGGTTATAGGGACAGAGTTGTAAGGACAGTTAGCTTGGGTCTTACATTTGGTAACTTAGGAGTCACTTAGATATTTATGGAACAAATGAGTGATGAATGAGCTCAGAAAGGAGAGAGATTACAATAGTCCCCCTTTTTCTTTGGTTTTGATTTCCAAGGTTTTAGTTGTCCACAGTCAACAAGTCAGGCACAGTGGCACACACCTATAATCCTAGCCCTTTGGGATGCTGAGGCAGGAGGATCACCCTGAGCTTGAGGCCAGCCTGCACTACACAGTGAGATCCTATCTCAAAAGCAGAACAAAACAAAACAGAATTTAAAAACCCACAATCAACAAAAAGAAAGTTAATAAGTAGTACATTAAGATATCTTAGAGAGCCCCCAGATCCCTGAACTATGGTTACAGTATACTGTCATAATTATTTTATTTGGTTAGTTATTGTTAGTATCTCATTGTGCCTGATTTAGAAGTTTGGCTGCATCACTGATATGTATGTATAGGAGAAAACATAGCATACATAAAGTTGGACGCTCCCTATAGTTTCGTTTCCTCTAGGCATCTTGCAATGTATCCTCAGATGATTGATGGGAGGTTGGGAGTACTGCTAACTTGGAAGCCGTAGTGGAGAAAACGTGGTAGGACAGGCTGTTGATAAAGTGAGTACGATTGGAGTGGTAGTCACTGAAGAGATGAAGCTGGGCAAAGACCTCTGGCAAAACAGGTGTGACGTACAGAGGGACAATTTGCTAATGCACCTGGTTGCAGCAAGCTTTCTCCAGCATGATGACTGGGGCAAAGGAAAGGAACTGAGCAAAGTAGTTGTCAAAGGCTGAGTCTGGCAACAGAGAGATGGAGAGGGCCAACCAGATAGCTCAGTGGACTAAAGTGCCTGCTTCGGCAGAGTGCAGGAGCTGGTGTTCAATCCCTGGCCTGCACGTGGGGCACGCCAAGATGGCAATTGAGACTGGGCATGGTGGCGCATGCCTGTAATCCCAGCGCTTGGGAGGCTGAAAACAGGAGAAGCACTATGAGTCCAATCTACATAGTGAGAACCTGTACACCCTGTACATCCTGTAGACCCTGTCCTAAATTCATAAAAAGAGACAGAGAGAGAGAGAGAGAGATGGAGTGAGATGGAAAAATAAGTTTTCCTTCATCTAGTAAGCCAGTATTTCCTGGAAACTAGAGAAGCATGCTCCTCCATTTGTAACACAGTTTTCAGGAAATGAAATGTGATTTGCAGGTGGAATAAGGCAGTTTCCTTTTAATATACTGACAGAAAAGAGGAAGCTTATTTAGCACACATAAAACTAGCTGAGAAATAAGATTTTTGTTTGCTGCATGCACAAGCTTTAACACAAAGATGCAAATACCTTTGCAGAACTCTTTTGCAGACACAGGGTGAGGAAGAACACAGTATCAGCATTCTAGTCTTATGCAGAGCATGCAAGAGCGTCTGGGACACTCAGGACAAGAAGGGCTGGGACAGGCTCTAGCATTTTTTAGTTATCCTAGGAGTGCAGTGGAATGCATTTGGAGGAATGGAGGAATGTTTTTAAATGTCATCTGGGAATGATTTCTACTCCAGTGCCATGCCACCTTCCCCCACATCTCCATCTCCACTTTGAGCTAATTAAACCATTGCTCAGCTCCTGAGATTACATAGACTACAGAAACACAAGGATTCAACAACAACAACAAAAAAAAGCACCGTGCATACTCTGGGTACATAGAGTAGTTTTTATAGCTGGTTGGAAAATTTCAGTGGGTAGGTAGTTCTGATGTCTTAGTATTGTCCCATCTTGAAATCCACCCCTTCCTCTTACCTTAAGAACTGTGTCTAGACAATCCTGAAATAGAAGACATAGTCGATCCATAATCTCTTTGCCCCAACTAAAAAGCTAGACTTGGTCATTTCCAAATGTTTTCAAAGTAAACAGAACAATTTTGAATTCAGTCAATAGTTGTGGGCACCAAAAGTTTGAAGCTGACATTCTTCCATGGTCAGCCTTCTCCCATCCCCCACAGGCACACCCGAGTCAATGTGCAGTTGGTGAAAAACTCAAATCATCTGTAGCATGGGATTATCTGCTCCCCTCCCCCAAAAGGGTCCAGGAAAAGGACTCAGTGACCCCAAGGATGCTGGCGAGTCACCGAATGGATAAACTCTTCTGACATCTCCTGAAGAATTGACCTGTCATGTGGACTGTGCCCAGTCCTCCACCATCCCTCATTAACTACTGTCAACCTCACATCTGGTTTGGCTTTGGAATTCTTCAGCATCACCCCAGGGAGCAGGGCTGGTATTTATCAGGCCCTCCTGGCTATCAGCTCAGCTCTTTCTAAACAGTGGTACTGATTCTTCTTGTTGCTGGGAAGTGCTAGACTTGCCTAAGTTTAGGCCCAAAGGGCTGTCACAAAGGGCTATATATAAGCAGCAGTTTAGAAGCAGCATTTTGGAAAGCCATTGAGAGCAACATATGCATACATACTAAGGGACACCTGTGACCACAAAAGCACCCTCACAGCCATCCCTGGTACTGCATGCTGTGCTGGCCCCAGAGAAACCTGGTGTGGTGGCGCATACCTGTAATCTCAGCACTGGGAAGGCTGAGACAGGAGGATTACTATAAGTCCAAACTGTGTAGCAAGACCCTGTACTAAATAAATAAAAGGTTGAAAAATAAATAAAAATAAATCTAAGAACAAAATGTGTAGCAAAGAGGAAGAAGATGCACTACCGTGGGCATAGGCCTCCTATTCCCAGTTTTCATTTCAGACTCTGTCTCTGGCACTTATAAGGTGACTAGCTCCTTTGGTTTTCCTGGGACCAACCAGTTTTAAAACTGAAAATGCTGCATCTGAAGAACCTGGTCAGTCCTGGGCAAACTGAGAATGCTGGTCACCCGAGGTGCTAACTGTGACCCTGAGCTGGTTAACCTTTGTACTGTGAAGCTTGCAAATCTGCAGGGTGGGAATAACAATCATACCTGCCTTATTAGGTGGTTGTAAGGATTACATGGCTAAAGGGTGACACGCTCAGAACTGCCAGACCCACAGCTTGACAGGCATGGAGTACATAATGAGCAGGAAAACAAGAGCTCTGCTGACTTTCAGCTCTTTAGGGTTGTGTCGTGTGAGGTAAAGTACTTGACCACTCAAAGCTGGGTGTTGCAAATCTGTAAAATGGGGAGAAGGGAGGCCTGCCCATTAGCTCAGTTGTTTAAGTGCCTATTTAAACAAAGCATTCTCGCTCACAATGCTGTGGTTTGAACCCAGATACTCACACCAAAAAAAGAAATGCCCTAAAGGCATCTTCAGGCCTCCAAAAAATAAAATAAAATAAAATGGGGATAAGATATCCCAGCTGGGGCAGGGTTTCATTGGCTGAGCCCCAGTAGCATGCCTGCTGATAAGAATAAGCCCCAAGTGACAGCTTAGGCTGTTATTAATTATACCATGATAGTGTAATCATTAATTAATTACATTAATTATTAACTACAATGTTGTGAGCATTGTAATTAATGGGAGAACACAGTACGCTAGCGATGTGGTAGGGATGTAACTGCTCTGGCCTGTTGTCTGCCACAAATGCTGTGTCTAGAAATATGTGAATGCAGGACTAAAGGGCTCCCTCTAGAGGCAGAATAAATACACCGCACAGAGGTGCCCGCCCGCCCACCCAGAAGATCAGTTTAAACTTCTGCCTCAGGGCTGCAGGGGCCACGCCTATTCCCAGAGATAATTAGGCTATTTTCAGAGTGGAAGGCTGGCAGTGATGGGGCAAGCCCGAGGGCATGTGGGAATCCAGCAAGCAGAAGCACGCTCTGTTGACAGATGGCCCTGATGACAGGGCAGAAGCAAAGGCATAGGTGGCAGGATGCTCTCAGTTCACAGTCTTCCGCTGCAGGCCCAAAGATTCCAGCTTGGTTAGAACAGGCCACATTGCAGCTTGCCCTGCCGTGTCTGCACGTGGCCATTCAGTGGCTGGCAGCAAACAAGATCATTGGTAAAGATGATAATGTTATATACTGTGCTGTGAATTTCTCCTGCTCCTCCCTGCCTCCCATGTGGTACTCCTGGGTACCAGGGTGCACACGCAGTGCCTTGACTCCTAGGACCCACACTTCAATTACGATTCTGCCTGCGTGGGTTCAAAGTCCGGACACTCTGCTTGTAGCAACTGTATGGCCCTGGGAAGGTGACTTTATTTCTATGTGCCTTCATGTCTCTTTGGCAAAGTGGCTGCTTATTGGGCCCTCCCACCCTCACGGGCATGGTGTGAGGATTGAACGGATTAATGGGCACAAAATATGTCAGATGAAAAAAATATATGTCAGATGGTGATCAATGTTTCCTATAATTATGTTGTCATATGTGAGTTGGGATTTGAAGGATTAAAGATGAAATCACAGCCATGTATGGTGGCACATGCCTATAATCCCAGGACTTGGGAAGTTGAGGCAAGAGGATCAGTGCAAGGTCGACCATCATGAGTTACAAAGTATGCCCAAGGCCAGCCTGAACTGCCTAGTGAGACTCTGTCTCAGAAAGACTATAATAAAATAAAATAACATTAAAAAGTAAAAATGAAAGCACAGATTCTTACAGATACTAATTCCATAAATTGATTAAAAAACAGAGCCAAAAAAAAAAAAAAAAAACAGAGCCAAGAACCTTAGGTGGAAGAATTCCCTTTCCTCCCAAATTGGTCCTGCTCAAAGACTAGCTAACTGCTTCCCATGCCTGCATGGCACTGGGCCATTTATCACATCAGAACACATCAGCATCTTGGGTAAACCAAGGCAGGTATGTTTGCTTAGGTTACATTGGATCAACTGTTACCTAAATAAACTCTACCCCCAGGGCATTCCCCCCCTCACACCAAGCCTAAAGACTGAGGTTCCTGCTCTCCCAAACTTGGCCTGCATTTTCAAGTGGCTTTCCAACTCATTTTGAATTTTCCCTTTTGGTGTTCATTAACAAAGAAAACCAGTGTTTGGAAAAACTGGTGGCATTTTCCCTAGAAGCTCAGAGGCATACAAAAGGGGCTGGTGAGGGGAAGGTATGTGTGCAAGAAGTCTATTGGTTCTCCTGGATGGGTTCATTCAGGCTCCAGTTCATATCCAGGGTCTAAACTGATGACTAGAGGCTGGGCTTTGCCCAGCTGCTGACCTCTTTTACTTATTAACTGATACTTACTTCACCCATGGCTACACACAAGTGCTGATGACTTTTTCGTGTATCACTTCCAGTAACTATGCAAGTGGCCATGGGGTCCATCATAGCAACTGTGGGCTGCAACCTTGAAGGGGAGAAAAAGTAATCTGAACAAGGAAGAATACTTCACCTGATGGTCTTCACCCAAAGAGATACTGCTTAAGATGACGCAGAGGTGGCGAATGAAGTGTAGAAGACAATGAATTCATAAAGCTCCAGAGCGGGGTCCTACTTGCAGAACCGAGAGTAGAGTCAGATGAACAGCAATTGTGTTATTGTTACATAGCCATTTCCAAGGGAAAAATTAAGGGACTGGGACTTAATTAGCAGGCATGGGTCCTACTCAGGGGCAGCTCAGGGAGCCTACGTAAGAGTGTTTTGAAGAATGATATGCTTAATTTTATCTCAAACACAGTAACAATTTCTAATGCTTTGCATTAGGTTATAAAATATTAATTGCTGTGTATTCAAAATGTATAGCCTGCCTGCTTTCAAAAAAGGGTTCTGGGCAGCCAGAAATTATTGAAATATATCTGGGCCAACGCCATGAAGAGTATACAAGGAAAGCATCTAAATGGAACAAGAACAAAAAGAATTGCTTCCAGACTTTCTTGGGCTGCTGCAACACAGCCTACTGATGCCCCAACTATCGATGTCTTCTGCCCATGGCTGAGAGTTTAGTGGTGAGCCAGGCAAATAGGAATTTTCTTCTCCTGGAAGCTGTATTCCTTTGGTAGGGGGCAGGCTTTTAAAAGGGAAACAAACATGTAAAAGAATTTCTCACAACGATAAAGGGTAGTACATGAAAATGGATGGCTGCCGGTAAAGGTAGCACCCCACCTTTGATTTATGGCCAGGAATTCTCCATGAGGAGAAGACCTTGAGCCCTTTCCTCTTGAAGAAGGTTTATCCTTCCTGCTGTCTCTCATCCTGTCCCGTCTTGACATCAGGCTTCCCAAGCATGGTTGCTGAACCCCACAACTGAGTTTGGTGGTCAGGCATCCCATATCATGTTCATGGAGCTACCCAACATTTCTCCCCTTTCTGATGTCATTTTAGCTCTGCTCTTTCTCCATCAGTGTCACAAGGACAAAGACTACCAAGAACACATGATTCCTGGCATCTGTCATGTACTTGCATTTTTAGGGCCTGTGAACATGGTCTTTACTTCTAATCTGTTAAATTAGTGTCACTTGTTTTCCTGGACTCTGCTTGAGTTCACCCTGACTACCCCAAAGTGAGTGGCCTCATCCTCTGAGCTCTCTTCCTCACCCTCTGGTGAGGAGGCAGGCATGACAGGTTTTGTTTTCAGGCAGGGTCCTCATCAAGTGGGTGTGGACTTTTTCTTGTCTCCACATGCCTAACAGTGTACCTTGTAGCGTAATAATTGTGCTGGCTGCTATGCTACCATAGTCCAAGCTCTGCTAGGCACTTCACATGAACCTTTAAAGCCTTTTATGCAGATTTTACATATGGAAAATGAGTTTTGAAGACCAGGGGAAGCAAGGGGCTGGGATTAAAGGGAGGAAGCACAGAACCTACAGCCTAGGTTCAGATCCCAGGTCCTCTCTGTAAACCTGAACAGGCTTCTGTCCCTTTTGTGTCATGAGGTGTTGTAATTTATGTGGTAGGACAATGATTGGGAAGCTTAATGGAGGCCACACTCATAGAACACAGTGTATGGAACACAATAGGAGATGGAGGGATACTCCCTTCCACTTGGGCACCTCATTCTGGGTTACTAGACTGTGTAGGTGAGGCTGTGGCCAATAATATGAATCAGGAAAGGCCTAGAATGTGAGTGTGAGGAGGTGGTACTCCATCCTGTAAACAATGGGAAACACTTCCCTGGAAGTTTCTGAGTAAAAAAATTAAAATTTTGTGTTGGTGAGGTTTGAGTGCATAACAGAGGCAGGGAGTTGGGCCAGGGTCTGTTGCTAAGCCGGGGAGCTGTGGTGTGAGGATGACTGTCCAGGGATGGGGCCCTGGAGAAGGGGTGAGGGTGGGGGTGGGGACTCAAGCACAAACAAGGTACACAAGCAGAAGTGAGTATCCATCCATCTTCTGTACTATGCACCATGTGCCGTGTGTGTGGCCTCAGTTAACCTACCCAAGCATCATCCTGCGGGGCACAGAGGCCTTGTCTGAGCCACAGCACTGAGATGCTGAAGCTCCATGTGGCATATGTACCAGTTATCTTCTCAAGCACACATAGAGTCTGCTGCAATCACATGTGACTGGCTCCTCTCCTATTAGCGCATCTTGCAGCCTGGGCCCTGGGCCCCACCAGGAACGCACTTCAGAGTCACTCATCCTGTGTACCTGAGCAGCAAAAGCCTCAGATCCAGCTGCTGGCAGGGTTGCTTGCTTCTGTCCAGGCTCTTCTAATCTTGGTTCCCTTTGCCTGAGAGAATGTGTATCTATTAGGGTCAAACCTCTCTCTTTCCCATTTAAAAGAAGGGGGCATCTCAACTCTGTGTACACACACACACACCCCAGTGGGGAAAAGGAAGGCTGGGACAGAGCATGAGAGTAGTACTGCTTCTTGGAGGACTGAAAAAACAGAAATAGGCCAGTTACCCACACTGGAAGTTTTTCCTCCTACCAGAGATTGGAATGTGCCGTGCCTGGAGACAGCTGTGTCCAGCAGATGTATTTTATTTGAATCACAGTGTTTTAAGAAATTTTGAATTTGTTGTCATTTAAAAATCCAGAGATTTCACATTTAAAATTGGATTTTTGGCATCCAATTTGCTTCCTCCAGCAACTCTGTCCTGGCCTTCTTTAGAGAGCAGTAAGCCAGCCTCTCTAGTGACCATGGGGTCCAGAATCCCCACAGCCCAACCCAGCAGTACCTCCATCTTTTTGGAGGTCTTGCAAACTGTGTGTGAGTTTGCAAGGCCAGGTTTAAAGTAAAATTGGACTGGGAAATCAACGATCACCAAATGAGGAGCCAGCTCGGGGTTCCTCTAATATGGAAGTGGATTGAGGAGGGAGAAGGAAAGAAGCTGGAGATCAAAGGGAGGTCATCTAGGCAGTGTGTGAGGGCTGAGGCTCACTGGCCTATGACACAGTAAGCAGGTTTAGCAGCCGGCTCCTGCTGCCTGGTGGCCTGAGCTCTGTGAGGGATGCCCAAGGAGAACTCTGATAATGTCTAGTGCCCGCCCTGCATCTAACCTCCAGTCCCATTAGTGGTGAACACACAGACTCAGGAATTTTGCAGCAAAGAGATTCGCTGTCTCTTCTTATTCCTCCCCCAGGGGGAAAAAAAAAAAATAGACGGAGATTCCAGTACACCTAGTGTCTGCACTGTGACTTACAGATGGGCTTGTCTCTGCTTGCTTTGATAAAGGAGTTCAGGACTCCTGCTTTATTATTACCATGAACACTGTGTATTGAATAGACAGCACATGCAGGGTTTGTGGGATAGGTGAAAAATGGTTTTCTGTGGTCCTTGTGTTCATCCTTCAAATTCATGGCCATCACCACCTGAGAGTACTTAGTTCTGAGAATAACTAAGAGGGAGTATAAATCCTGCTTTCTTTGAACACAGCCCAGGGTTCAGCACATGTTTCTGTCCTGGCCAGCGCTAATCAGCTGTTCTCTTCTCCTTCCCTCTTTTGTGTCTGTAAATCAAGAGGCCCCAGTATTAGTCACTGCAAGAGATAATTAGTATAAGCCGCAACCTTCATACATCACTCTGTGCCTTGGATTCAGGCTGGGCTAAGAAGCTGGATAAGTTGTTCTAGCAGAACTTTCTTTTCAAGCAAAGCTCGGGAATCCAAAGGTTTCAGTATAGATTCTCTACCTTTCCCAGCTGTTAGTGATACACAGTGAGAGGGAAACCTAACCACCCATTTTGTGGAGTTTGCTTTTCCTGGACTCAAAAAGATGTCTTTAGAACCCAATGAATTTGAATCAGTAAATTTCTTAATGGTATAGTTTATAAATACTCTACCCTCCTCAGTGACAAGACGACAGAATAAGATGTCACCTTTTTCTTACTGCATCCCCTATTGCCCCTCACTCTCTTACCTCTGGTATTAAAAGAGCCCTGCCTGTGGCTCTGTTTCACATTAATTGAAACATTACTGCTCTGGCAGGGCTTATCATTAAGGGCCTTGCTGCCCCCCCCCATACACACACACAAGAATGAAGACTTTCCAAACCAGCTAAATAGCCTAGAAACTTCCTTCCCATTCATTGCTGACCAAATACTATGGGCCAGCCTGGAAGAATTCCCCTTGGGCATCTATGACTTTGGAGCTACTCAAATGCATCCTGGATACTATTTTTTTCCACCATGCAGTTTTTGTTCTGATTTTTGAATTTCCCCTATCATCTTTCCTATTTGGAAGCAGAACAAATAGAAGCCAAAGTAATCAATCAGTATGGTAAAACCTCACCTATTAGAACCAGAAATTTGATCTCTTCCTGTGAGGGCAGCACTAGCAGCGTAAACTTGGGCTTGACTGGCCTTTTTTCTGGCTTAGGAGTTGAGGGTATAAGATTATAGAACCCTAGAGCTTTTATACTAATGTTTGGACCACATCTCATCACATTGGAGAGCCACTAATTATATAAGAAGCATCATGCTGTATGTTCCAATGAGAAAAAGAACTTTAAAGATGTTCCACCAGTTAAGTGATGCTAAAACTTTTAAGGATGTCTCCACATGACTGGATTGATCAAAGCAGACTCTGGTGGCTTTGAAATCCATTCAGGCAACTTTGGTAACTTCTGCCCTGGGTTGCATTGCTTGATGTAAAAAAGGCAGTCCTTTTCAGTGATCTTAGCAACAAAATGTATGTAACACTGTTTCTTATCTCTGCAGGGGTATGTTTTTAAGCTAATAAAGCATTTGCTTATTCCTTTTCTAAAAATAAGGATATAAGGACCTTCTTTCGGGGATGTTTGTTTCCCCCATCTCAACCACACACACACACACACACACACACACACACACACACACACTTTCTTTCTGAGACTTTGTCCATTGTCACTTTCATTTCAATTCTGGGTCATAATAGAATCTTTTCCAAGACATTTAAATTACACTCAATGGTTGGTACCAGCAGTGCACCCAACACAATGGAAGAAACACATTGACACCTATGACTGTGTTGGCCATGCTCAAGCGTGGCATCAGTATCATGTCTGTTGCTGTTGGCAACAAAGGCTGTCCAGCCTGCTCAGCCATGCTTGCCTCCTGATTGGCTCAACCCTTAATCTCCTGAGCCTTAGCAATGATCTTTCCCAGCCTCTCCCTTTGCAGAAGTGATGGCCTTTATGGTAAAGTTCACTTTTTGATAAAGTGGATGATGAATGCATATACACAAATATGTTGTTAAAAACTGTAAAAGTTTTACAGTTCAACATAATCCCAATGCTGGAAGACAACATTTTTTCCCAGTGCACAGCAACTCCTGGTCCTGGCTTCATTGAGGAACAAGGGCTGGCCTTTCAGACCAGTCCAAGGCACAGATGGAAGCCACCAAGCCAGCATGTAGGGAACAGCAATGCTGAGTAAACTCCTGTGGCTTTGTGGCAACAGTGGTTTTGTTCCACGGACAGTTAAATATGGAATCTTGGAAGACTTTTGTGTTTTTGTTCAATTCTGAGGGAGCAAAATCCAAAAGAAAGGAGGGTGTGACTTAAGAGCTTTCATGGTCAAAATAAGCACTAGCAAGAAGGAATTACTGGGTCCAAACTGTTAAAGGATCACCTGCCTCCAAACCTAGCCATGTAGATACTGTAACTCATAAATTCTATTCCATCAGCCAACATAAAGAGTTCATTAGGAGAATGCAACAAGCATGCTTAAAAATCTGTGTACTTTAGTCATAAGTTCACCTGATTTGGGCAAGTGTGTACTGAGTGCCTGCATGGGAGATGCAAGAGGTCTTGAGGCAGGCTTGTTTGTTTGACAAGCCCCCACTGAGCACTTGCAGTGAAAACTAGTCTTTCTAATGTCCTGGGTTTTGTTCCAGCTGTAAAGGTGCCTCTCACTACGGCCTGACGAAGGACAGGAAGAGGCGCTCCCAAGATGGCTGCTCTGATGGCTGCGCAAGTCTCACGGCCACCCCACTATCCCCAGAGGCTTCAGAAGCTGCAGAGAGTTGTCAGGCAGAAAACAGCCCCTCAGACACTGGCCGGAGCAGACGAAGCAGAGGTGAGTCAAATGGGTGGGTGTCTGGGAGTGGGTTCTTGGCCTTCCTTAGGATTGCACTCTGAGGAATATTCACTATGGAAAGTTCTAGAAATGTTTTTGTAAAGGGAAGTGTTTCTGGTAGTTTTGGCAGCTACTCAATGTCCAGTTCTCCGAAGTGAAATGAAACCACAAGTACCTCAGATCATTAAAATGGTGTAATCTGATTTGGTGAAAGGAGCTAAAGTGAGCCCTCATAATTTATGGCTCCTGCCTGCTCAAGGAAAGCACTGTTTCATCCAGTTTAGCCCAGGAGGGAAAACAGGAGATTGTTAAAAACAAGCTGAATGTATTTCATTGTAAAAAAAATATAGGTAAGCAAATTCTATAATCCTTCCATCTAGATATAATCACTGTTTTATTGTATATATCTTATCTAATGTATGCATAAAAGGTGACTTAACTTGTAAGTACTATTTCTCTTATCTCTGTTTTCCTCAGTATGGCCTTTTCATCGCTCCTCAATTAGAAGCAGATCTTTTAAAAAAATTAGTAGAGCCTTGAGTGTTCTTCGAAGGACAAAGAGTGGAAGTATAATTGGAAACCGTGCTGACCAGAGCAGAGGAAACCATGAAAACGCCACTGTCTCTGAAGGTAAGTGCACTGCCCGTCAAGGATGGGCATGAGCTGGGCTTCCAGAGTGACATCAGGGTAGAGGACAGGCAAACCAGCATCCACCTTCTGTGACCTCTCTCTTCTCAAGGGCATAAAATGTTTTCACCTTGTTGGCTTACTTCACTTGTAGGTAAATGAGGGAAAAAACTATTGTTCTCTATTTACACAAATGACAGGAAAATTTTTAAAACCATTACCCTCAGGGACTAGATTAATGCACATAAGTAATAATAGAGGGAAAAGCTTTTAAAATGGTATTTGCACATAGTAAATGATATGACAGTACTTGTTCTTATTACAACTACTCCTCAATATAATCCTAAGAAGTAGTTACTATTTATTCCTATCTACATATGAGGAAACTAAGGCAGGGGGAGATTCTTAGCTTTTTCCAAATTATCTTGCAGTGTTTTGAATTCATAATATGGCTCTAGAATCTATGCAGAGCAAGCTGTTATATCTTAGATCCTATGTGTTTTCCCCAATATAAATGGAGCTGGTAAAGGACTGACTGCCTTACTCTTTTATTTTCGTTTTATGCTAGAATTTTAGAATAGTAATAAATATAGCTTTAAAAATTAAGCACTTTCTCTGTTCTAGGTCATTTTAAGTCCTTTAGATGTTGTAATAATGCAGGGGGACAAGGACTATCACTGCTGGTTTTACACATGAGGGCACTTGGGACCCAGAGTGATTAGGTAACTAACCCAAAGTTACCCAGATAAAAATTAGAAAACTAGGGGCCGGGGAGATGGCTCAATAGAATAAGAGCTTCCCTGGCAAGCGCAAAGGTCTGAGTTCAATCCCCGGTTCCACCAAAAAAAAAAAAAAAAAAAGACCTTGTCTCAAAATTAGAAAACTAGGATTTTAATTCAGATCCACCAACTTCAGAGACCATTGTCTTCACTGCCAGGCAGTACTGCCCTCCAAGACTGAGAGTTAGGAAGTAGAGCTCCAACCATTGGCTTTGTTATGCCTCAGAAAATTCGTGAACGATTATAGAAGCCTTCTTGTTACTTATTCATGATCACTTCACACCCTGTACATGCACACACACACACACATGCACGCACACACATATATCCCATGCTTTACTCTGAATTTACTCCAGTCCCTAACTACTGTATTTTTCTCAGCCAGTCATTGCAGTTGTTTAATCTGCATGGAATGTAAGAATGCATATTTACAAATTTCCAGCTTCCTCTGGCCACTAAATTAGCTTGTTAATCATGTTCTTCACTGTTTTAGAAGCAACTTAGTTTTTTTTCCCCTATATTGTTCCTGGGGCATTGAGGTCATTAGAAAAAAATGGGCTAAGGTCATAGGTTTCAAAAGTGGCCACAAAGAGTGGATTATGTAGAACCAAGGCCCACAGTGTTACCTCTTGCCAGATGACAACATTCAAGGAGACTTAGGGCAAAAGCGGCTGCTGTCAGCAGCTCCTGGAGACAAACATCTCAGCCCTCTGCATCCTCACTTGAGCCTCAGGCTATTCAGAGGCACCACTTTTCCCACCAAACTAGTTGTGGCTTGGTCCCAGTACTTGTTAAGGTCCCCTCTGAACACCTCTATTCAAACTCAAATGAAAAAACAGTGCTAGTTTGGCTCCTGGCTTACAGAGCCATAAGGACATCCCTGAGGACACTACCCAGACATGAATGCGGCTGCAGGAAACCGGAAGAGGCAGCCAGTGTCCTGTCTTCAGCCTCTGACCTAGCTTAGAGTCCAAATGCCTCGCAGCCTCCCACTAGTTAGCGCACCTCCCTCTGTGCTCTATGGAGGAGTGCTGTTCAGGCTGACTCATGTCAAGGGACACAGAGGTCAGAGTAGCTACTTGCTCTGCCCTATCACAATGGATGAGAAGTGGGAGGGAATGCTGAAAGGTTTTGTGTTTATAAAGACATTCTCGGGTCAAAACACTAAAGTTTGAAAACACCAACCTACAGGATCTTTGATCTCTGTTTAAATCTAAAGTCAGTGGCCCAGACAGATGAGGGACAAATCTCCAGAAGCCACCTCCAAAGCTCTGGTCTCTTCTTGAGTATGGCTTAGGCATTTGACTTCTCTTTACTACTAGAGAGGACTAAGGACCTCTCACGTATGAAAAGCAGGGCTTCAAGTAAAACATCACCGCAGTGATCTACAAGAGCAGAAGACCAGGATTGTTCTGGTTTTGGCCCTTGACAAATGAGTGATAAAGGTGCAGTTCATTCCAGAAAGACTTTCATTCATATCTCTTCACTAAGTAAGCTTCATCTGAAGGCTTCTGCATGCAGAAAGTCTGTGCAGAGCACGATGGAGCAGCCAGAACAAAGGTCCTGCAGATCTGAAAGTCCAAGAAAGGAGCACAAATAATAATAATAATAATAATAATAATAATAATAATAATAGGTCTAATGCCCTGAGAAGCAGAAGGTTCCTTAGAGAGAATGGTGTGTTTAGAGAGAACAAGGGAAAAGGATCAGGGGAGAGTTTAATTGGAAGAGATCATTTCATGGAGGCCCAGAAGGAAAAACTGGGTTTGGGCCCAAGATAAAAAACATTCCAGCAGACAAATGTACCCTGGCACCAAGGCAGGAAAAGTGGAAAACACGCACAAGGAACAAGAAATGGCTTAGTTTGGCAAGAAGAGTGACTGGAAATGCCCATTGGGTGGGTGTCTTAAATAAACACTGTCTTTGTCCATTTGAGTCTTTCCAAAGTTTTATCACCTGATTCCACGAGGGGAGGTTACCAGCATCAAGATCAACCGAGCGGATCCCGACGAAAGCCTCTCCATTAGGCTCGTGGGAGGCAGTGAAACCCCACTTGTCCACATCATTATCCAGCACATTTATAGTGATGGAGTGATTGCCAGAGATGGCCGGCTGCTGGCAGGAGACATCATCCTCAAGGTACAGCCTGTGCTGAAAGGCTGTGATAGGGTGCTCAGTACTAAAATCTGTTAGGGGTGAGTGGATGGATGGATGGATGGATGGATGGATGGATGGATGGATGGGTGTGGAAGGGGTGGATGGATGGATGGATGGATGGATGGATATGGGTGGGTGGGTGGATGGATGGATGGGTGGATGGATGGATGGATGGATGGGTGTGGAAGGGGTGGATGAATGGATGGATGGATGGATGGATGGATGG
>NW_004524595.1:18909470-18926478 GCF_000260255.1 Octodon degus | reverse complement strand
AATACATAGTTATATTGTTAGAATTCTTCATATGAAATTTATCATTTAATAAATAGGTTTTTTGTACTCACGTGCTCCCCCCTTATGGGTATAAGCGTTTCTGTCTCCTCCTCTCCCCTATTCCTTCTCCCATCTACCTCTTTTCTTGTCCTTCCTTTTATCCACCTCTTCTTTGTCCCCCTCCTTTTCTCTCTGCTGCTGCTTTTGGTTCCTTTTTAAGTAGTATTAGTATAAAATAATACAAAAGTAACACATATATTTTCTTAGATTGTTTTAGGGCAGATTAATGAAGCAGTCTATATTTCATATAATCATATTCAGATGCCCCTCTAAAGTAAATTTGCTGTGGTTTAATGGCCTTCCCTGAAAACAAAAGCAACCCAGAGACATTCCTGGGGAGAGCGGTATAAATTGTTGTGGGTGTACTACTTTCTGAGGCTTGGTTGAGAGGAAGGACTTTAAGAAGGAATTTGCAGAAGAGGAGAAAAGATAAAGGAACAGTTGTTTATCAGACAGAAGTCAAGCCTGTGCCAAATGTGACAAGAACTCCCTCCCTGCTCATATATTTCCTATCTGATACTTAGATAATAGTTTCATCCCATCCTTCTAGGTTGCTGAGGGACAAGTTCCTGTCACATCATGAGCTGTTTGTTTGGCAGACTAACTGGAATAAGAGGAGAGGTCATGGAAAGCAGTTGCTGTAGAAACGCTAAAATTCCCTCTGGTCTCTGAGCTGGAGTACAGGCAGGGCCCCTCAGCCTCCGGGGGTTTTGGGAGTGCAGTGGGCAACACTGCATGGCTTCCGTTCTGCTGTAGTAGAAACTGCGCTGCCTGAGAGGGTTGCAAAGGCAAGCATTTGATTCTTGTGGACTTCAGCTGGCTTTTCAGGCAGAGGGCTGCCAGCACTCTTAAGCAGGGAATCCTGATGCTCTCTTAGCCTGGGAGTGATGGGCAAGCAGGCCCTGCCATCTCCTGCACACTGCTCCCCTGTATGTGCACAAAGAGGTGGTGAGCCTCATCTTTGCAGGGGCACCCCCACCCATTGTGGTGCAGCAAGGAATTGGTGATTTACATAGACGACTTTTGTAAAAGCTCATTCCAAGGTGTCTCTAATGGTGGGATGCAAGCAGAAGAAATGTTCCCAGCTATAGAAAGCCCAGAAGGTTGTTATCCTTCTGTGAGAGGCCTTCCTAAGCACAGAGCATAGAACTGCTGCGAATTCTTTTCTTCCACAACAGTGACTAATGTCGGGGGCTGAAGCCCCTAGGCTCAGCCTGTGCAGCACAGTAATTGAAGCCTGAAGGCCCACTGTGGTATAAGCCCTATAGTTTGTGAGGGAGGCACAAGTGAGAGGGTCCAATTTAAGGACATGGACGTAGCATTAAAAAGTTCCCAGCCTTTCAATCAAAGAGCCTAGAAATTTCCTTCTGCATGGGTATATTTGAAATTGCGCAGGTGTCTTTGTTCTTTTAGTAGAAACAAGCAAAAACCTTGCAAAAGACCATCTTGGAATCTGGCATATATTCACACACACATACACACACACACTCACACATCCTCACACTTTCACTCTGCCATACACAAACTTGGAAACACTCATACATACACACTCAGGCACATATTCTCCCTCACATACACAGACTTCTTACTCTGTTACAGACACACACATTCCCAAACACACTCATGTATACATGTGGGCATATTCTTTCACACACATACTCTAGTATCTTTACAGCACACTCATGCACACATACATTCAGGCATGTATACCCCCGCTATAGATACACATACATACATACACATTCAGTGGTTGAAGCTAGAAGTTCCAATGTGGGTGACAGAGTAAAATTAAGTTGAAGATTTTTGGAAAGAAAACATCAACTCACATTGTCTTGAATGGTCATTTAATGGAAAAACTTGGGGTGAGTATTACTGCTTAGTGGCAGAGCATATGCTTTGCCTGCATGAGGCCCTGGGTTCCATTCTCCACAACACAAAAAAGAAGTTTAAAATCATGTAATCATTTGATTACATTTCTATTGACTTTTCCTACATTTTTTTCTTTCCTTGCCATTCTACCAGCTAAAACATAAATTTGGCAGACAATAGAAATGAAGATCAGGATTCCACAGTTAAGTATGAGGACCTGTGTAAGGACAAGTTTGAAGGAAGATGATGTCTTCTCATAGAGGTTTGAAAAGTACTGTTATGATAGGGAATATATTTGAACACAAGATAAAGGGAGAGAGCAGAGCAAAGTTTAGAAGGAAAGTGTCACAGTTATCCTGAGACCCTGAGCTTTTCATTTATTTTTTTTGTGGGGCTGGGGATGAGACTCAGGACCTTGGAAATGCTGGCCTGGGCCTTGAGGAAGGGTCACAGCAGGTGGAGCTGACGGCATGATGACTCTGCTCTCCCCAGGTCAATGGAATGGACATCAGCAATGTCCCTCACAACTATGCCCTGAACCTCCTGCGACAGCCCTGCCAGGTCCTGTGGCTCACAGTGCTACGTGAACAGAAGGTCAAAATCAGGAAAAATGGTCATGCCTTGCACTTTTATGGACCGCGGAATGACAGTTTCCAGGTGATACTCAACAAAAGTAGTTCCGATGAGCAACTTGGAATAAAGCTGGTGCGCAAGGTGGCTGAGCCTGGCGTATTTGTCTTCAGCTTACTAAATGGTGGTGTGGCAGACCGACATGGCCAGTTGCAAGAGAATGATCGCATATTGGCCATCAATGGACATGACCTGCGACATGGAAGCCCAGAAATTGCAGCTCTTCTGATTCAGGTGGGTCATGGGATAGTCCAAAATTTCAGTCAAAGGCTCCCACACTGGTGGAACCACTCATACCTTACCACTTCTACCAAACAAACCTTCTTTTCAAGGAGTCTAAATGGAAGGGCCAGTGTTTCAAAGCTTCTCCCCGGGTAAGAACAATGTATCTCAAGGTCATGGGCAATCCTTCTGTGTTGCTAACCACCCATGCTGACTGTGAATAAACACATTTTGTTGTGCGCTACAGTCTCACAAGATTAAGATCAGTAAATGTCAGCAGGGTTATTGTCAGCCTCATACCAGTGTAAGACATAGACCTTTCAGGGTGATTCTAGACACATCCAGGATATCCAAGAAACTGTGCTGTGCACCCTCCAGGGATCCTGTGGGTGCAGATCACACCAGGGTTGATCAAAGCTAATCCTGGTCTCCATGACTTTTAAGGCCAGGTAACTTAGAAAGCTCACAGAAACTCAAGCATGAAGTCAGAGCATCCCCCAGTAAGAAAGGTACACAAATTCTTTATTATGTGGGAAAATAAAGTTCATAGAAACCTGATGGTGCTTCAAACTAATATACTTTTCTGGCCAGTGCAATGTCTGTGAGCCTTCTAGCATCAATTTTACTGACTTTGGGCAGGTCACCATGAAATGTTCTTCCTTTTCCTTATCAATTAACTTTTTATTTTGAAATAATTGTGAATTAAAATAATACAGAGAGAACTTTGGACCCATCACTCTGTCTTTCTCCATGTTAATATACACAAAAGCACTGTACTAGTATCACAGCCAAGCTCTTGAGTCTGACCCAGTCAAGATACAGACTAATTCCAACACTACAAAGACCTATTAAAAGTGGCCACACCCACTTTCCTGTTGCCTTACCTCCTCCCCAGCCCTTGCCAATCATTCATTTGTTCTCCATTTTTATAATTTTGAATTTCAAGAATGTTCTGAGATAGAATTACATAATACATAAACTTTTGTGATTTTTTTTTCACTCAGTATAACTTTCTGAGTGTCTCGGTAATGTTTCATGGACTGTTGGCTTTATTTGTAGAAGGACCAAATGGGTTCTGAGTATTTGGGTTCTAACCCACTCATTCCCTATATTTAGCAAATGCATTAAGTTTCTTCTACTTACTTGGCCCTAGGTTAGGTACACAGAACAAAGATGATGACCCCTTACATGGCTCTCTTGAAGAAGACCACAGTCTAACAAGAAAGATAAACTTTTCTAAAATGACTACCATGTGGCATGATAGTTCTGCAGTGGAGAAACTTGGTACGGTGCTAGTGTAGATGCAAGAGAAATCTTTGCTTAAGCTCCACTTATAGATTCTTCACAGTGGAGGGAGATCTTGAAATTGGGCTTTAAAGAATATGCAAAAGTTCTCTAAGTGGGTATGTGACAAGGGGCAGTCTAAGGAGGTACAACACAAAATAATATTTCCCTCATAACCTGCAGGGGAATGATTAACACCTGGAACATGGACTGCATGTACAAAAGCACCAATAGACAAGCAGGAGTGAGAGGCAAGGGCCAGACTATGGGAAGAACCATA
Source organism: Octodon degus (assembly GCF_000260255.1). Classification (NCBI taxonomy): domain Eukaryota; kingdom Metazoa; phylum Chordata; class Mammalia; order Rodentia; family Octodontidae; genus Octodon; species Octodon degus. The sequence goes on along the minus strand of NW_004524595.1, from coordinate 18,922,133 downwards.
AGCCAGGCTAAAAGCTCAGATTACTTCTAAGTCCATGAAATAGGAAAGAAAGTGACGTGGTCTGGAACTCTTTAAAGGCAATGGAGAGCTAATAGGAGATGAGATTAGAGGCCTTATTTAAAGAAGCATCCCATCATCCAGCATACCCTGGCAGCTTTTATTCAGTGTCTCCAAGATCAAAACTCCGGGAATGGACAATCCACAGCAGGAACTAATAGAAACTGGCCTCAAGGCTCAGTTTGCTACTGCAAATCCTTTTGCCCTACCCTTGGGCCCAGCCATAGACGTGTTGGCAATGTTTCACTGTTGTGTGTGATGACTTGTCCCTGCCTTTCAACAGCTGACTGGTGGATGGAAATATGGTCAGTTTAGACCGGGGCAACCTGAGTCCAAGAGGGCAAAGGGACTTTCCCTGATCACTAGGACAGGAAGCATACCTGGCACCTTGGCCCTGTGCTGTGACACTTAGTTCAAGATGTTCATCTGCCCAAGAGGTCCCATGCTCAAGTCCTGTGGAGTGGGTGGAGAAAAAAGCAGTGTTGCCAGAGGCACTGCTTTTCTGGGCTTATCCCTCTGTTCCTAAATTCATATGCACAGCCCTAAGTTCTCCTCTGACTACCACACTATCATATCCATTTGTCTGTCTGCTGTCTCCCCGTGGAGAAACAGGCCTGTCTGAAAGGCATCTCAAGCCTAATGCCAAAACCTGGCTTTTCGCTTCTCCCCACTCAGCCCACTTACCATGTTTGTAACCAAACCTTTTCTCCCCTCAGTCTCCAGAAATGGCACTACAGGGACCTCTTCATTGACTCCCTTGCATCTACACTCAGTCATCTCCACCCTGCTCCCCACACGGCAGCTACAATGATCACTTACAAAGTCAGCCCAATCATGTCACCTTTTTTGCTTCAGCCCCTTGAACCTTCCCGAGATATGTGAACCCTTACAGCGCAGAGCCATACACACTTTGGCCTCTATTATTTCTATTAATTCATTGATTCTTTCCCTTTGCTTAACCAGGTTTAATCACATTGCCTTCTTGCTTACTCTGGACACATCTTCCATGTCCAAGCCAAGGTTCCTATGGCCCCTCTGACAGGAAGATGATTTCAAATACTTGCATGGGTCTTTCTCACACATCTTCTAAGTCTCTCCTCAGAGAGGCCTCTGCTGACAGTCACTTAAAACAGTGTACATGTGCTTGAGCTCACACACAGTGTGTCCCCTAATCTGCTTCCTCTTCCACTATTTCATGAGTACTTGTGAGTGTAGTATAGTATAGTACAGTGGAATAATTGTATTCCAAGCATCTAAATAAGTGTCTAACAAGGAAAGAAACTCAATAAATAGATATTTTTATTTATAAATATTATCAAATTAATCAATAGAGCCAAATTATAAATATGTAATATATTTTACACATTAATTTTATTTATTTTTTTTTGGTGATACTAGGGATTGAATTTAGGAACCTGTACTTGCCACGCAGGTGCTTATGCACTGAGCTATCTCCCCAGCCCTCATCTCACAGGGTTTTGTTGTCAAGCTACTTAGCAAGAACAAGCTTATATCTACTTTTATGTCCCTGAAGTATAATCTCTCCTTTTTGTCCCTTTGCATTTGTTCAGTAATTACTAGTTGAGCAGTTTTTGTGTCCCGGTACAGTGATAAATAAGACTGACACAGTTCCTGAGCTCATCACATCTGGAACATAATCCTGTCTCTGATCACAGATATAGCCCAGCCAGCATGAGGCAGGTAGCTGTAACCTGGATGTGCCAGAGGGTGAGAGCAGAAAGCAGACATATGTGTCCTAGTTGCTTTTTTCATTGATGAGATAAAATACCTGATCTCCAATTCTGAAGGGGGAAAGGCTTATTTAGCTCAAAGTTTGTAGAGATTTTGGTCCATAATCGGCTGGCTCCAAGGCAGGTTGGCACTTGGCCAAGGAGAACAGTTCATGGTGGCAGAAGGTAGCAAAACAACAAGGGACCTTCACAGCATCTTCCTGGCCCTTTTATGTTGTATTAGTCTACATAGACTAATGAGATTAGGCTGGTGTCAAACAAGTGAGTGGGCTGATTTAGTAATCACCTACCCTTAATGCCAGCATCACACCCTCTAGATCCAGCCACCTCCGAAAACCCCAATTTGTTACCACATGAGGCTTTGGGGGATGTCTAGGCACAAACTGTAACAACGTGGAAATAGACACACATGAAAATAGAAGAGGCCATTTGTTTTTCTTCATGAAAAAACTACATTCTTAGCATGATTCATTTCTTCTTGCTAAAAACTAGACTTAGAGTAGATGGTGAATTTTTTTCACGTTATGCATCTTAACGCCCTCTGCAGGTCAGTCAATGAACCTCACATTCTGAAAATGATCTTTGCCAACTGTAATTCCAAAGAAACAAAAGAAAAACTCTTACTCATGTTATGTGGAAAAATCTTGATTGCATATGGCATTCTACTTTTGTAGATTAATAACAGAAGAGAAAAAAGCATTTTCCCTGAGAAAGTTAATTTATGATATAAAATCTTGTCTAATAGAATCCCCCCCCCTTTTTTTTTTCCTAAAAAAGACTTTTCTTCGGACTAAACAAAGCCAATGTGCTTTATAAGCAGAAAAAAATTTCTTTAAAAATAAAAGGGAAAAGTTAGCTTGAAAAATAAAATGCCGGGAAAACCTCAGCTAAGCAATCTGTTGGTGTTTCTGAAGAATGATTTTATTTATGTGATATTTGTGACAGACTCCAGGCCAGGGGGATTAACCAAATACCCTTCTGAGGGTGAGACTCAGATTTCCACTCAATCCTTGGCTGTGGTGCCCTTGTATTTCTACTCCATGAATCACATTTGCTTACAGAGAAATTCCCAGACAACATGTCCTCTTGGTCATGTTCTCGCCCACAGCACCACATTCTGTTTTTTTCTATATTACTTCAGGGAAGAGTTATTACAGAGAGGCCACAACTGTTTTAAATAGGACCAGCTTTACATATGTTGAGCCCCAACCCTTGCTTATTCAGCAGCTGGGTTAACCAGACTCCAGTGTTAGACAGATGGAGAATCAAGGTCTTCTGCAGAAGAAAATCCTTGAGAAGTCAGAGCCCTCCAGAGCAGAGCCCTTGGCTTGCTTAGCCACTTAGTGAGTACGGCTTGATTTTCCACCATCCTCAAGCATTTTGAGCACTACTCTTAGATAGAATTAATATGTAAGTGACTACTTGCTTTGGAACTGCCTGATATAAACCTAAAATAATTGCACATAGAAATAAAGGACCAATGCTTTGAGGCAAAGGGAAAAAAAGAGGTCTCACCAACTGAATGAAAATAGGAAGATTGGGCTGGTGAGATGGCTCAGTGGTCTAAAGCACCTACTTAGAACAAGCTTAGCAAAGCACAGGGACTGCGGTTCAATCCCCCAGCACCACATGCCAGCCAGCCCTGCCCCTTGGTGGGCTGAGCTGGCCACACACACACACACACACACACACACACACACACACACAAATAAAAAAATAAATTTTTTAAAAATTAAAAAAATAAAAAAAAAAGAAAATAGGAAGATCAGCATCCATCTACCCTGCTGTGAACATAAGAATCATGTATACTGAGAGGTACATCAATTTTTGAAATGCTTTCAGTGTTTTGGAATTGTATATCAATGAAGTCATATTTATGAGTTTAAATATAAACAACAAAAGAAGTAACTGTAAATTTCAAATTTAAGTATCCCTCTTATGCCTTTTTAATGGCTACCCTCAAACAATACAGAAATTTTAAAAATTCAAAGTTCATTTGTAGAGGTGGTAAAAAGAGATATGTCAAGGTATATTAAATTTTTTCTCTCAAATGAGTTAATAATTAAATGAGAGGTCATTTCATCAAAGATAACTGACAACTAGGATCTTGAAACTTTTAAAACTAAAGATTAAAATAGGGCTCTAGGCAGAGCCAGAAAGCAAGTAATGCACTACTCATATTACCTACATTTGTTCTAAATACGATTCCAGCTCATAGTTTTTGCTGTATACTTGGAAAAAAGGGGAGAACTTTGTGGGTAATTTAAACATTCAAGTCCCCTTGGAGACAGAACCATCAGTGAAATAAGACCTGTTTTTTACAGATCACCACAGCTAATATGGAATACGATCCCTACTTAAATTGTCTTACTATGGCATGGTAGTAAATCCTTGAGCTGAATTCTCAAAGTCTAAATGATTTTTATGTAAGGGTTCCAAATATTATGAGCTATTGAGAAAGTGGCCAACTGTACAGTTTTTCAACTTCGAATTTTTTTTTTTTTTTTACAAGCAACTTTTATGCGCGGCTCTGTGCTGCCAATGTTAGGGATCCTGAAATTTACCTATCTTTTCTCTGTTACTCATAGCACCACATACTTTTTTTTTATTATTATGGAACAGATTTAGTGCTTAAAGTAACCTCTGGATGCCATAAGATAAATGATGTTTGAGTCAGAGGAGTGTGCTCATTTTATTTACTGGACAGTCTGCAAATTGAGGGATGAGGGAACTAAATGCTTATTTTTACTTTGTCAGTGGCATCTGTATGACCCTGGTCTATAATTAATTTCTTTATACCTCAAAGACATATGTTCCTGGGAATGCAACAGTGAATATGGAGCTGTAGTCTCACAAGAAAGAGAAAGCAAACTGCTGCACTGATTCTCCTTTTGTGCTATTGTTGGGGTTTTTTTTTGTTCTGTTCTGTTTTGTTTTGTTCTGTTTTGGTTTTTTGTTTTGTTTTGTGGGAGTGTGATCAGGAATCAAACTCACAATCTTGTGCTTGCCAGGCAGATGCTGTGCACTAAGCCATATCTCCAGCCCCTTGATTCTCCTTTTGTGCCCTAGCAGTTCCTAGCATATTTGGGTCACTTTTCCTCAAGGTTGGCTAATGCCTTTCCCTTGGCCAGAAAAAGAGCTCACCTGTCCAGCAGAAAACAGTCATGAATTCTTTTCATAATGAGCCAGGCATCACGCTAGTTCCTGACGTTTCCATGGTGAACAAATCTTTACATGCCAGGTATACTTTTCCAAACTCATTCTATAGGGAATATCAACTTACTTTATATCCTTAGCTTATTCTAGAGTTTTATTCTAAGCCTCAAGTTTTTGTTCAATAGGAGGAAAATTTCCCCCCATAGACATTCTTTTGCTCACTGAAAGAAAGAACAGGGCAAGGGCTTTGGTCCCATCAGTATGTATATCAAATAACAGGATAACTGATGCCTTTCATATTTCTAAAAAATTGATTGATTTGATTCGTACTTGGGATTGGGCCAAGGGGCTTTTCACTGAGTCTCATCCCTAACCCTTCTTATTTTTTCAGACAGTGTCTCCCTAAATTGTCTAGGCAGGACTCAAATTTAGGATTGCTCCTGCCTCAGCTTCCCAAAGTTCTGGGATTGCAGGTGTGTGTCACTGTGCTTGGCTTACTTTGGCACTTTTCTGGCTTATCATTTGGACCTGATACTTCCAGTTGTCTGTATTACTGTACGGTGTATGTACCATCCCAAAGTTTCAGCGGTGGATGGTGTGGCTGTAATATGTTCTGCAATGCAGTCTGATAAACTATCGTCTTTCACTAAAGCAATAATGATGAAGATAGACCTCCATGGATGTTGGCTCCATCAAACATAAAGACAGTCCTCTATGTTGTGTGAAGCAGTAATGAGAATTCTATCAGTGAAGCTCCCCATGCAGCTGGCTCACCAGCTAAAAGACCTCACTATGCTGGGCAGACCAGAACTGTCATCTAGTTCCCATTCTATACACCTTGCCTGCCCAACTTTATTAGAGGGAGGCCAAGGTGAAACTTTTTAAGATGTCTTGAAACCATGAAATAGCTCATCAAGTAGGAGTAGTTGACCTGCAATGGAAAAGAGCTGAGGGAAGACAGGGGAGTCATCTTTGAATAAGGTTGGAAATTGATTTGGGGTTGCCCTACAGGTCCTAACTACAACCAATGAGCAAGTAAGAGTACAGCAAGTTTAATTCAGCCTACAGAGAAACTTCCCAATTAGTGCTGCCTAAAATTGGCATGTGCCACCTGGGGGCACAGTGAGCTCCCTGTCACTTGGGCATTGATGCATGAGCTGGATTATATCATGGCAATGATGCTGAAGAACTGAGCCATGGGCTATAGAGAAATGTTGGATGAGATGATGTCTGACATCTCTTGCATATCTGTAACTTTCTAATTTAATGAAACCAGTGTACCAGAGTTCCCTGGGGCTTTGTGAGCATGAGTTGGATGGACTGACAGTGATACTTGAACAATTGCTGAAAGCGAAGCTAAAGTGGAGCAACCAGACAGCATAGAAAGACTCATCCCCATCAGTCTATATTGAAAATCAGTTAAAGCCACACTGCTTTATTCTGGGAATTTCTTGAAAAGATGCCACTGGGAAATGTGGAATGAACCTGTTTCTTAAATATGATCATTAAAGCCTCTGCTCATTTAATGGGTAGACCTTTAGGTAGAGACTACCTCTTTCAGCAGCTAACATAAATCCCACCTGACTGCATGAGCGAGCCACCCAGTCAATATGGGTCTTCTGGACTTGGAGTGTGCTGTTATTTGTATTTATGGCCTTCTTAGTCTGAACAAGACAATCTGATGCCAATAGTCTATGTGGTGTCCCACATTTCTGCTTCCTGGGTAGAAGAATGCCATGCAGCACTGTGGAGGGCAGGTGGTGATTCTTAACTTGAAAGTTCATGAAGCTAGTACAAGAAACACATTCAGTGACCCACCTGAGTTAGCTGCAGTTCACTGAGCCTTAAAGGACATACCCATGTATCCAGTTGGAAGCAAGACCACATTTGGTCTAACTCCAGTCCTCCTGCACAAAGGAATAGTGAAACCCCTGGCTAGGTGAGAAACATATGCCTTAATGTACAAGTGCTCTGTCATCTCTGCTCTGCCTATGGTTACCCCTAGCTTCAGCCACTATTGGTCATTAAAATGCCAGGTCTGCTCTACCCATCTTCCTGGCATAAAATAAAAATATAATTCTCCCCTTCCTCGCCTCCCCTTGCTCCCTCCTCACATCCCACCACATACAATGCAGTGGAAAGAAGGCGTCTGGTGCCAAGGGCTAATTCACTCCCCTGCGTCCAGCTGCTCCTGGAGTGAGAGCCAGTACAAACACATTAGCCCATTTTCCACCTTATGTCTTCAAAAAATATGAAAGAAAGTACATCAAATAGTCTTTCCCTGTAAGCAATTTACAAGGTGGCTGGTACGAGCCCCAGATCCAGCCTTGCACAGAATTTATTTCCAAGTAAATTGATACCAGAGTTATTTACTAGAGTGTTAGTTCTGCCAATAACTTCAAACCAGAGCCAACATTCAAAAATCCAATAAGAAATTTGTGTTTGAAAATGTGAATTAAATAGCTTTTGCAAGCTGCTCTTTGGCCATTTGAACTTTGCCTGGCAAGTCGACCTGATATGTAAGTCTTAAGTGTTCTCTGTTCTTACGAGGTGCTTAGCTCATGCACTCTGCTGCTTGTCCAAGATGAACGTGATACAGTGTGCAGGCCTTGAGACAAGCACACAGTTGAGAGCCCTCAAAACAGTTTCCCCAAAGATAAAAGAAAACCTAGGCTCAGTGGCTGAAGTTTTTGACCTGAATGCCTGCTGTTGCTTATCTTTCAGTGATTTTTGCCTCAGAGTCTCCAAAGATAACCTTATTAAGATAAGTGAGGTTTGCAGGGCAAAGAAAAAAATAATTAGTATAAAGTTATTTTCCAAGAATTGAATGTAATTGGCTAATACCAGAGTTCTGCATGTCAGCTTGCTTCATGATTATTTCCTGGGCTTGTTATTTTTGTTCTGTTCTGACACATGCTTTATATGTGATGAGAAACACCAGGCAATATGAAGAAAGATAGTCTAGCAAAGAAAGGGCACATGGGCGCTGACTGGAGATACCAGGCCTGATGAGGCCCGAGCTGTGCATGATGGAAAGTGGGAGTAGAACTCAGATATCCTTTCTGGGGCCTGTTTGGCAGGGTTTTTTCTACACTTCCACAAAGTGAATTAACTTACTTCACAGCCAATCATCATGATTGTTACAATAAACATCCTTATTATACTTTAGCAACTGTCTTAAAAATATTTATCTGACTCATGAGTGCCAAACTGATGCCCCTTGCAGACACTTATTATTAGAAGAATACAAACTCAAAGATTCGGGCTGGTCTATTGGACAACCATAGAGATCTGACAAGACAATGAACTTTAAAAGAGCTACATTAGGGTAGGCAAGATAGCTCAGTGGACTAAGTGCCTGCTTAGGCAAGCGCAGAGACCAGGGTTAGATTCCTGGCACCACATTCCATGCCCACCCCACACCCACATGCAGTGCCAGCCCTACCCCCTGGGCATTCTAAGCTGGCCACCGAAATTGGTGTGGTAGCGCATGCCTGTAATCCCACTGCTAGGAAGGCAGAAAACAGGAGGATTGCTATGAGTCCCTATACCAAATACATAAAAGGGGGGCTGTATTAGAACCTAACAAGTCATCCCTGTCTTTCTAAAGAGCTCAACCTCTTCAATATCTGAATGTTTCTGATTGACAGACACAGGCCTTCCTTTCCCTTCCTTTCTCTGGCTTAACTGTTTACCTGGGTCTTTGACCTTTCCTCTGGGTTACTCTTAGACAGTGGGCACTTTATTCCAACCATAAAGGCCTTCAGATGGGGCCTGTATACAATGAATCCTCCTTTAAAAATTACTGGCAACATCTGATGATGTGTATGAGCCAAACTTTTCCTTGGTTTCCCTTGGAGCAATATTGACTATCAGGTTTAGGGTTAAAGGAAGTATCTCTCATGCTTTTGCCAAATTACAAAATGAGCACTGGCATAAAATATACCCTGGAACAGGTGCTGTGTGTGGGAGCTCTGAGAGGCTAATGTCCATGTCTTCTTACCCAGGCCAGTGAAAGGCGTGTCCACCTCATCGTGTCCCGCCAGGTTGAAGAGCAGAATCCAGCCACCTGTCAAGAAGCCGGCTGGAGTCGCAACAGCAGCCAGTCCCCAGGTTCAGGAGACACCACTCCCAAGGTGAGGCCCAGCTGGGGGTGGGGTTTGTGGTCTGTTGCTCAAGTGTTATCTCTGAACCTTTGTCGTTTACAGAAACACTACTTAATTTACAGAACTAAAGGGCCAAAGTGCCATCTTTAGACTTAGTGAGATAACAGGTGTCTCTCAGCCATTTAGAAAGGTGCTGGGAGAGTCTTAAAACCTGATCATTCAGATCTTACGTGGGATCTAATTCCTAGTCTAAGCCAAGTACATGTTATGTTTTTCTAAGAATCATTCTATTCGAGGACTGTTTTCTATTTGCCTTTGATATGAAACAAGAGGTTTGCTTAGTTTCTGGTTTTTTAGTTTCCCAGTTTGTCTGAAAATTGAAATAATGTCTCCACCACTATTTTTTAATCATTTATTTATTTATGTATGTATCTGTTTGTTTGGTTCAGGGTCTCACTATGTAGCTCAGACTCATAGTGATCCTCCGGTCTCAGCCTCCCCAACATCAGAATTGCAGGCGTACACTACCATGCTAGATTTCAGGACCAGCACAGTGCCCTGGGTTCTAGGGCCAGCACGGCATACTATTTTTAATACATCTGTGTTTATAGAAGGGCCTACGAAGATCATGTAAACCCTTGAAACTTATGGACACAAGGGAGTGGTGAAAAGTGGGGAAAGTCAGAGTGTACCTGTACTATCTTAAGGGATTCGAATCCAGAAAAAAAAAAGTTACACACTGTGGGTCAAGCAGAACACATCTATGAGTAGAATCCAACCTTTACGCTCCCTGTTTGCAGCCTCTCTTCAAAAGTCAGTCAGTCTAATTTGTACTGCTGTGTAGCTTCTATTAGAGGCACTACCTTAATCTCTTCATTTGCATGGGTGTCTACATGACACAAACCTTTTTAGCCAAAGCCAGAGTCTAGTAGCCTTGGCTTGGCATCTTAGCATGATGGTAATAAGCTTCTATCAGTCACTTCCCCTGGTATTTGAGTTCAGTACATCATTTGTAACTAAAAAAAGAAAGAAAGAAAAACCTTATAGGTAGCCCATTTTTCGTGTAGAACAGGGACAGCCCCTTTCCTTTCAGAGTAGGCCAAAATTGTGCTTTTCAAGAAATCTATGCAGAAACAACCCTTAAAATTTTAATTTTGGAAATCACTGCTTTCTACTTTGTTAACTACAGAGCCAACAATATTATACCCTTTTCCTCATGCTCTAGCCATCTATGCCCCCCAATTCCATAAATTTTATGTTTATTTGTAATCAGCAACTTAGATAGACCAAGTACACCCTGCAAAAATGTTTTATAGATATGGACTCTCTATTGTCTTCTTGTTAATAAATACTACTAACATGTTTAAACTGACAGTCTCTGTTAATGGAAAACTAGTGTAGTGTATTAAAGTTTTCAATCTAATCTTAGGATAATGAAGTAGAATGTTATATTTTAACTTGTTAAATTTTTTTGAAATGAGACCTCTATCACACTGGTTTTGAATTCCTTCCACTCACCCCTGGTGAGTCATGGAAAGGCCAGGAGGATCTGATCATGTCTTTGCTGCAGCCCCGTGCAGGAATTCCTAGAAACATACGCTGGCCTGCTGGGGGGTTGTAATTCTTTTCAGTTATATTTCTATCTGCCACCATGTGATTATTATTTTTTAATTGTGTGTGTGTGTGTGTGTGTGTGTGTGTGTGTGGTGCTGGCGATAAAATCCAGAGCCTCACGAATGCTAAGCAAGAGCTCTAGCACTGAGTTACACCCCCAGGCCATAGGGTTAAAGCTGTCTCCCAAAATGCCCTTATGTTTTAAAAGTAGCATATTTAAACTAAAGTAAATATGTGGCTGCTCAGTTTTTTGATTTAGTTTTTTATGTTTTGACCAAAGTTTTGTTTGATTTAGGAAACAATGTGGCATTTTATAAATAGGAGTTTAAATGATTCAAAGAAGAAGGCAAGTCAGGATTTGTGGGATAGAAAAGCTTTTATCCAGTTGAAAAGTGAAGAAATAATAGGCACGATGTGTAGGTGAGTGGTTATCTCTGTGGGAGAGAAAGTGGCAAGAGGAGTCATAAAGGCATTTTAATCATACTCAGGACATTTACTTCTAATGTTGAGTAGCAATGTACATGAGTAGACCCTGATATTATTTCTTATACTTTTTCAGATATCTGACACATTCTATTTTAAAAATCCAGGGGGCCAAGGATATAGCTCAGTGGCTTAAACAACAGCCTGGCAAGCTCAAGATCCTGAGTTCGCTCCCTGGTAACACACACACACACACACACACACACACACACACACACAAAGAAATATTTAAAAATATTTTTTATAACTTGAGTGATAAATTCTGGTTTCCTATTATACTTATAAATAAACCTGAACAATTTCATTGTAAGTTGTTATGAAGCACTAGGGAAAATTCTGAGGTCAACAAAGTAAGTAGCAGGCAGAAGGGAGAAAATATTGCCTCTGGCACACTGTCGTACTCCCTAAGCTGGACAAAGCTTGGTATAAAGGATTTACAGAAGGGCTTGGGTCTTCCATCTCTAGTGTGAGTCTCTCTGGTGAGTCTGAAGCAAGTGGCCATCAGAGGCACAGTACACATGGACATAATCCTTTATTACTTTTTTTTTTAGGCTTTTTAAAAAAAATTTTTTATTTATTTGTGTGTGTGTGTGTGTGTGTGTGTGTGTGTGTGTATGGCCAACTCAGCCCACCAGGGGGCAGAGCTGGCTGGCATGTGGTGCTGGGGGATTGAACCGCAGTCCCTGTGCTTTGCCAAGCTTGTTCCAAGTAGGTGCTTTAGACAACTGAGCCATCTCACCAGCCCCCTTTAATCCTTTATTACTTGAGGTATTACAGTCACTGTATTGAGCCCCTTGTTCCTCAGGTAAACATCTGTTTAGCAAAGGTAAGTCTGTTTCGTAAGCACTAAGGAAGTGTGAAAGACGATTATGCAACATAAAATAGGGATTTTTTTTCTAGACCTTGAAAACATTCTAATATTCATAAAAGAAAACAGTTTTTTGAAGTGTTGACTCACTACCACCAACAATAAAAGACTCACCTAAGAAATTTTGGACACTGTTCACTTTGTATGCTTCAGATTTCTCTGAAGGTCTCCAACCCATGACTCTCGCTGCTTTTGCCATTCCCTTTTGAAATACAAACTTTTTCTAAATTGGCCTGAGTTTGGGATAATGCAATTGTTTTTTGTTGTTTGTTTTTTGTTTGCTTTTTTGGGTATTTTAGTAAGCGTCTCCAGGGTCTCATTGCGTAGATGGACTCACAGTGACCCCCGGGGGCAGGGCCAGGATGGCACACCGGGGATCGAACCCTGGCCACTGAGTCTACCTAAGCAGGCACTTTAATCTGCTGAGCTATTTGGCCAGCCCTGTAACTGGTTTTGGAAGAGATACAAAATGATAGTTCTTTCTGTGTATACTTCTCTGTGATATGAAGTACCACTATACGATATAATTTATACAAGTTATACGATGTTGATCATTTTTGCATGTAAAAAACCCAGTTTGAGGGCCTGCCCTTAGCTCAGTTCTTTAAGTGGCTGCTTCAACAAAGCA
>NW_004524595.1:18896861-18909370 GCF_000260255.1 Octodon degus | reverse complement strand
AAAAAAAGAAAAAAATCCTTCTGCCATTAAAAAAAAAAAAAGAAAAAGAAAAACAGTTGGGAATACATGTGCTATGTTTTCTGTGTGTCTCCAGCCCTTCTATCCTGCAGTTTCCTGTCATGAGAAGATGGTAAGTGTTCAAAAAGACCCCAGCGAATCTCTTGGCATGACCGTTGCAGGAGGAGCCTCACATATGGAATGGGACTTGCCTATCTATGTCATCAGCATTGAGCCAGGAGGAGTCATAAGCAGAGATGGAAGAATAAAAACAGGTAAAAAGAAATAGAACTAAGGCACTGTAATGACAGAGTTTTGAGAGGAATTATCAGGTTGTTTGTTAGGTAACTGTTTCCAGAATTAATCAAAGAATGAGAGTGATCTAGCCAGGACATCTGTTAACCCACTGACCATGATTAGCTTAAATATAGTTGATAGACCATGCTCATTCTCTCTTAGCTCATGTGGGGTGATGTAAGCCAGTTTCTGCCAGTAATGTTAGAACCTTCAGGCTTCCCTGTGAATTAACAGGGAGGTGTTACAATTTTGAGTGAGTTGCATCTATGTCATAATTTAGTTCCACTCATTCTAACTGGTTATTTGCTGGATTGACCCAGTGATAAAAGTAATTCATGAGCTGTTCCATTTTGTGGGTTCAACAGGAAAAAAAATACTTGATAGATTTTGACTCAGTAGATATTAAGTAAATACAATGCTACGTACTTGTCACTGGTGAAGTGTTTCACTTTTTTAATCACACAGTTTACGGGCTATCTTAAGGAAAGTGGTGTCCAATTTACCTCTAGAAATATGTATCGGGGGCCTGCCAGTAAGCTCAGGTGTTTAAGCACCTGCTTATGCAAATGCTGTCCGGCACAGGATACTGCAGTTCCTGGGTAGAGAATGATGGGGTACAGTGACAAGTGACTTGATAAGACCATGAGCTAGAAGACCACAGCACATGGGTGGAAGCAGCCTTGCCTTTTGTCGGTGAATAGCCAGTGGCATCTGTGCATAGAATAGAAATGCAGCGAACAGCTTCTTAGTAGCAATCGAAGAGCACGGGTCCAGAATCATTTCTCTTAATTACTCTAGACTCTTGCTAGACACCCTCATGGGTAGTCTCTTCTTCAATCTTTAATCTGTGCTTATTGGGTGCTTAGTACATACCAGGTTCTGTGAAAGTAACTTTGCCAAGTACTCCCCCTTTTTGCTAAGAACTAGGAAACAAGGAATGGAAGAGTAGCTTTTAAGTAGTAAACACCCTTATTTTGTCATCCTTATTTTTTTAGGTAAGAGCCAAACACTAATAGGTATGCTTTAGAAAAGCCCAAACAAGACTTGGGAGCACCAAGGACTACTGTCATTATTTGTCACCTGCTACATGAGAAGTCAAGCCTCATGTCAGTGCTAGGGGCTGTGTGCACCCTGCCCTCTCCACATTCCCATGTCCCCATTGGTCTCTGCCCCTTTACACTTTAAGCAGCAGTTCTTAATCATACTAAGGACAGCTTTGCTTCTCTGGCCTTCAGGTGACATTTTGTTGAATGTGAATGGAGTTGAGCTCACAGGGGTCAGTCGGAGTGAGGCAGTTGCCTTATTAAAAAGCTCTTCCTCCTCGGTGGTACTCAAAGCCTTGGAAGTCAAAGAACATGAGCCCCAGGAAGACTGCAACAGCCCAGAAGCCCCAGACTCCATCTACAATATGACCCAACCTGATGTCTGGTCCCCATCCTGGGTCATGTGGCTGGAATTAACACAGTGAGTCCCAACCAACATGATGTCCCCATAGAGTGTGGGAGATGATTACATTTCTTAAACTACTTTTGTATTTGGGCTGGTTTATGACACTAGTATCTTAATGAGACACAATTTGTTTTCCCATTGGTGAGTGAAAACACATATGGAAAGTTCCAGGACAGCCACTATTGGTGGGATGTAGACTGTAGACTGGGTATTTTTCTAGAATTAAAAATATCATACCACAGTGATATACGGCCACCCATTTTTATAGCAGCATAATTTGTCATAACTAAATCTTGGCAACAACCCAAATGCCCCTCAACTGAGGAATGGATTAAGGAAAGATGTGGTATTCTTATAAAATGGAGTACTACTCAGCTATAAATATAGATTTAAGAAACATATAGGCTGGGGAGATAGCTCAGCGGCCTAAGTGCCTGCCTGGCAAGCATAAAGTCCTGGATTCTGTCACCCGTACTGAAAAAAAAAAAAAAGAAAAAGAAAAAGAAAAAAAAGAAAGAAAAAGAAACATACCTACTAAAATTCCCTTCAAATAACAAATCTACACTTTCTCTTTTCACTTACCAGATATGAGGAAACCTCTTTGTCCTAATGTGATCCAGCCAATTAGTTAATTCTTTTGAATGTGTGTGTGTGTGTTTATCATGTGGCACAAGTACTTTCCTACACCAATAAAAAATAGGGAGCTCTAGGGCCAGCGAGACAGCTCAGCGGACTAAGCGCCTGCTTTGGCAAGCACAGGGACCAGGGCTCAATCCCCAGTCTTGCATGTCACGCTGGCCCCGCCCCCAGGTGCGCTGAGCCAGTGACTGAGTCTGGGCATGGTGGCACACACCTGTAATCCCAGCACTTGGGAGGCTGTAAATTGGAGGATCACTAGGAGTCTGAGCTGGGTAGACCCTCTACCAAAATACATAAATGCAAAAAAAAAAAAAAAAAAAAAAAAATCCTACCAGAACAGCTTCAGAAAGCAACAAGAATCATGGGACAAGTGAAATAAACAAGTATATTTTCAGGGAGGTGTTTTTTTGTTGTTTTTTTTTTTTTTTTGCGGTACTGGGGATTGAACTCAGAACCCTGTGCTTGCCAGGCAAGCACTTATTCTACTGAGCTATCTCCCCAGCCCTTTTCAGGGAGATTAATGGCAGTTTCCCTTTTTGTATAATAAAATCTTTAAAATTTAAACAATGACTATATTTCTGGATCACCCCTCATAGGTACAATAGTAGGTGTTAAAGAAACATTTGCTCTTAAAATGATTTAGCCATGATTTGGTTTTTGATTGACTATGACTTACCAACAGTCATACAGGGAATGTAACAGGGAAAATGGTATTTGTTACTTAAGCAGTAAGAATGACAAACGCTGTACATATTGGCAGCTATATGAAACACAGTGAATGGCAAATATCTGTCTTAAACGTCAAAATTTGCCTTATGATAGAGAAAAAAAAGCCAATTATTAAAATTAAATATAGGGCTATCATATTCTTGAGATGCTCCCCCAAATTTATACATAGTGGATGAAATCTTAAGACTCCAAAACAAAACTTTCTGGTTCAAATTTCAGCTCTGCCTGGTAACTAACTATGTAACTTTGGCTAAGTTACTTAACAACTCTGAGCTTTAGTTCCTTATGTTTACTGTTGGGATACTATTAGTACCTAAATCAAAGAATCAATGAGATTTAAATGATTGAAAAATGTAAAGAACAAGCAAAGTTGTTTGATGACTTTCTGGCACATAGAAAGGTTATATAAGCATTAGCGGCTAAATTACTATTGTCACTGTCATTACTCCACAGTATAAAGGAACCTGATAGTGTCTCTCTCTTCTAGTGAAAGTTTCAAATTATTTTGGCACAGATATTAGCTTCCTTGCAATTTAATATAATGTTTCAAGACTTTCAGGAGACTAAGTTAAATTCTTAGGCAAGAGGAACAATGACATAATTTATCCAAAAGAGAATTTAAATTGTATCTTCTTGTTTAAGCATTAACTAGTCTAAAGCTTTTTCTTAAGTAGTTTTTAAACAAATGTGTAGTATTTCTCCATGTTTTACACCTTCAACAACTGTCTTCAGCAGTGGGTGCTCCTGTCCACAGGCCAAGAAGCACCTGACACCAAAACAGGTAAATGCAAATCTTAAGCTGGGAGCTGGCTGTGTAGTGCAGAAATTCTTAGTGGTACTGAGGGCCTTTCCGGACAAGCTTTTAAGTAAGGTGCCACATACAGATTCCATTTTCTGCACTTAGGATAAGCTCCAAACACCACTGCCCTTCCAAACTCTGCTATTCTAACACTTAAGGAATTTTAAAGTTCAACCTGGTAAGAAATACAGGATTCATTTCAAAACTATCTTTAGATGGACTCTATTTTCTAATGCTAAATAGTATTTTTAAGATTGTGCCTCAGTCTTCGTATTCCTCAGGTCAGGCAGTGTTCTCTAATGGATTTTTGAACACGTTGGTATACTGTATAAGGAGATACAAGGAAGCTTTAGAAACCCTTAGCTTCTTGTGTACATCAGGACTTTCCCATACTCAGTAACTCAATTCAGTGGAGTTTGACTTTTGAGGTAAACTAGTTTTCTCAGTGACAAATGGGGGTCAAAATCTTGATGTTCCTTAGGACTCAACTAGAGTTCAGAATAAGAAAACTGCTCATATTTTCATTCATAGGGTAGGGTCACTGTAGTTCAAACGTGTAGTGATCAAAACACAAAAAAAACCCAAAACCCTTGCTATTTCCAGGTGAGTGAAATAAATCAACTTAAAAAAAAAGGACCCAGTCACAAATAACTGAGATATGATCTAAAAGAGTTTAGGGCCCAGGGAGATGGCTCAGTAGAATATGTGCTTGCTTGGCAAGCACAAGGGCCTGAATTCAATCCCCAGTTCCACACACAAAAAAAAAGTTTAACGTGCTGAATTCTTGTTGCTGCAACAAATGTAAACACATGACTTAACTAAAGAAAAACACCCTTAATAACTCCAAACTACTAACCCTCATTCCCACTTACATGGAAGATGCAGGACAGGAGTGCTTGTGTTTTGTTCAACAAGATCCCAAGTACCCAGGTAATGGTGCACATTCAACCGTCTGAAACATGACTAAATGGACACTCTCTCAAATGAAGAGTATAAGAAAAGAGATACATTTATGATTTAAGTTAAAATCTTTATTAGAACATGAAAGTTTTAAATGGCTGTTTATAAACTTTGTCTATATGAAATAAAATATTCACTAAAGTGTCAAGGTCCAAGAACATACTTAATAAAAACAGCCACAATCGATGGTTAAAAGAATGATTAGTGGTCTAGGTGCCTGCCTGGCAAGCACAAGGACCCAGGTTCCATCCCTAGTACCGTATGTTGTGCCAGTCCTGTACCAAGCTGGCCACCAAAACTGGCATGGTGGTGCACACCTATAGTCCCAGCACCGAGGAGGCTGAAAGGAGGATCACAAGCTGCATAGCAACACCCTGTACCAAAATCAATCAATCTTTGAAAGAAAAGAAAAACCCTGCAGCGTCAAGTATGCTCTATGCACCCACTTAAGTATTTTAAATCAAAATTGGGGAAACTTCACATACTTGATCATGACAAAAATCATCTTATTCTTCTCTCCAAAAGTCAGATGCACAACTTTCCAGGTGGAGATGTAATGCTTTGGCATTTGGTCAACAGCCACTTACCTGTACTGAGCAGTCAGTGAACCATTATGTAAAATGTGATGTATAAAGAGACCATAGCATCTACTGGAAGAATATACTAGTGGAATCAAGGTTTATTGTGAGATAAAGCAGGCAGTATTTTACAGTGAAAAAATATAGCATTTTCACTTGATAAAATTCATACTTTTTGCTATAATTTCAGTGAAATAAAACAGCTTGTTTTATTTCAAATGAAAGCAACATTTTGAAGTCACGTTTCATTGATGAGCAACATCAGTAGCATATGTAATAAGAAACTTCAGCTAACATTTAAGGCTTTTTGTCGAAAAAATAGGTAAGGAGTATTTCAAGGTAGTTTACAAACAAAACATCCATATCTTGATTTCTACTAATGTAAAAATGATAATTTCCTGTCAGACCAGTTCCTGGATGACAGATACATATGTAGTAGACAAGGGGCTCTTAAAGTAAAATCCAGTTCCTGACACACTCCTCCATCTCTTCAGTAGCTGCAACAGTATGCACTTGGCCTGTACCTGCGTGAACACTAGTCCAAAGGCCACCAATTAGTACAAGAATTTCTTGTATTTTCTATTTTAGTTGAGAATTCTACTGAATTACAGAAGAGCTATCATCTTTCCTTCCTTTTGTAACTTCCAATCCAGCTGTCATGTTGTTTTCCTTTTGTATATTCTGACAAGCTTTAAATGTCCCTCAATTCCCATTTGCTTTGTGACTGCATTTTGTCTAAGCTTATATTAGCATAAACTAATATTTTTCAAAGATCAAGAACAATTCTAGGGGCTGGGGAGATGGCTCAGTAAAATAAGCACTTCCCTGCCAAGCACAAGGACCTGAGTTCAATCCCCGGCTCCGGAAAAAAAAAAAAAAAAAAAAAAAATTCTAGGGTCTTTTAGAATTGTTTAACTTAAAACAATTCTATTCTAATTTAGGTTTAAATTTTCTTCACTGGGCTCACTTCAAGGATTTTTGTCTTCATTAAAATTATATCCACAAATAAAAATATGCAATAAGAATGTTTCTTTGGTTTATCAACAAGCATATAGGCATTCTTAATTTTTCTGATAATACAAATTCAAGGATTCATTTTAAAGTCCAAAATGATTATTTTCTTGGTAAACACATAGACAAAACCTAACAGGTAATGCCATTTTTCAGAGTGCTCAGCTATAGGAAACTAGTACAAAAATCTGGCTATTAACATAAAAGCTACTAGGCTAAGACACAATTTTGAGTGGGACCTAGCCGGCACTACTTGGCTTCAAGAACATCACCAATAAAAGGAATGAGATGAAGTCACAATTAAAGAGATGAAACTTAATAGTTAATTGTGCATATGACTGATTTTATTTCAGGTACTTATATAACTGTAAAGATGTTGTGTTACGAAGAAACACAGCTGGAAGTCTGGGCTTCCGGATTGTAGGAGGTTATGAAGAAGACAGTGGCAACAAACCTTTTTTAATCAAATCCATTGTTGAAGGAACACCAGCATACAAAGATGGAAGAATCAGGTAATGATAGGACTACTTAACAAACTTATATCCAGTGTTTTATTTTCTATATGTAAAAGCTTGGCGCCAAATGAAATAAGGCATGTCTTTACTTTCAGGGAGAGGGATATAAGAAATTAAAATACCTGTGTAGCATTTATCATCTAAAAAATACAAAATTACCTATCTCTTGGCCCCATATTGCAGCTTTCCTACACTTTTAGCATCTAGTGAATTTAAAAAATTTAACTGAAGAAAGGGAAAGTCCATAGTTAGAAGTTACATAATGAAAAGGGACAGTTGCAGCAGAGGAATCAAAATTAACTTGCATTAACTTCAGCTATGGATGAAGACAGTAATCACTTATCTTGGTTTTTTTTTTTCAGATGTGGTGACATTCTTCTTGCTGTCAATGGGAGGAGCACATCCGGCATGATGCATACTTTCTTGACAAGCATGCTCAAAGAACTTAAAGGAAAAATTACTCTCACTATAGTTTCTTGGCCTGGCACTTTTTTATAAAATCACTGATGGTTCTCAAAAAACACAAAATCACAAATAGGCTAGAGTAAAACAATTATGTCAATTTTTATAAAGGCTATTAAAAATGCCAAGAAAAGTATGATCTAATGACCACCAGTTACCTCTCAGAGACTATTCTCAAAAACTAAAAACTATAAATGGTTTTATTCAGTATGGAAGACTTCTCATTACTCTGCAACTTTTAATTTTTTATTTTTGTATTTAATAAAAAGCAACTGAACAACTAAAAATGGTTTCTATGCCCCATTCTAATCATTAATTTAAATTCAAGATCAGGTATGAGTTCTGTCTAATCTGAGAATTTTAGATGTAAAGTCAGGACATAAAAACTGTATTGCTGAGAAATGTTGATCAATTGAGAAATAAATATTTTTCAGAAATTATGCTTGTCTTTTTTTGGTACCAGGAATCAAACTCAGGACCTTGCGCTTGCCACACAGGTGCTTGTGCCACTGAGCTACATCACTGGCCCTGTTTGTCTTTTTTGTGTATGATTCTAACTATTTAGTTCTCATCTCTAATTAAAAGACACTAGTCATTCTTTCAAACACAAAGTTATCTGTTCCCATCACTGACATATATCCTAAAAATAGTTCTAACTGTATTTTCTTAGTTTTAATAAAATGACTAGTCCAAAGCTCATCATGAAGTTTATTTTCATTCACAATATAGTCCGTAACTATATAAAACTCTACATGCTACTCTATCAGTGAGCCTTGGAAAACACATCAAAAAAGGTCAAATGAGCTTGACTGTGGCTCAGCTACATGACCGTAAGGCAGTACATGTCACAGTGATGTCTGCCTGCAACTATAGGGCACTTCAGAGGCCACCCAAATGCCTCCGAGTCTTACCAAAAGTGCCCCACTCAATTTTACCATGTACTCAAATTTAGAATACTGAAAATCAGCTATCAAATACTGTAGTATCAAAAATGTGTACAGTTCTTTACTACATTAAGACATCCATAGCAGTAATAAGAAAGACTAGTTTTAATTTCATAGCTCAGAGAGGGTGCTTGTGATCCCTTTTGCAGTGTAAATTATGAGACTGGTATTTAACAAAAAACACCTGGCCAAGCGGCCCTTGACCTTCATCAGATGTATGTACACAAAAAGTAAACATGGCTCTTTTAAACCCCTACTAAGTGACCCATTCACATAACTTTCTTTGAAATAAAATCAATGCCATCTTTTTTATTTTTTTAAATATTAAAAAAGGAAGATTTTTAACTTAACGTGAAAAATTCACTTTTATTTTGGAAAAAAAGTTAACTTTTCATACTAATAGAACAAAATTGAAAGTAAATTTCTTAAACATTATCCAGAAAAATAATGAGATTTATAGTATCTTAGTCTGGTACTAATATACACAGAAGGCAAAAACTCTGCCTATTCCGCAGGTGTAGCTTCTGTATTTTCCTGTTCAGGCGCAGGCTCACTGCCAGCTTCTTTTCCTTCTTTGCTTCTTTTAGATTTTTTGTGCTTGTGTCTCCTGTGACTGTCTCCTTCTTCACTTTCATGGCGACGTCTACTATTACTAAAGAGAAAGGCGTGCTGTTTCAAAATGTTTAAATGTACAATAAGTGATCAAAGCCCCCTACTCTATGTAATTTCTCAATGTAACACTGTGTTTAAGATCAAGTATCCCATTCTCTCATGAACATATCTTAGAAGTAATCAGTCTCTGTAAGACTTTTATGAAGAGACTACATTAATATAGGATCAACATTACCAGTATTATTCCAAGTTACCAAAGCCCATTTACTTTATTCTGAAAGACAACATTAGAAAATAGACATTCAAGTATTTAATCAAAATAGGAAATTCTATTTTATGGGGTTGCTTTTCCACAAACAATATGCATTAAAATTTAATAGCTTTTTCTTCTTGGGACAGTGTGCACTACTAGCCCTAAGTTGCTTCTTTAAGCCAAGTACTGCTTTGTTTAATAATATTTACTGTTAAGGATTTGCTCACATACTAAAATTCCCTCTCCCAATGGGATAATGTAATAAAACCAAAATCTCTCATACTATCTTTATTCCATGCTAATTTTGGTTTTGGAGTAATTTTACTAGACTTAAATATTCATTGTTGAAGATCATGAGGAACCAACTATTCCAACCTGTTATTCTGAATCACTCATTGTTTGGAAATGTTTGCTTTTACTTTCTAAAGTTAAATCAATTTCTGGCTTCAAAATGAATCACTATTTTATTAAAGTGCAAACCTGCGAGATGACTTGTGTCTGGTTTCTTCTTTCTCCCTGTGCCGTCTTTCTCTATGTCGTTCTTCCTTCTCTCGACTTGCTCTGTGGCGCTCATAGCCTCTTTCTGCATACTCCCTGTACCTGTAACGCTCTTCATCACTGCAATAGAAATGGAATATATTTTCTTGATACCTGGACTATCAAATTCTAAATGACTGTAAACTATAAAGGAAGAGATAATTTCTTTTTTGGCACCAGAAATCGAACTCGGGACCTTGTGCTTGCAAGGCAGGCTCTGTGCCACTGAGCTAAATCCCCAGCCCAAGGAAGAGCTCTCAAGTCTAACAGAAGCCTGTACATTAGCATCTAGTGGATAGGGTAGGACTGGCTGTTAGCATAAGGGGCCAGGGGTAGAGCTCAGTGGCACTGTGCCTAACTGGTAAGCACAGGGTTCTCAGTTCCATTTCCAAGACCCCCAACCCCCCAAAAAAGGTTCAACAGTCACAAATTAGTGTAGCTATAGTGAGAATTGAAACTATGTAACTACATATCATGCTATACCTGATCTGTGCTTTCCATAATTAGGGAACAGAGATTTCATATAACAATACCATATTCAAACAATGGAACCTTTGTTTTTTGCTTTTAAATATTAAAAGCATATTTATGTATCTTGAATTTCTAATCAAAATTCTTATAATATTTATAAAGTCTTGCACACAGTGAAGATTTTAAAAATTTATGGCTCACAATAGCTACAGGGGAGAAAGCAGATAAAGGTTCTTAATCCTTTATCAATTTTAGAAGGAGGACATCATCTACTGGAAAGATAAACACATAAAGAACAGAGTTATCAAACTGATTTTTATAATAGACTTCATAACAGAATGCACACATACTGGACATACCTGCATTCTGACATTCTGAATCCTTTTATATATAGCTCTATGAATACGGGGCAGCACATATGACACGTGATTAGAGACTGAACACATGAGCAACACATGAATGTAAACTGCAGCTTTCTTTCTGTGTGATTAGCATTTAGAATACATATATGGGGCCAGGGAGATTGCTCAGCAGAATAAGCTCTTGCCTGGCAAGCACAAGGGCCTGAGATCAATCCCCGGTACCACAAAACAAAAAAGTTACATAGAATAAATATAAGTTTTAGAATGCTGTCAGCTGAAGAGCTTTAATTTCTAGAAATGTGTTTAATGCAAATCATTAGTAATTTCCAAGAAGCATCAAAATGTTTTAAAAAACTCGGAGTGGGAATACCAGATCCCACATAATTCATATAAAAGAACAGGTCAGCCTGTGTTCTCTTACCTAAAGGAATGACTGAATGATGTTATGTTTAATACCAATCATAATTTTTTAATGTTTTTTAAAAATAGAAAATGTGTTAACATATATAAATATGTATGTACACACGCATGTACACTCACATCCTTTTTACTAACTATAAACATAGACTTCAGATTTGAAAGCTGCGGATGTCACCTAAAAGGCATCGTGTCATGGCAGGCAGCCAAGAGCAATAGGAAGAGCAAGCACAGAGTACATTTAGATCACATCCTGATTTTGCCATTACATGAGTGATCCAGAGTAACTAAGCCCACTAAATCGCAGTTTTATCATTTATAAAACAAGCAGTAATATTCTTCTGTAGAACTGATAACAACATACATGTCCTTAGTACAAAGGAGGGGTTCAATAACTGACAGATTTTTATTGGTAATACTGGGAATTGAATT
Organism: Octodon degus; assembly: GCF_000260255.1. NCBI lineage: Eukaryota > Metazoa > Chordata > Mammalia > Rodentia > Octodontidae > Octodon > Octodon degus. Next base: position 18,897,906 of record NW_004524595.1, on the reverse strand, counting down.
CAGGATCTTGCGCTTGCCAGGCAAGCACTTATTCTACTCGGCTATCTCCCCAGCCTGATAACTGACAGTTCTTAGTAAATTTAGTGTTTCACCTTTCAGAAACAGAACACTTTTTATAAATGTTACTGATCCTGTAATAATTACATGTCTCTGAAGTAACATAAACTACCACTAGTGAGACCCAGTCCTAGACCAGGTCCGGTGCGTGTGGGAGAGCTTCCTGCTACCCTGCGCCTGCAGGACCACTCCCAGCCCAGGCACAGCATGGGCTCGACCCTCTCCCATCCCCTTGGGCTGCCCCCAACCACTCCGCAGCACCTCCTCCACCCCAGCACCTCCTCCACCCCGTCCTAGCCCAGGCCCGGTGAGTGTGTGGGAGAGCTTCCTCCTACCCTGCGCCAGCGGGAACAGCCCCAGCCCAGGCGCAACATGGGCCGGAACCTCTCCAACCCCCTTGGGGCGCCCCCAACAATCTGCAGCACCTCCCCCAAGCCGCCATCTGAGTAGGAATTTCTGCCACATTCCAGGAACCCCAAGAACCAGTCCTAGCCCAGAAACAGTGTGTGGCAGAGCTTCCTCTTCCCCCTACTTCACCTTGCGCCCTCCAGGCACAGCTCAGGCCTGGCATACACGCCTGGGGTGGAACCCTGCAGCTGCAATCCCGGCAGAGAGTGTAGAGGATAGACCCACCCAGCTAGTAAAGGAGCAGAACATCTTGCCAAAGGGGCACAACAGGCTCAGCCTCAAGGGCAGCAGTGGGAAGGAGCCGAGTACAGCAGCCAGACCCAAGCCAGACACAGCTGGATGAGTCCAACCTTTGTAGAGCAGCACCTGAACTTCACTACGTGCGAAAGTTATAACTACAGCAAAGATCTACAACAAAGGTCAGAAGACAGTGCTACACAAAATGACGAGAAGGAACAAAATGCAACCTCAGGGGGCTGGGGAGATGGCTCAGTGGTCTAAAGCACCTACTTAGAACAAGCTTAGCAAAGCATCAGGGACCGCGGTTCGATCCCCCAGCACCACATGCCAGCCAGCCCCG
>NW_004524595.1:18883272-18890101 GCF_000260255.1 Octodon degus | reverse complement strand
AATAGGATCTCAAGTCCGCATCTTGTACAGCAATTAACCACTAAGAAGAATATATGCAGTGTGTTATTTGTTGAAACTGTCCTACCGATTTGATTTGAAACTGTCTCATTGCTGTTTATCAATAAAATTATGAAAAAATAAATAACATAAAATAATAAACTAGTACTAATATTACAATTAAACCTGAAAACTGAGGCTCCTTTAGTAATGACTCCAACTAGATTTACATACAAATAATTAAAGTTCAATTATCTCATAATTTGTCAATTTTAACCCTTGTCCCTCTTAACATAAAAGACTTACTAGCTTTGAGGCCTTTAGATTCTAAAGGCAGCCAGTGATGACAGATGGTATAAGAAGTCCTACACATGAAGTACGAAGACTCTTCCATCCACCTCTTTTCTAATAAGTGGCTACAGCACAAAGGTTCTCATAGGCCTGGAAATCATGAGGACTAATTTCAAACACTCTAGAATGATCCTCCTTCTTTCAAGCCCACAATTAAGCTCCCTAAAAAACAGATGTTAAATGTGGCCTATAATTTTCAAAACAATGACCCTGCAATTTGACCCTGTAGTAACACACACTGCATACCATATTGCTTTTAGACATGTTTGTCAGTCTTTAGAAACAAAGAGCCTTTACTTATACTTCATTTAATTGTCTCAGAATACAATTTTTTCCGTAGGATAATTCAGAACCTACAAATTTCCTTTATCTGTTTTGCTGTTCTGGCTTTAAACTTTTAGCAAAAATGAGGTAATCACTGACTCCTACTGTCCTACTGCTCAGCAATCTGAAAAACGAGATTTAACCATTTATACTTAGAAGTTTCAATAAAACTTCAGTATCACCTGTACACAAATATAAATGGACGAATCAAAGAATTTAGCATCAATTTAGAAATACCATATATTATGAAAATAAGATGTATGCACTCTACCAAAACAATTTATTTCAGATGTATTTCCTATTGTTTGGAACTAAGTTCTTTACTTATAAACATGTACATTCCAGAGATAGTGTTACCACAAATATATCCATTTTAAAGACATTAGAAATAATTCAATATTCTCAAAAGAAATTCTCTTGAATTTAACAGAATCATGCACTTAAGCAACTGAAGTCAATAGCACATATTCTACTATGCAGAAAAAAAAAAATGAGCATACAGGCAGGCGTGGTGGAACATGACTATAATCCCAGCACTTGGGAGGCTGAGGCAGGAGGATTACTGCAAATTTGAGACCAACCTGGGCTACAAAGTGAGTTTAAGGCCAGCCTAAACCGCATAGTGTGACTTTCTCAAAAAGACAAAACAAACAAAAAAGCCCAAGCCTATGCTTAGGCATTGTTGCCCATATACACACTTGTTTAGTCAATAACATTTTAGTAGGGTCTGAGACGCATATGTCATATTATTAAGCAACAAAGGGAAGGAAAAGTTAACAAATCCTTTGCTGGGGCCAGGAAGATAGCTTAGTGGCTTAACCACCTGCCTGGCAAGTACAAGGTACTGAGTTCGAACCCTGGTACAAAAAAATCCTTGGCCATTCTTTCTTATGTCTTCTTAAACTTTTAAGTTAACAGTTAAGAGTTGGCTTGAAAATATCATAAAGCTTGATGTATAAATGTGTAAGAATAGTGTATGAATACTGCTGTATCTGGTTTAGAACAGGGACTGAAAATGTAAATTAGATACATGAAAGCATCAACTTAGGTTTCCCCCCGATAAAAAACCAACTACACAGAAAAATCAGAAAAAAAGTTACAGATATTCTTTAAGTACCTAATTTTAAAACTATGAAGGATTTTAAATAATAAATCAACCACATTTTAAGGAGATTTTATAACTCTATTATTACCTTATTTTCTCTGTGCTTCCATTTCCTTATTTGGTCTGTCCAGATTTAGACAAATCTCTCAGGACCAAGAAGTCTTGACAGATAGTGAGGTTAAGCTTAACAGCCTAGGTTGTATGGTAATAACAATAAGCTTCTCTTCTGGAAGGTTAACAAACTAAGTTTGCAGACCAAAATTAGAGAAAAAGGAGGGCTGCAAAGAAAGCCAACATTTTAGCCATAGCCTTCCAAGGTCAGTTAAGACTCAGGACATATGAAAACTTGTACTGTAACGTCACATAATTCAGTAGTGTCCCAAATTTTCTGATCAAGGAGATTATGGGGCCCAAAAAGGAAAGTGATCGATGATGTAGAGTGTGCCTAAGGAGTGTCACTTGGAGAGAAAACATTCTTTCAGGCTTTCACAGAAAGCACATTGGCCAAGCAATGGCCGTGACTCATCCACATGGCTGACACTGACAAAGAATCTACAATCTGAAGTACAGGATCTCAGGATAAATCCTGAGGGGATTTCACTGACCTTATCAGATCCAAAAGCTACAACTCTGGTAGCATAGGTCTTGCTTTATCTTGGTCTTAACCATCCAGCAGAAAAATATAAAAACAAAGTACAAGAAGTGAAGTCAATAGTATTATGGACTACTGGACTCTTTTAGAATATTTTGCTGAGTTAACACACCTATAATATTCAAATGATGGAACTAAACAAAAAAGGGGATACAGATGAATGTCCATTTTGTATCTGTGTATTCAAAATGGTTAGGGTAGATATATAGTTACATTCTCTTAGTGAATAGAGGGATTTGTTCTAATAGTGTTTGTAAATAGGATATCATGTCTGCATCTTGTACAGCAAATAACCACTAGGAAGAGAGTATGCAATGTGTTAATTATTGAAACTGTCCTACCAATTTGATTTGAAACTGTCTCAATTTGGAAACAACCAAAATGCCCGTCACATGTGGAATGGTTGAAAAAGATGTGGTACTTTTATATAATGGAGTACTACTCAGCTATAAAGAATGATAAACTTGAAGCCTTCATATTTAAGTGGATGCCCCGTAAAGATATACTTATTAGTGAAATAAACCAGACCCACATCTGTAAATATCATATTATCTCCCTAATATAAGGACTTACAATTCCGTATATGACTAGGCTTCTAAATTTCTTTGTAAAAATATGTAAATGCTTATTTCTACTTTTATATAATTATTTTTCTTTCATATTCTGTTAAGGACCTCAAGTTCAACATATCAATATCTGATGGAAAATACCTGTTCCAGGATATGCCAAAATGTTTGATATTTCCACAGATAGGATAAACCATACTGCATATATTGCAGGTTAATAATTAGCTTCTCTTCTGGAGGGTTAACAACCTAAGTTAGCAGATCAAAATTTGGAGAAAAAGAAGGGCTGCAAGATTAGCCAACATTTTGGCCCTAGCCTTTCAAGGTCAGTGAAGACTCAGGACATAGGAGAACCTGTACTGTAACAACATGTAACTCAGTTGTGCTCCAAACTTTCTGATCAAGAAGATTTTTGAGCCACAGAGAAATGTGTTTGAGGATCTAAAGTGAGCCTGGTTGAGAATAACATGGAGAGAATAAACATTTTCTCAAGCTTTCACAGAAAGCAAATTGGTCAAGCAATGGCCGTGACATCCTCAAGTCAGACACTGACAAAAGAATGTACAAAAGGTGGTGGTACAGGGCTACAGGATAAATTCTGAGTACTTGGCTGACCTTATCAGATTAAAAAGTTACAATTCTGGGTATATAGGTCTTGCTATATCTTGGTCTTAACCATCCAGCAGCAAAGTATAAAAATGAGGTATATAAAATAAATCCATATTAATACGATGAGCTGTAAAAGGCTCAAGTCAATAACTTCTGAGGATAACCCACTAATATTATAGACTGCTAAACAGTATTAGATGTTTAGGTGAATTCAAACACTTATAGTATTTAGATGCCAATAGAATATTCACCTCTGACAGGACAAATAAATAAATAAAAATTAAGAAAAAAAATGGAAATGGAAAGAAACACTCAATGCTCTAATTAGTTTCGTCTCCTTTTTTTCAGTTGTTTGTACTTTTTCTTTTCTTAATTTCTTATACATTGTTCCAGTTTTTTCTTCTTCCAATTTTATGTGTATATATCTGGTAATATGAATAGCTGGTTGTAAGACAATACCATGTATTACAACAAATACTGTGAAATTCATATTACTTTGTTAAGTAAAATTGTGTATGAGTTGTCAAAAAAAATTAAAAAAATTAAAAAAAAAGGAAACTGTCTCATTGTTATTTGTCTTTCAATAAAAATATGGGAAAAAATGGAAACAAAGCTTTTGTAGATAAGGAAAGGAAGAGGTATTGAAAAGAGGGGAATGGAATTGGGAATGAAGAATCATGATATATCACGTACAGGTACAAATTGCCTATAATGAGTGTTATCATTATGCATATCTAAAATGTACCAATAAAATGAATTTAAAAAAAAAGTCAAGAAGTCTTCATCACATAACCACATCAAATAACATCAAATGCTACCTCAACCAGAGATATGATCAACCCTATATAAATTACATGATCTAACCAGCAAACTTAGTAAAGAAAAACTATGTAGGGGGTGTAGTGACATAGGCCTGCAATCCCAGCACTCAGAAAGCTAAGCCTGGGCTACATTGTGAGTTTAAGTCCAGGATGAACTACACAGTGACACCCTATCTCAAAAAACAAACAAACATAAAACCAAAAATAACCAAAAAACAAAAACAAAAAAACAAACAAACCCCACAACATTAAAAACAAAACAAAAACCCTGTATAGAACTTAGTATCGCTCATTTATTTTACTCATAAAAAGAAATGACACCAAAAATAGATGTATGTAACTCACTTCATTCCACACTGTGAGGGTACCTAGACTGGCAGGTAAATAAGATGACTAAATGTAATGTTCTGTGTTTGATGATGGTTAATTTTCATTCATTTCAAAATCTATCTAGATGACATAAATAGTTTTACTAACAATTTTCAAAACTGGTTTTGCTATATTGTATTATACGGCATTTACTCATTTACACATTCACTAAGTGCCAGGCATTAACAAATTGTGAAAGACAGAGAAAAGAAAACTAGTCAAGCTTTTTTTAAAGAAGCACAATGAAGAGATGCTTATAAAGGAAATAATTAGTTTTGTCTCTACAGTGCACTGGAACTCACATGATAAAAACTATAAACTGGATGCTGAAAGAATAAAGAGAAGCTTATGAGGCTGAGAAGAGAGAAACAACATGAACAAGGGACATGTAGCTATAAGTACAGTGCACTGGGCTGGATGAGAACTAGTATTAGAATATACAAGCATAAGGGATGGGGATGTAACTTAGCATAGAGCAATTGCCTAGGACACACTGAAGTCAGACTGTAAAGTTACTTCAGTATAATTGGAATTTTGATACTTACTACTACATCAATGGAGTATACCAATACTACATTCAGTATATGAATACTTTGCAGTGGAAAAAGCTTTAGAGAACTGATTTCTGAATCTTCAATTTCTATATTTATTCCTCCCTAAAGATTTATGTACCTGCAGGTAAAGAATCACACTAATTCTTCAGTTAATTTCTCCTAAAAATATCCTCATCCTTTTTATAAGAGGATGTTACTGTAATAAACTTTTTCTGGGCACAGAAACCACCATGACTTAAAAAGTGAATTTAAAATACTATTCTCATTAGTAAAATAGATTTGAAGAAACATAAAGGTTCCCTAGGGCTTTGTGTTTTCTTGGTTATATATCTTTTTGTCAAAGGCAATGTAAGAAGCATAAAATCAGAATATTTTGGCTTATGGCCTAAGCTGTTCTAAATTCAGATGTATTGTACAATAGTGAAGCAGTAGTAACAATTTCCCCTGAACTAGTTTAAAAAAAGAAACTTGAAGGACAGTCCCATGAAAGCAAGGTAAAAGTGTTAGGAAGTCAGCACCATATTTGTAGCTCTGTGACAATTCTCTTCATTTCAGGGATAACGTCAGACTTTGTTCTGATAGAAACAATGTGTGTCTTCGTTGTCCAGTTTGACAACGAGAAAGCCTTTTACCAATTAAGGTACACAGTACATATTTTCAATATGCAATGAAGGAAATTTGCAGCTCCAAACCCTGCCTGAAAAATCTTTCATACATATAAAGTTGTTTCCAAGCTTTAAAAATATTAAAATTAAAATTAGTAAATATGCACTGAAATTAGCAGCATTTTGCTTTCCTAAGCCCTTTCTAGTCATATGCTGAACAAGTTGCTACTAAATGGAAGAGTAGCAAGTATAAGTTAACAGTCTTTTCATGTCCCGGTAAAGCACTAGTGGTATTCTTCCAAGAAATCTGAAGACTAAAATTATCAAATGAATGGAGTTGAACTGTATCTCTCAGAAGGTCATTTTAAATCCTAACCCCTGGTACCTGTGAATATGAATTATTTAGAAACAGAACTTTTGCACATAAAATCAAGTTAAGATGAAGGCATGCTGGATTTGGCTAGGCTTAATTTATGTGAATAAGGTTTCTCAGTGTCCACATACATACATAAATATACACACTCATTTTTTTTAAGGAAATTAATTAGGGCTGGGGATATAGCTCAGCTGTACAGTGCCTGCCTGGCAACACCTGCCCAAGTTCAATTCCTGGTACCAAAAAAGTAAATAAGGAAAAAAAAAATTAGTTGAAACCTCTATTTTTCTATAATAATACATGTTGAAGAATGCATGCCTACATATATTACTTCGGGATAAGAACTACATCAAAATAAAAGATGACGTTTCCTCGCATTATTTTAAAAAATTACAGAATATCTATAAAAAATAAATAACTAAAATCAGATGAACTTCTGAAAAAAAAATTTAAGAGATTTCTGGCCATAAAAAAAAAAAAAAAAAAAAAAAAAAAAAAAA
>NW_004524595.1:18881821-18883172 GCF_000260255.1 Octodon degus | reverse complement strand
GAACAAGCTTAGCAAAGCATCAGGGACCGCGGTTCGATCCCCCAGCACCACATGCCAGCCAGCCCCGCCCCCTGGTGGGCTGAGCTGGCCACACACACCACACACTCTCACTCTCTCTCTCTCTCTCTCAAATAAATAAATAAAATTTAAAAAAAAAATGCAACCTCAGAACCCAAACCCACCCGTAACAAGTGCAGAGGACACAAACACAGAACAAACTGGAAATCACACAGCTGAGAGCAATGAATCAACGGCTTCTGAAATAAAGAAACAGCTGCAGAAAGATATAGAAGACCACAGGTTGGAAATAAAAAAAGAAAGCCCTGAACTAATAACAACTGCACTAAAGAATCAAATGCAGAAACATATGGAAGAAACCCAGTGCCCACCCAGAACAAGTGTGGAGGACACTAGCTCGGGTCAAATGCATGAATTAATAGCGTCGTTAGTAAATAAGCAATAGCAGAAAGATATAGAGGAAATCAGAGTGCAATTCTTTTCTGAAATAAAAAAAGAACTCGCAGAACTCATAGCATCTGAAGTAAAGAAGCAACTACAGAAACATAGGGAGGAAACCCAATCTGAAAAAAACACTGCAGTAAAAGAATTTATAACTGCTTCTAAAGAAGATATTGAAAAAAAAATACAGGAGATTAGAAAAATGGCAGATTCCTTGAATGAGCAATGCAGGAAAGAAATAGATCGTATGAAGCAGACTCAGAGAGCTATAGAGGAAATTAAAATCTCAATCACAAGCTTGCAAAACCGTTTAAGTGAATGTGAAGACAGAGTTTCAGGTCTTGAAGATGCTGGTGTAGCTAGTGAAAAGGTAAGAAAGGATCTCTTAAAAACAACGAGGATGCAGGAAAGAATAATCCATCACCTGCAACATGATGCAAAGATGAACAATGTGAGACTAAGAGGCATCAATGAGAAAGAAGGAGTCAACACAAATGACATTAAAAACATATGGGCAGAAGTAATAGCAGAAAACTTCCCAAATATGAGGAAACAATCTGACACTCAGGTAAATGAAGCATACACAACGCCAAGGAACCTCAACCCAAAGAAAAACACACCGAGACATATAATAGTCAAAATCCCAGATATTTAGCACAAGAATAATCTACTGAAAGCCGCTAGAGAAAAAAAGAAGATTACATTCAAAGGAAAACCCATCAAGAATTGCGGCCAACTTCTCTGCAAAAACCATGCAGGCAAGAAGAGCATGGAGCAGAGTACTTCATGTCCTCCATGAAAACAAATTCCAGCCCAGACTACTATACCCTGAAAAACTCTCTTTCAAGTTTGATGGAGAAGTGAAATACTTCCATGACAAAGAACAGCTAAA
>NW_004524595.1:18824394-18880947 GCF_000260255.1 Octodon degus | reverse complement strand
AAAAAAAAAAAAAGAAAGAAAGAAAGAAAGAAGAAAGAAAACTAAATATATGTTGTAGAAAACACGGACAGGATGATCAGTTAAATTTTTTTTCCAAATTAAAACATATTTACTTAATTAGGCAGCACTATGAATAAACCCAAGGGTTTGGTAAAAACTAGACAAGCATGCTACTACAAATCTCCCCACTTCCTAGGATTTTTTATATTATAGTAAAATTCTTAAGATGAAGTGGCATACAAATAAAAGATTTAAGCACAAAAAGAAAACAAGAAGTTCCAGCTGTTAAAGGCTGTAAACATAAAACTTGTACCAAAAATGTCATCAGATTACAATATTAGTGCTTTTTAATAAAAAGGATGATGTTTAGTAAGTCATAATCTCTCCAATTTATCAGGCATATTTAAAAGTGATAATCTGTTTTTAAAACATGATTATATGCAAATTATACTGTCAACTACTGAAGCTTACTACAAAGAAATTGTTATGACAAGATTACAATTTGTGAAGGGTCATAAAATTCTTTTAAGGAGTAAGTGAACAAAAAAAAGTTTATTTAATAATGGAAAGTCTCTACTAGTGAAACAAATACTTCCTCACACCAAATAAAAACGTGTTAAGTGTAAATGAAATACTTGTGCACAAACTCCTGCACACACAACAAACCTGTTGAAAACACTTGGTGTAGGACTGTGATCACGCTCCCTCTCTCTCTCTCTGGTGCGTTCTCTTTCTCTGTCCCGATCCCGATCTCGCTCTCTGTCTCGGTCTCTATCTCTATCTCGGTCTTTCTCTCTTCTTGCATAGTAGTCCCACTGCTTGGTGGTGTCCACAAGACTTGGCCATGAAGGAGCAGAACCAGTGAGATGGGGGAAGGCAACTAAAGAAAAAAATAATAATAATTAAAAACAAATGTTACAGTACTTGAAAAACAAAGGCAAAAAAGAAAAACATAAAACTTGTACTAAAATGTCATCAGATTACAATAGAAATGCATTTTGTAAACAGAAAATTGCAGTATCACATAGTAAATACATGTAACACTGATGGAAGATCCATCAGTAAGTCTCAAAGACCTAGTAGTCTTAAAGAACCTTCACTTGGCAACATAAACAGGAATCAAAACTCAGGGCATAAACTTCCCAACCTCAAAAAGAAAAAAGAATCCTGCATGCCACGATGCGTGGGTGCCGGCCTTGCCCCCCAGCACACTGAGCCATTCACCAAGTCCAGGAGTGGTGGCGCATGCCTATAATCCCAATGCTGGGGAGACTGAAAACAGGAGGATCACTATGAGTCTGAGCTGTATAGTGAGACCGTGTACCAAATACATAAAATTGGGGGAAAAAAACCAAAACAAAATAAAACAGAATACATCAGGATATATCTACTGTTCAAAGAAAATATCAAGCTAGAAAAATATACCCCAAAATCATATTTTAAGAATAAAATGAAGTCGTACATAAAAACGGCAAAATGTATAACCATACACTTTCTTTTTTTTTTTTAACCATACACTTTCCCACAAAAATATGTACTATTAAATACCTCCGAGGAAAAAAAAAGGAAAACTACTCCGTAACAAAGATCCAAGTGGATGGAGAAAAAGAAAAAAAGATCTAACATGAAAGGAATGAATGGTTCAATAACATGGTAATTACACATGCAAACCTGAACAAATATTCTAATAGAGATTTTTTAAAGAATAAACTTAATCACAATACAAGTTAGAAGACAACAATTAAACTGTTCTAAAGTCTCTGTTCATGAAGGTTGATTTAATTTACGATATATTGATATATAATACAAGTAAAAGTAATCAATAAAAATGGAAAAAATGTAGAATTTCAAAAGACTGAAAAAGAAAATTGAATTTTAAAAGTCAATTCAAAATGATTTAAAAAGGGTGAGAGTGGGAAGACAGATTCAAATAGTCTATGATAAAGGGGATTAGTTGATCAGTTAAAGCAAAGACTTCATTTTTACTTGTAAAAAAGTCTATGTTCTGAAGATATGAAAACACAGGTTGAAAAAAAAAGGATGGAAAAGGATGAAAAAGAAAACAGTAACATCCTCAAGGTCTGCACATGAACAGCTGTATTAATCACAAAGCAGATTCATACAAAAAGCATTAACTACAGAAAAAAAGATAACGCTACTGGGCATCTAACAACAGTGCCTTCAATTTTAGAGTGGACACTGCTGAAAACAGAGACAGAAATAGGAAAACCTACCACAATCATGGGAGATAATATTCTTGGTCAATAACATTAAATAAGCAGAAAAAAACAACCCAGTTGCAGATACAAAAGTTCTGAGCAATTTAGTGCCAACAAGGTTAATTAAATGAGTATAACATGGAACACTGCCCACAGCACAAAGTTCTCATTCTTCTCAAGCTACTGTGAAACTTTCATAAAACACATGCACACTTGAAAGGAGCACGTATAAGACATCACACTCTCTAGATTTCATATATTCAATGTTGAAGTCAAACTTAAAAGGGTACAGAAAATAATTCTCATTTACTTCAAAATAAAAGCACATTTTTTATAAAATCCAGGGTCCAAAAAATCATAAATGTCAATCACTCAGAACCAAACATAAAGGCTGGGGATATAATTCAGTGGCACAGCACCTGCCTGGCAAGTATAAGGTCCTAAGTTTGATTTCCAGTACTAAAAGAGGGGAGGGGAGGGAAGAGAAGGGGAAGGGGAAGGGGAGGGAGGAGCAAATATGAGATAAGAGACACTCAAAAGTTGAGGCATGTTAAGCAATCTAAAGAGAAATAAAGTCTTGTAATACTATATTGGAAATGACTAAAAATTAATAGCTTCCAACTTAAGAACTTAATACCAAACCAAAAATGGACAACTGAACACTACAAAGACCAAACAATAAAGAAAATATACACTTTGTACCACTGTACTTTAAAAGTTAGCTGAAATGGTTAAATTCCTACAAAAACCAAAACTTTACCAAACAAAAGTATCTTAAGAATTCAAGAGTCTCAGCACTATAAAGATATTAAGTCTATAACTTAAAATATTCCTACAAGGCCAGGTGGCTTTATAGATCAGCTCTAATAATTTAAACAAACAGATCATTGAAATATTACCCTAACTTCTAAAAAACAGAATAGTTAATTTGTTAAGTGTCCCAAGGGCTTGTGTAAGCCTGCTACCAAAATTAGCATACAAGAGAGTATACTAGTATACTCTATAAGGGGAAATCATTACTGTTAAATGGAGGTAATCAATCATGACCAAGTTAGGTTATCTCAGTAATAACAGTATGTTAATAACAGGAAAATGTAGACCATCTAATTTTTCTCTTTAACAGAGCAGAGAAAAAACCGAATTATAATAATCTCCAAAATCATCAGATAAAACTCAGTATCTATTCACAGCTCAAAAGCCCTTGGAAAAGAAAATTGGAGGGGGAAAAAAAAGAATTTCCTTAAATCTAACGTATGGTTAAGATCTAATAGTGAAAATCTATAAGCATTTCCTAAAAAAACAGAAAAGGTAAAGTAAGATGACCAGGTTTCCACTTTCAATACTTCAACAAAGAAAACAAAACAAAAAGCCACAAAAAGAGAGTCAAGGGAAAAGCAAAAATCTGAAAACAAATGAGCAAGATTATGTGAAGGTAATGTTCTTTGAATAGACTTAACAGAAACAGCGAGAGGTCAGCAAGGAAATGGCTACAAGAGCAATGTAAAAATATAACAAATCATATCTCTAGATACAAGAAATATAAAATAGAACATGTAGTTCCAATGTTTAAGTGAATATACTATTTACAACAAAAACAAAATTGTATTAAGATACCTGAGCCCTTAATCTAATAGGAAGCCAGGCAACAGTCAAGAAGTACATGGAAATAATCAGTCATTTACTGAAATACATAAAAAAAAAATCTCTGCACGTTCACTTACAGACTCTGTTCTTTGGTAATAAATGCCACAAAAATACTGACATAGAGTATCAATGTAATTCTAATATATATAACAGGCTCTGGAAGCCAGTCTCCAGGGTCTTAAATCCTGATCACTATTTGTTGTGTGGGACTACTGAAATTTAAATTGATTATTCAATTTCCTCATACATACAATGGAGATAATGACAATATTACCTACTTTAAAAGGTTGTCAGGGTTACAACAGCACACAAACAAATCTACTGCTCTTTGTTGAAGATGGCATATAAGCCAGATTTCCCGAATCAGCTGAGAACTACTTGTTTCCTGGGTATCTCTCTTGTCATAGGAGGTACACATTAATAAATTTATTTTTCTCTTGTTAATCTGTGTTTTGTTAACAGGGTCCATCCTAAGAACTACATAGAGAAAAAATTATTTTTCATTCCCTTACTTGTGTCACTGCTTCTAAACTGTTCTTTCTCCTTTGTACATATCCTACGATTTCATTAAACAGGGAAAACTGAGCTTTTCCAAAGTAAATCTAGTAGTTTAACAACTCAGCATAAAATTAGCTCTGCACAGTTCTCTGAGAAAGGCAAACTCCATAGCACAGATACATAGGCACATCCAGTTTTACTGTATTCCACTTTAGTATGCTTCAAAGGCAACTTTAAAAAAAAAATAAACTGAAGATTTATGGCACCCTTTGTCAAGTAAGCAGTATTTTTCCAACAGCACGTGCTCACTTGGTGTCTCTCCGTCATATCTTCATAATTCTCACAGTATTTCAAGTTATTCATTATTATTATATCTCTTATTATATCTCTGTGACCAGTGGTCTTCGATGTTACTAGGTAACTGTTTTAGGATGCCACAAACTATGACTAATATTATAAAATATAAAATTTAATTGACAAATGTACATGCTGTGTCTGATCTACCCACTGACCTTCCCAACTTGCTCTTTCTTCCTCAAACCTCCCTATTTCCTGGAACACAACAATACTGAAAATGAGGCAAATTAATAATCCTTATTTGGCTTGGTAAGTATGCAAGCAAAGGGAAGACTCACACAACGAAAGCGTTACCAGAAGTCCTTGGCATAAAGAAAAGTTATTAAAAATGAACATGAGGGGGCTGGGGAGGTAGCTGAGTAGAATAAGCACTTCCCTGGCAAGCTGAAGGATCTGAGTTCAATCCCCGGTTCCAGAAAAAAAAAAAAAAAAACGAACATGAAAGAAGGACTACAAATGAGCTAGAAGAAAGATTCAACTAGGGCAGAGAAAAACAAAAGCAGGTTAGTTGGATTCCATAATTATATGGACCCTGAAGACTGAGCCAAATCCTACATCCTTTTAGGAAAAAGCAATGTATAAATATCTATTGTGCCATTCATTAAGTTTTAAAAAAGTATAAATGATAATTCTCCTGTTAGGTAACTGACAAGATTTATACACCCAATTATTCTTTCAGTTAATACCTTTAGTTACTCTACAAATGCTACCTTAAACCATGTTTAAAACATGTTGGGGGGGGGGACACATGTTCCTATTGTTTTAAAAACAGTTAAGTATTTTAATGATTGAATCCAGGCAACTAATTATGAATCTGAATCGTAGTAGCTAGTAACTTACCATTGCCATATGGAAATGCACGTGCAGAACGACTATCATAACCAGAGGAATGTCCACTGTTGAAGGGAAAAATGTATTTATGTGTCTGCTGCAAATACATTTTAAAAGTTTAATCATTTGCTACAGATGAAAAAACAGCTAGACAAAATTACGACTTTTTTGCTAGGTTGCCTAGGGGAGCCCTAAAATCCTGGGCTTAAGTAATCCTCCCATCTCAGCCTTCTGTATACAGGACTATAAGTATATACTCCAGAGCCCAGCAAAATTGTAACTTTTATTCAACCACCATTTAATGATAAACCTTAATTCTATATTTTTAAACACAAAACTAGTTTTTTTAACTTCAAAAGCGTTAAATTTAACACCTAATTTTAAAGAAAAATGTAGCCTGCTAGCATAATTTACCATGAATAAACTCAAATCAATTTTGCTTATAATGAGATAATATTGAGGCTAACAGAGTATTTGAAATTTAAAAATTAATCTTACTAAAACATGGTTTTAATGATTATAAATTGATAATTCAGCTCTACTAACAGGATCAGAAAATATTTTTAACATGTCAAGAAATAAATGTGCTTAAAGGACTTGATAAAAGTGAATCCTGTATATTCTTACAATTCAAACTGATTATTTCCTTTTAAAACCACATGCATGGTTTGAAGCTAAGTTCTCACAATTTTCTTTTTATATAATAAATACTTTTTATAGAAATGTTAGTTTTAGAGTGTATTTCTCAGGTAAATGGAGATAACATTAACTCCCATTAATTAGTGATTCCTATCTGCCGAGAATTGTGCTAGTGCTTTCTATCACTATTTTTATCTTCATAACTTCAATAATCCCTGTAAAAGGAAACCAAGTCTCAAAAATGTTATGGGCTTTGCCTTTAAACACAAAACTGTCACCCAAGAAGGCAATATTCTTCAGTGTAGCATCCTAGCTAATATAAACTATAACCTCAGGGTAGAAAGCAAACACTGCAGGGGCCAGAGATATAGCTCAGCATCATAAGTACCTGCCTGGCAAGCACAAGGTCCTAAGTTTGATTCCCAGTATCGTGAAAAAAACTATTGCAGATGGGTCCAATTCTCCTCTATGAAAGCTGAGATGAGCAGGGTAGCAAGGAATAAAGCACCTTTTCTTTTTTACTAGGGCCCAATAATGGTTGTTCATATGTAGAACATATATTTATTACTCATGATTCTCATGTATATTATTAATAAAGAAACATATGATAAGCATGATACAGATTCATATATTATTCATGATTTTCAGTGAATTTATATTTCCCACAAAAGTGACTCTAGCCAAGATTTTAAAAATCTGTAAGTTTTAAATCAGTGTTACAAGTAAAGCAAAATACTATTTCAAAATATTATTTCATTTTCTTTGTCCTATTTTGGTATCAGGCTATATACATGTTAAATAAAAGCAATTAACAGCTTAGATTTATGAATTAAAAGGCAGGTGCTATATTTACAAAATTAAATCTTTGAAATTATATAACTTCCTGTCAAAGGATTATCAATGATCAAAATTTCCTAATATCTATACTGATTTACCTTTCTATTGTTGGTATAAGAGATGGCGGAGGAGCACCTGGTGGAGGAGGAAAACCTGAAACATTCAATCATAAGACAAAAAATTAACAGAATTTGTATTTAATGCCATAAGTGAAACAAAGTTGTTGCATTATTACTAAATTTCCGAGAGTACATAAACGTGCTTCTCTATGTTATAATGGACAGAAAAATAATGAATCTTAAACTTACAAACACATTTTTAAGAGCAATAAAAAGTTTAATGAACATTCTGGCCTAACACAGAGCACAAACGGGGAGCAGTCAGGACACCCGGTCTTATTTTCAGCACCACACACAGCCCATTTTTTGAGTGTGAAAAAGTTAGTCTCAATGCCTTACCTTTTCCATATAAAAAACAGCAGTAGTATTGCCACCAGGTATGTTTTACTTGAAATATTTTAGAAGAAAAGTGAACAAAGTACCATTTACCTTTTTTAAAAAAAATTTTGGATTTTATTTATTTATTTTGGATTTTATATGTATGGAGATTTCCTTAAAATGTATAATTTATCAATAAAATTTTACCAGTAAATACATATATACTTAAAGCTGAGAACATCTACCATAAAATACATTTTAAATAGCATAACCCCAATGAACTACTTTACAAACAGAGGCTTATGTAGAATTTTGGATTAGTTTGAAGGAAAATAAATCTGTACCCTTTTACCGTGAGATCTGCATTGTCGATAATTTATAATATCTAAATGACATACCACATATGGCTAAAAGGGATCTTATCTAATCTACTCTGCTCTTTCAGATAGGCAATACAGTATTCCAACAAAAGACTTCAAAGAGTCCACACCTCATATGATACCAATTCCTTCCAAGTTTTTAACAACCCTCACTATTAGGAGGTGCACTGAAATTATATAACTTAAGGCTTTCACGCTACAATTCATATGCTGTCCCAGTGAGGACAAGTATTCCACTGTTGTATTCTCTATTACTGGCTACATATTTGAAATTTCTTCCATTAAGCCGCTTTGTTAGCATTCTACATAAAACTGAGTCCAAGTTCCCTACCTCTTCTCAAAGCTCCATTTAAATAAATGTTTAACCCTGTTTCAAACTATTTCAAGTTTATCAGCCTCTTTACCCTGTTGTACGACCTGTAACTCCGATATTAAACAGCAATACAAGCAGGAAATTTAGCAATTACTATATTAGCCCTGAAGTCCACAACCCTAAGTTATACAGCTTCACAACCACATTGCTTTTTAAGTTTAAAAAAAAAAAAAAAATACACCAATTTCTTGGACTTTCCTTTTAAGTCTCTTGCAGCCACATTCACACACAATCCATGATTCTACCACCATATGTAATATGTACACTCTGCTATGTAATTTGAACTTCCCTATTTGTTTATTTAGGTCATTTTGAATTTACACCCACTCTTCCAAGCATGACCACTTTTCACATCCCCTGGCTTTTAATACTGAACTCATTAACACACTTGCTAATATGGTTCGTTACCACACGATAAAAAGTAACAACTGACAAAGATGTAAAAAACAAAACTAAACCACACATAAACCCTTATTACCATGCCATTACAACAACAAACACTTAATCACAACTCTAAGAACAACCACCAGGCCACTCATTAATTTATCCAATTGCTATGTGGTTAAGAACATATTTTCTCATGACCCTGAGTTATGCCAACTGGATTTAAAATTTTTAAGAAAACATGATAAGAATAGGGGCAAATTACTTTTCTCTTATAGTACCCCTTATCAGATAAAAATTCACTGGTCTGAAAAACTTTTTTATAAAAAATTGTTTTATATTCCATTCTCTTTTCTTCACGAATTGGTAAGGTGAGAATTTTCTCAGAATCTCTATTTCCACAGGATGGGTAGGACAGATACAAGAGAACTAAGTATCTTAAAACTGAAATGAAGCAAAGGCAGAGCTGAAAATAGGACCTTGAAATCCCAAAGCCTAGTTGATTCTAACCACATCAACACTGACCCTTCTGTAACTATGAGCTTGAAATTTCATGTTCATTAACAATGATGGAGAAAACATGAAAAAAGTTTTACCTGGAGGTGGTACAGTTATTGGGATACCTAAAAAACAAGTGATGAAATTTAATATAGTAACTGGATTTCAGAACCTGTTATGTATTTATGCCATCACCACAACAAACTTTGAAATAAAACCCCTTGCCTCATTATCCTGGCTCAGTCACTCAAGAGAGAAGCATTCCGTTTTCTTGCAGACCAACAATTCAAATGTAACATCCAACTTCCCTGATGAAACCCAATCAACAACTTGATAACAAAATTTCCCCCACTAGCTGTAATCACAAATGAAGTTAAGACACCAGTTAAAAAGCACACTGTGTACAAATATCAAACTCCATAATATTAATGCCAACTAAGTTTCAAAATCAATGCCTGATCTTGTTTTCTTAATATTTTAATCAGGAAACTTATCTCTGGATTCTTTAGTACTATAGGTAGTACAAGACAATTAAAGATCATGGAATTATTCAATTTTGTAAAGCCTAATATGGGCCTTTAAATATTAAGGTTGTTTGATTACTGTTGTTTGATTAGCGGGAGTAGGGAAATCTTTAATATTTTTCTTCACTTTTAGTAGAAGGGGGTATAGCAAATTCATATATATATATATGTATATATATACATATGTATACATATATATGTGTGCATATATATATATATATATATATATATACATACACACACACACCCCAGGGCACATTAACATAAATATGGATTATTTATTTCTACAAGTGCTACCAAATACTACTTGTACACATTATAAATTTTAGGAAATAATTTTGTATGAACACTGTAAATTTACATTAGCTAAATGTGCCCTTAAATTTATTACTAGAACTAAAACTAAAGTCTGTATTTTAAATTTTAAAGATACATGAAGGGCAAAGTATAACATACAAATTGTTAACTATTTTCAGTTAAATTTAAAACAACTTTCTCATGAAAAATCGTATACCATAAGTCCAATATAGTTGGAACACTAAATTCTATCTTTAAAATTATCAAAATCAGTACAAAGGAGGGGGAAATTTTAATTCATTAGCTAAATGCATGCAAAAAAATGGGAATAATCACTTTCAATGCTGGCAATGGAAACTCACTAACAGTTTAGTTTAAAATGTTCTGACATGCATGTTTTTATCAGAGTAAGCAGTTTATATAAAGACAGCAGATCACCTTATTAACCATGTGATGTAAACACCAATGCAATAAAGCATACCCTAAGCTTACAAACCCAACAAAACCAAAAAAAAAAAATATGTAAAGCAGCCATCGCATTTCAAAAACCATTAGGCTTCCACAAATCTGCCCATCTAATCCACAATTATGGCAATTCTCATCCATCCTGAGGTTAACCTGCTGCTTCCAAACTCACTAAAGGAGTTCAGCAGACAATACAAGCTAAGAGAGACCCAGATTCCAAACTAAACAGGGAAATTAAGAAAGGCAAAGCATTAAATGTTTTTAATATATATTATTATCTAGTTTTCTTTAGAAAGATATATAATCTTTAGAATAGTATTGCTCTTTGGCCTGATTTTCAAATTTAAATACAAGATTTAAAGTTATCTTGTATGTTAACACTATACCAAAATCAGCCACCATCACACTATAATTCTAATAAATCTACCTAAGACATGAGCAGCTTACATCATTTTAGCTAATTCTAATTACAGCTTACCAAAAAATTGTCATGCAAAAAAGCCCTAAGAAATTACTAGCCCCTTCAAAAATACTTAAGCTATAAAACACAAAGATAAAAGATATATCCAAATTAAACACACAATGTTAGTTAAAATTAGTCTGCCTTTTAGTTTTACTATATACCACCATAGGGCAGATTTTCAAATCAACCAGATTTTACCATAAAAAATGTAAAAAACAATGCCATGTGTAGATGTCTTTCCAACTAATATCCATACAACAAAAAGCTGGCATGAGAACTATCATGTCAGTAGAAAGGGCTTTCTAAGAACTTGTTTGGAGCTTCTAGAGAGGAGCACAGCTACTGGTATACCATTGACAGAGGAATGGTCCTCCTCTATCAGGTGTGGTAGTCTTTTTCCACTGAGCATGCAGCTTAGGGAGGAATGCACAAGGAGCATTGAAGGAGGAAGGGGACACCTGCCTAATCAGCCAGATAAGCCAAATCAACCCTGCGATCAATGGAGTGTCCGATGTCACATCTAGATTGCCCTCATTGCCAGGAACTCTTTTCATGACACCTGTTTCATCTAAGATTTTATTTCAATGTCAATCATTATTGATAAAAGTTCAGTGGAACAGGGCTGTAAAATTGAAGAAGCATTATACAATCAAGTCCCTGACAATTCAAGAACATTTTCAAATTACAACTGAGAAAGTTTAATATACGGTACAATGTAAGACCAGTAACACTGAGTAGGAAAAATGACTTTTTCCTAGACAGCCATATTTAACAGTAGTAAAACTAAGATTTCTAATGGTAACAAAAATCTTTTGAAAAGCAGTATTCAAACTTTAACAGGCTGAATAGATTATATACTGAAACTTGAGCCTGCATGAGAACAACATGGAGAATTTAGGCAAAAATTGCTGGTCTGTTTTCTTAGAACTTCTGACTCAGGAGGTCTATGGGAGAAGCACAAATTTCCTAGGATATGACCCATTGCTGGCTTAGGACCTCACTTATAGAATACCTGGATTATTCTAAACTTCTCCCTGAATTTCACTACTACAGCACTCAACAGAAAATAAATGCTTCCTAATATTTAGCAAATGAAAATATCAACATAGGACACTGAATAGTAAAACAGTGTAAGAACCTATACAATCTGGTATTCTCAAAGGGGAAGAGAAAATTTAGTTTTTCTAGTGTATAAAGAAGTATATATGCATTCCTAAGGGTGAAAGGGAACTGGGTAAGGGAAGATGAGAAATTCTACTTAGGGAACTGTGATAAATGAACAGAAAGTTAGCATTCCTGCTAACCACAGGATTTAAAAATTTTCATGTATTAGAAACTTCCTCCAATAAAATAAATTAGTGGTCTCTGTGGTCACAAAAAAACTGAGCAAAGATTATCTATAAACTCATTTTTCAAGTATCCAAAACTTAATTTGTGTAAGTAGGGGAAAAAAAGGATAGGCAACTTCTGGCATGCTCTCAAATGATCTCTGGATCCTGCTATATATGCCTTTGTACACCTCTGCTATTTATGGCCTCCTCTGAGTGTGGGCCGGACATTATATCTGTTTATAACACACAAAACACAGCAAAAATGATAGGATGTCACTTACATGATGAGGTTATAAAAGACAGTGACTTCTATTTTGCTGGTACCCTTTCTACTGCCATCTCAGCTTGCACGCTTTGATGACGTAAACTGCCATGTTGAAGAGGACCACAGCCAGTGCGCCCTCTCAGCCCAACAGCCTAGAAAAAACCAAGTGCTTTTAACAACAATAAAATGAATAAGTTCAGATATGAGTCCTTCCTCAGGCAAACTTTTAGAGACGGCTGAGAGGTCTAAGAGGCACTATGAAGCAAAGAAAGCAGTCAAGCTGTCCTAGATTCCTAAGAAAAACTGTTCAGTGATAACTATGTACTACGTTTAGCTATTATAAGCTAGTGATCTGTGGTGCAGTAACAGAAAGCCAATACTTGTAATTACTTTTAATAAATTTCAGAGAAAACAGTGGCGGAATTTTGTGAATTCTGCTTCCTTTTTTCACTAGTACATTCCAAATCCCATGGGAAGGGAAAAAAAAAAAAAAAAAAAAAAAAGCCTGGTTACTTTCCTTTTAAGTCTCAAAATTTCTACTTCAAAAACATCAACTTAAACGTATGCACAAAAAAACCTGAATACAAAATGTCCACCTACGTAAAAATTTTTAAGTATCACCTTTTATCACAAATGCTATGTATCAAAGTTTTAAAAATTAGGCACAAACACACATACATTACGTCTCACCTACCACTTACCCTTTAAAAAGAATTTTACATTGCTATGAAATGAACACTTTTATGTTTAAAGATCATGTGGCCCTCTAATTTACAAAATGTGTAATCAGTGGAAAATAAAAATTCTATCTTAAAATATCTGATTTGCTAGTATTTTTATAAAGAACATAAAATCATTATCTTTACCAGCTTATATACAATTCAAAATGATTAAAGAATGGTGCAAATCATCAGCAGATACTGAGCTATAATTCTGTTCTACAAACTGCATTATCAATGGTGTATTAAAAATATTACTACAAGGGGAACACCCAGGGTAAAAACATTCAAAATTGGAGTCTTAAAGAATACCCTTAAAAAATGTCATATGGTCTCTAAAACCACATGAAATTTATGTTTAAATAAATTTCAATTATGTCAGAAAATACTACTTATTGCAGATTAGAATTATTCCCTACCTTGAGTTTAATGAAAATGACTGGTCATATTTGTGTGTTTTTAAATATAGAAAAACATCCAAAGAGAAAGTGAATATAGTTCTCAAAGGCTTTAAATATTCCTTTTCATATATACTTAGGGAAAATGTATGCATTTTGGTTATTTTTTGGCAGTACTGGGGATTGAACTGGGGACCCTGTGCTTGCCAGGCAGGCATTTATGCTGTTGAGCTATCTCCCTGGCCCGGAAAATATGCATTTCTGCTAACAGTGCTAACTACTATGAAATAATCTGCCAAGACCAAAACTCTATAACCCAATGGCTCATATTATTTCATACATATCTGTAAACAGCTTCTTGGTAAAACAACAACAACAACAACAACAACAACAACAACAACAACACACACACACACACACACACACACACACACACACACACAAAACTCAAGGATGCTGATACTAGTAATCTAAAGCCAACCAAACTTCTGCCAAAGCAGCAGCTCTTAAAAATTTTATTCAAGGAATCTTGGGAATCTTCAAAGTCAAAACTGCTTTCATAAAAATACTAAAATGCACAGCTTCTTCATGTGTACAGTTCTCCTAAAGCTATTACTATATGACTTGGGTTATATATCATTATATATTTAATGGAGAAACAAATAGAAGACTGCTAGTTTCTATTAATCTATAATGTAAAATGATTTAAAGAAGTATAAAACAATGCCACTTCTCACTAAATACCTTTTTACTTAAGTTCTAGGGAAAATATTGCTATTTTTCATAAAAATGTTACTATATGGACATGCAGTAAGTTTGTAAGTATTTATAAAGAAATATCTTAATTTGTTTTAATTTCTAACACAAAAAAACATACAACATGTATAAATAAAAGCTCTTTGGGATTAGGGCCTGCAGCAACGCTTTACAATTTAAAGAAGTCTGACTAAAAAGCTTGAGATATGTTAAGAACCAGGCAGCTAACAGAGAAATAATCTAAAGATGCAGACCCTTTAGGAAATGCAGAAAGACCCCATAAATGAGCCAAGCTGCTCACTCTTTGGTTTTCACATATTATTGCTCACCAAAAACAAGATCCTTCGGAAATTTTTTTTTTTTAAATCTAAGTTCATACAATTAATAGTATTAGATGAGTAGTAAAACACTGGTGTATATGACAACATCTTTTGGGAAGGAATCAGCTTCTTTCTAAAATGCAGAAACACTTTAAAATTTGCTTTCTAGATAAGTTAGTAAATCCTGTACCCAGCTTTCAAAGCGCTGAGCAATGAAAGCACAAAATACCCTGATATATAGTTCACAGTGGTTGGGCTATATTCAATTTTTTAAAAAAAGGACTTTTTAATTTAAATTTTCAGTCTTTTAGAGAGAGGCTTTCACTGAGTAAGCAATTCAGGGTGACCTGGAACTCGGAGCGATCCGCCTAACTCCGCCTCCAGTGTCGGAATTACAGATGTGCACCACAGCTGGCTTACAAATCTTTTTTTATTAAACTTACAAGGATTCTACTCCTAGTCTCGATTTCTACTGTTCCCAAGACCAACAAAACCAGTCACATAATATTAATGTAACAAGAAATGAGGACAGTAGTTAATATTAATGTAACAAGAAATGAGTCAAAACATAATTGCCTTCTATTCTTTAATAAACACCATTATAAAAAGATAAAATATGACACTAAAATAAATTAACACTTTAAATAGGATGAAGTTATGTTACCAAGGGCTGGAAAAAGAGGGACAAGTAGTTACTGTTTAAAAGTTATAGTTGTAAAGGTTTTATTTATTTTTTATTCATTTTAATGAGGATTGGAGAAGGATTTTTTGGCTAGCTCAGGATGTCTTAAGGGCTGGTCTGGTGCGGCTTGTGCAGCTGGGGATCAAACTGCAGTCCCTGGTGCCTGACTGAGTTTGTGAAAGCAGGCTCTTTAAACAAGTGAGCTAACCCACAATTTCCCAAAGGTTTTAGATATATATCATGGTGATAGCTACATGATGAATTTTTATACACTCACAAAGGGCTATAATATGTATAGTATATTTAGCACAATAAAGAAACAACATAAACAATGCGTGAAACATCAGTACTTTCAAGTTTATAATATTTGTTCTAATGAACAAATTATTTCAAAGCTGGCTTAGTTGAAAATATACTTAATACAAATCAAGCAAACATTAGTTAAGTGAATATTTAAATAAAATCAATTTCCTATATTTTAAATCTCCCCAGGTTCCTGATCCATATATATGTACACACTTCAACATCAGGGAGATACTTTGGGGACTTTCTAAGGCCTATTACTGTGAATACACATAATCCAATACTATCATTTTCTTGGTAAATACTGCTTCACGTTGTTATGGTTTATATCTAGATGCCTCTCAAGAGGTGCATATATTCCTAGGTGGGGCTTTCAGAAAGTGAATGTTGGATTATGGTACAGAATATTTTACTTGCTGTTAGGAGATGGAGTCAAACAGGCAAGTGACCTGGAACAGTCTGTTTCCCTTCCTGTCTACCACACACTGAGCTGCTTTTTTTCTCCACTATGTCACTCTTCTATGCCATCCTGCTCAGGAGCCAGCCCACTATGGATGAAAGAAAGAGCCAAAAAACTTTTCTTTCCCTAAGTTATAGCACCAGTATTTTGCACTCGTTTGCCCCAGCAACGATTAAGACATATTTCAACATAATTATTAAAAATAGGCTTTCCACTCCTACCAATTTGATTTGAAACTTTCTCATTGCTATTTGTTTCTCAATAAAATTATGGAAAAAAATACGCTTTCCAGCTGAACTGCTTGGGATAGAAATCTGTCATTTTCTAGCTATTACTTAAATTACATGAGCCCTAGTTTACGTATCGGTAAAATCAGAATATCTACCTTCAGATGCTGTTCTAGAATCAAAGGAATTAAGATCTGAGATGTGTTTAGAACAATGTGCTCTAAAGTGAGCACTTACTATTAAGTATTTGCTATCACTACTCAGAAAAAGCATGAGGCGGGCTGGGGAAATAGCTCAGTAGAGGAAGTGCCTGCCTGGCAAGCAAAGGGTCCTGAGTTCAATCCCTAGTACCACCAAAAAAAACAAAAAAAAAGAAAAAAGAAAAAGCATGAGGCTTTTTTCCAGGTTCACTAGAAAAAAAAATTTTTTAAAGAATACAAAATAGTGGTAGGAAAAAAAAAAAAGCATTACGAAGGATACAAGATTTCACTAAACAAAGCAATAGGAATTCAACAATGGTTGCTGTATTACATGGTGCTATCTTCAAATTAGTTGTTCAGATTACCAGATAAAAACCTGTAAGATTCATTTAAAGAACAAAACAAAAAACACAGTAACAAAAAAGTTTCAAGAAATTAAAAAGAGGAAAACAAAAACCAGAGTAAAATAAAAGTTTTAAGCATTAACTGCTCCTTTCAAAAGATGAGAAATTGACAATTATCCAAACTATTCTGCATATATACCTAAATATATCTTTTTCCCTTCTTTCATTTGTCCTTTTCTTCATCCCAGTTTTTCCTTCCAATTGAACAATTTCTTTTACTAGAAATTGAAAATAAGTTTTGGTTTTTAAATTACAGAAGATCATGATTAACCATTATTTGTTTTCAAGCTCCTGTTGGTATAGCTACAAGGAACAACATTAAATACTTCTGTACTTCCAGATGTCTCTTCCAACCTTTTTTGTACTCGAATATAAAATTTTCTCTTTCCTCATACAAATCTCTTAATGCCAGAAATACTTTAACCTCCATGTGTCACTGAAAAGGTCCCATACCTGTTTGAAGATGTGGACTTGTAGGGAGAGGAGGCAATACATCTTTCCTCTCCGTCAACTATTTGGTAGTTAAAGTTTTGGTGACATTTGTCTCCATCACCTTGTTATTATTAAGAACTATTTTCTCCAGTGATGACCCATGCCTGCAAACTTCCAAGCATGCATAGCTGACCATAAATGAGAGCATGTCTAAGAGTGAATTATAATAATTATGGTGGGATAAAGATGTAAGGTAGGTCTCTTCTGGGGAAATCTGGTCATACAGTCAACCACTGTTTATTTAGAAGAAAAAAAAAACATGGCAGCATCTTAAAATATAAGCATAATACATCTTTAGCGTATTTATCCGACAAACAAGCTTAAAAGTTACACATTATACATCTAATACTAAGCAATATAATACTAAAATACATTTAAACCAATTCTCAAAAGATTATTTCTTCCTTTTTCAATACTTCTAAAGAAAGCAAAAAACCCTCAAGATTTGTCTTAACAAAAACAGAGTGCCTTTTAAGGCAAATGTTCAAGAGACTCCCAAGTCACAGCTTGATTTCATTGCTGCTTGAGATTTTTGGTGATTTGAATTACAAAAACTATACAACATAGTGCAATTGATGGTTCTGTAGCAAAGGGCTCCGAGCTAATGATGCTCTGAGCATCACTGTCTATAGTCAGTTATACCCATACTGTAGATTAGAACCAGCGCAAATTATTGTACCAACTATCAATGTGAAACTCATTTATAGTGTTATGAAAACATACATGTTAACGCAATTAGCTAACATATTTAGAGTGCCAACCATACACAAGACACTAGGACTACCACTGAGGGAAAACACAAAAACAGCCTGAATTCTGTGACATTTCCTATCCTAGTAAAAATGAGTAATCTGAATAGTCTCAACTAACAAATACTTGGCTTTAATATGAATTCATATTCCCTCCCAGCAAATATGCCAGTCAAATATTATTTAAATCAGGATTAAAATTCATTTTAATGTGCACTCCTTAATTTCTGACAGGACAGCAGGGAAATAATAAAGAATACATATTAAAGAAAATCTGGATATGAAGCATAGACCTGAGAATAGAAGGTAAATAAACAGACCAAGCGAAAGAAAAATAATCAGTGGTATTCTACAGTATAATGTCATCCATAATTCTAAATATTACTTGAAGATTTGTTATTCTCATAAACAGGGGTTATACGATACTTTATCATTTTTTAAAAAATAAAACTTCTAGATGATTCCACTGGTTAGTAACAATGTCCTATAGACCTTGTGAATATTCTTATACCAACTACATATTTAGTTTTTCATAAATTTGTTCCACTTTTTTTTTTTTTTGGCGGAACCGGGGATTGAACTCAGGCCCTTGCACTTACCAAGGAAGTGCTTATTCCACTGAGCCATCTCCCTGGCCCCATCCACTTTTTTCCTTTAACAAATGACTAGTACTGAACATACAAAAACACTGGCTCAGATATACTATATTAGATAGAATACATGAAAATTCTTTCATTCTGTCATTTGTGACAACATTTATGAATCTGGAGGACATTATGCTAAAGGAAAAAAGTCAACAGCAGCAAAACAAATACTTCATGAGTTCGAAATCTAAGAAGGTCTAACTTGTAGTAGACAGTAATATGGAGGATACAAAGCTGGAGTGAGGGTAAAAAATGAGAGGCATTTTTCAAGGGGTAGAAAGCTTTAATTAGGAAAAACAATGTTCCAGACATCTATTTCATAGAATGGTGACTATAGTTAGTAATTAATGTTTTAAAGTTGTTAAAGAATAGATTTTAACTGTTATAGTAACAGATAGGATAATTTAAAAGCTATTATGCAATGTAAATACATACTAAAATAGTACACAGTAGCCATAAACATGTATAATTATTTGTCAATTAAGAGATTTAAAAAATTTCAAAAAAGAAAATGGGCATGGTGGCATGTACCTATAATCCCAGCAATCTTGGAGGCTGAGGCAGGAAGATCACAAATTCAAAACTAGCCTGGGTACTTAAGATCACAACTCAAAATAAAATATTATGAAAATAAAAAGGACTGGGACTGAAGCCGAGTTCAAAGATCCTGAGTTCAATCCCAGGATGTCAAGAATTAATCAATAAGACTTTATAAAAACAAATCTTCAAGTAGCTGTTTGTGCCTAATAAAGTTTAAATAGGATTTTCAAGCAATTAAGCAAAAAGACTATTATCCAAACATTAATAATTCTTACTCTACATTTTATCTCAGTTTTTTAGAGGACAATGGATTTATTCATGAATCACACTAAGTCTTCATTATGAATCACATAATCTCTTTTCAACGCTTAATTCTGAGCAAAGACTGAAGAATCATAGACCAATCCCAACTCATGGTTTGTGCTCAATGTAATTGTTGGAATAAGAAAATCACTGCACTTCGGAAATCACATTGACTAGCATAAGCACATCTAATCCATTCTGACCTTTTCCTCTGTTTTCAGACAACAGATTGTCTAAAGCTGGAAACCACTTTTTGCAGTATTCTTCCATCTTTTTTGAGAATTGAGATGAAAGTGGAAGGAAATCAAAGGCAACCCAGATGAAGGGCAAAGATAGCTCATATTTAGACATTAATTTGATTCTGATCACAGCGGTACCTTGAAGCAAAAACAGCTCTCTTACAAAGGAAAGTAAGTGATAGATGATGGCTCTCTAGTGTGAACTGATGTCATTTATAGAAAGCAAATCCTAATATATGTCTCTATCAATTTTCATCAGAAAAAACAGCTAATTTTTATTATTTACTATTGTCATTCTCCCTAGAAAGAAAGCAATCAATCTTGTTATGCTTATAAAAAGAATACTACAATATTAAAATTTTAGTAGGAAAAAAGGCCATTGGATAAAAGATTAAAAGTATAAATAAAAATAAAATTTGGGTATTACTTGTAATTTTTTTTCTCTTTCACCACTAACCTGGTTTTTGATCACCAAAAAGTAACCGAAGATTTAAAATTTACCATATTTATCTGTCTTTAAAATTAAGCAAATGCCAGGTCCTGGCAACCAGCACCAATTACCTAAAAGGAAATCAAACTCAAATTTTAGTTTCTATCTCTTTAAAGGATACACTTTTTTGGACCTACTCCCTTGCTAAAATTACCTTTAAAAGTTTTTCAGAACAACAACAACAACAAAAAAAGCAAGTTAACATATGGTATACAATTCAGTAAGGATGTGTGTATGTATGTGTGTGTGTGTGTGTGTGCGCACATATATAATATTAGCAGCAACTCTAGTTCAGGAATCATGATCATACTTGTAGGACAATTCTTATTTCTGTACTGTTTTCTATAATTATCCTATGCTGAAATAACAAGATACAAATGTTAGTTCCAGGGTAAATCTGTTGGGGTTAAACTAATATGCCTTTTATTTACCTGGTGGCGGAATCAGGGGTGGAGCAGTACTGACAGTTGGAGGAGGTGGAAGAAATGGAGGAGGTGGAAGGTGGGTGGGAGGAGCTCCTGGAGGGAAAAATGGAGGTGGTTTGCTAAAATTGTTGTCTACTTCAGTAGCAGATCTTTCAGAAAGAACCTAAAATTAGAGGACAGGTCATCAGAGGGATGAGTAAATGTTGTTTTCTAAGGTTAATCTTACAAAAGTAATTTCACTGAAAAAAAAACTGATCATTACCATGAAAACTTTTATTAATAAGTGGTTTTTAAAAATCCAAATAAGTACTTCATATAATGTAAACTGTAGTAGTTGTTACTATGCAACAGTTAACTAGTTAAGGCAATATAATCATGAATCACAGATACTCTAAGAAATTAAAAGGACCTCATGTCATACACTCACTGTAGGAAAGCCTACCCTCACCAAGTACAGACTGTAAAGCAGGTTTCCACAGGCAGGAACTTAAAAGGCAATAAGACATATATGCAATTTCTTCATGTTTTCTAATGCTTAGGATATATCACTAAGGAAAATACCCTGAATCTGTTAAAGTGAACATTTTTTAAAATGTTCACTTTTAGGGGATCTTGAAATGACTATATAGTAAGAACAAATGTTCCAGGGACAGGCATGGTGGCACACACTTGTGATCCCAGCACTTGGGAGGCTGAGGCAGAAGGATTGCAGTGAGTTTGAGGTCAGTCTGGCTACATAGTGAGTATAAGGCCAAATTGAACTACATAGCAAGACCCTATCTCAAAGAAAAAAACAAAACTAAACACCCAGAATGGAACAAGAATTTCTACTTCAAAAATAAACGCAGTATTTTAAAAGAAATGTGTGTCTATGTAAACGGGTAAGGAATGGACATCACCAAAAGCATGCCAAACCTACTGAAACATAATGGCAAATAAAGCAACACCTAGTGAACTTTTGATAAGCTGCTTAAAAGTTTTTGATATACAAACAGGTTTTGAAAATAACAAAACTGTTAACATAATTCTATATATTTAATTTGTATTTCTTGAATTCTTGCTGACTAAAGCAGATCATTTAAGCAGATGAGACTCCTTTTCATGAACTCTTCCTACATTTCAATACAGTAATTTTTGTAAGATTTATATACATAACCTATTCTTAAATTAGGGAAAAAAAATGTTTTAAGACATCATGCTATTTTAATAGAAGGGAGAAAGTAATAGAGGCTTATCTTTCACTCTGAATACACTAAAAAAAGAGAGTATTTTATATAATTAATTTACTGAAGAAAAGAATCAAAACACCTCAAATATACTTTAGGGTATTCAGAAAAAAGGAATAAATGATTTAAAAGGATGGTCAAGCTGTACAGATAGCAGGCTCCATTAATAAAGTTCTAACACTAGTTGTCCAATTTACTCGTAACTCATTTCCTCTCCCTTTTTCATTCCGAAGAAAAAGGAATGCTTTCCAGAAAGATCACACTAAGTATCTGATGGCAAATTTAAGAAAGCAGTCACAGTGATTAGACAGTATTTTACAGATTAAAGGACATATTTAGATGGAGACTTACTAGTTTTCTAAT
Source organism: Octodon degus (assembly GCF_000260255.1). NCBI lineage: Eukaryota > Metazoa > Chordata > Mammalia > Rodentia > Octodontidae > Octodon > Octodon degus. Next base: position 18,858,565 of record NW_004524595.1, on the reverse strand, counting down.
CCAATTTTTTCATCAACACAAAATTATACACTGTTTATAACAAGAGAAAAACCTAAGATCCAGAAATCATAAATTCTAAATTACATTAGATTGCAGATATAATCTCTTAGTTATAAAAACTCATTTTAAAATACTAAACCTGAATGTTGCTGTTTTCATTTGCCCGTCGTCTTCCTTCTACTCGGCTAATAGTTATAGTTTGTCCAATAACATCAATTGCTCCAGGTAATCTCCTACAATATAAAAGTTGAACCAATTCAGCTTTCACCTCATTATGAAAAAGAAAAAAACTTTAAATAAGAAATAAAATGTAAAGTTCTTTGACCTGTACTTTAAAATAGGACATAACAAATTTCATTGAATTAGACCTCACTTCTTTCCATTGACTTTATAAGCTTTTATTAGTAACTTAGAACATATCTAACAATGAATATCATAGTAAATTTTAGGTATTAGTGTAGATCTTTGTCTTAGTTATTATTTTTAAACAGTGTCCACTTGGCCAGTGTCTACTCTGTTCTCAGACCAGAATCAGAAAATGCTAGACAAACTGAAAATAAAATGTTACAATTCATTACAATTGTAACAAATGTCATAATTCTACTATATAGTCATTTCAAGATCCCCTAAAAGTGAACATTTTAAAAAATGTTCACTTTAACAGATTCAGGGTATTTTCCTTAGTGATATATCCTAAGCATTAGAAAACATAAAAAGGAAAACCAATTTTTAATCTCTAATAACTTGCCTTTAGTTAGAAAAATTCAAATTAAAACATCTACCATACTACATATATGAGGATATGGAAAAATAGTCCAGCCACAAAACAATACTGCAAATTTAACAAGAAAATCTAGCAAGTTAAAATTTTAAAATTTAAACTAATGTTGCAACACTGTGAAAACTCATATGCCTAACAAAATAGACAAGTCACTTATTAAGTGTGGGCAATGAAAGTAGATGCAAAATAGACAATTTTTTTTCATCTTTTGATGATAAACAATTGCACCTTTAAAACGTTTAGATCTAAAATTATTAAAAGTACGTTAGAGCCAGTTATGGTGGTGCATGTCTGCAATTTCTGTGTTCAGGTGGCTGACACAGGAGGACTGATGTGAGTTCAAAACCAATTTGGGCTAGACAGTGAGTTCCAGGCCAGCCTTAACTATACAGCAAAATTTTTCCTCAAAAAAGATCCTTGCAGTCAGAAATTTAAAAGGACTAATAGTAACAGCTACCACTTGCTGGATACCTAACCTATACCTAAATCTCACACAAAAATCCTCAACTTAAAAATATATCCTGTCAGACAAGATAAAGTTAAGATTCACAGTAATCACTGACCTAAATAAAATGAAATGGCAAAACTTTCAAACCTTTACTGTTCTGATCCCAAAGACTCTAAGATCCCCTTCATTTGAGAAATGCTTCTCTTCTATCTTCTAGTAAGATAATTCACCTTTGAGAAACTGAAGATGTTTCTCAAAGTATGTGAAAGTTTATCTGAAGTGGACCTTAAGATGCTCGACAAGTTATTTTATACTCATAAATATAGCTCTCTCCATATATACATATACATATATACATATACATATATATGAAATGCATTCAAATCTAGTCAACTTTTACAAGCTACTGCCAAACTGACCTTCTTATTTCATATTAAACAAACTGCATGTCTCTCTGGGTTTTTTGGTTTTGGTTTTCTGGTTTTTTGTTTTTTTTTTTTTTTTGTATTTTTAGTACAGGGTCTATCGAGTCTCACTATGTACATCCGACTCCTAGTGATTTGCCTGTGTTCAGCCTCCCAAGAGCTGGGATTACAGGCATGCGCCACCATGCCCAGTCTCAATAGCCATGTCAGTGTGCCCTGGGGGGGTGGGGCCAGCATGGCACACCGGGGATCGAATCCTGGCCGCTGCAAACCCTAGCCACTGTGTCTGCCTAAGCAGGTGCTTTAAACCACTGAGCTATCTGGACAGCCCTGTATTTCTAATTTTACGGCTAGACTGTTGACTTCCTAGATTCCCTCCCCTATGATCCCAAAAACCAATAGTGATTTCATTCAACATACCTCCTCAAATATAACTAGGAAACATTCTAACACTGACACATAAAAAAATCCAAACACCTCTAAGGTAAAGCAAGCTATCTCTTAATTTTTACCCTGAAACTTAAAGAGCTATGTCTACTACTCTTTACTAAAGCACATATCAGCCCTCTGGACTTCACCATCTGAGCAAATACATATTTTCCTTCATCACTTACTGTGCCCTAGACTTCAAGGTCAAAAACTCTTACTATACTATTTCATTTCCTACTTTCTTGCACTGCCATCACAGGATGTGTCCCCTCTCTACTTTTGCTTTGATTCCTATTAAGATCAACTCTCCCAAATTTATTTGACTTGCAATTGAAAATTATCCAAGTTATTAAAGGCTGTAAAGATTAAAACTAGAGCTATAAGGACATTTGGTTTTCAAACATTCTGGGCCACAAGGAACTACTTATCTATTAAAGTTTATTTTTTTCTTTTTTTGGAACTGGGACTTGGACTCAGGACCTCACACTTGTCAGGCAGGCACTATGCACTGACTGAAAAACATGGCCCCTTTAAAATTTATGTTAAATATGGCCAGACAAGTATAGTTAAGAATTGTTTTCATGGCTCAGTGGAATAAGTGCTTCCCTGGCAAGCACAAGGACCTGAGTTCAATCCCCGGTTCCACAAAAAAAAAAAAAAAAATTGTTTTCAGTTTTAAATGACTCCGAAAAGTCCAAAATGGCAAATGCTATGGGTTTTGTTATTGTGCTTCAGATGGAATCCAAGAACCTAATAAATACTAGGAAAGTATTCTACCTCAAAGCTACATCCCTAACCCTAAATACTATGTTCTAAACACATACCACTGAGAAAATCTTAACAAGTATACGTCCCTAGTGGCAAATTCAGAAAATTGTGATTTTCTACACTTGTGTAAGTCTTCTTTGTTCAGACATTTTTCACTATACAAACTGGTTTACCCTAATCAAATGAAACTTATCATTTTGTTCAAAAATATTTTATGGTACATACATATTAATATTACAAAGCAGCCAAGAACATACAATGTTTAACATGAAGAATTTAGACCTTCAAAGGGATTCTGATGTCATAGTATAGAAAACAATACTGATCTGTATTATTCCATGTTTCCCATCCTGTGTCATCATTACTCTGAACCCAGAAATCAATTCCAGAGCCTCACACAGGCTAGTCTAATGCCCTACCATCGTGCCACATTCCCAGCCCTCTATGAAAGTGCTTGATAAACACCTTGTCATTTCCCTGCAAAAAAATTTACTAAAGCATAACTTAAGGATATTTATAACTTATAATTCCATATAGTACCAGTTTATTATTCGCATTTTATAGATGAGAATAAGGAGAAAAGCTTTCCTCTTTTAGTCCGCAAGGAAATAAAGTAAATATTTAAGTTTTTTAAAAATTTATTATAATGGGGGTAGGGAGATAGCTCAGCAGTTTAAGTCCCTGCCTGGCAAGTACAAGGACCCAGGTCTGATCCTCAGTACCACATGCCATGTTGACCCAGAACCCCAGGTGCACCATGCTGGCCTTGAGAGACTGGGTGTGGTGGCGCACACCTGCAATTCCAGCACTGGGGAAGCTGAGACAGGAGGATCACTACGAGTCTGAGCTACGTAGCAAGACCCCATACTAAATAAAAACAAAAAATAAATTTTTGATTTATTATAATAAAAGGCATATGTCTAACACACTTATCCCATCAATGTTGCCACTTTCTGAGGCAATTCTAGAAGTTCTTTTTCATTTCTTTAATTACACTACTGAGGCTCTTCAATGACCTGAATCAATTCAGAACATTTCTCTCTCATAGTCTTTTTTATTTTGGGGAAGAACCAGAAGTTGTAGAGTGCTAAACCTAGTGAATAAGTCTGATGAGAAAACATCATAATGTTTTACAGATCTGCCTTTCCTTTGCATGGCACACAGCAGAAGAATTCACTGTATTTATTCATAAAAACACTGACAAAGACTGCCAGAATTGCTTTAGACAATGGCAGGAATGATAGGATAAATGTGTTAGAAGTGCTCATGTGGGTGGGAACACTGAGAGGGATTAATGGCAATATGACTTTCATTGTAATAAATTTTACCTATGAACACCTATTTTTTTCATCCGTCCCTGTAGTTTAATAAGAGAAAGTATGATAAAATATAGTAAGCTTTCAATTTTATTCACACAAAACACAGTAATACATTTTTCATAGCAACCCAGAGTATACATATTACATAAAGAGCTAAAAAGTTTCATGAAGCAATGCTTACCAAAAGGAAAGATCAAAACATTAATACCAATATAACTATTAATGTTTAAATGTAATAGTAAAAAAGCAAAACAATATAAAACCAAGGAATACTGGTTGGAACCACCAAATTTCGTAACTCCACCAATGGACTGAAACCTCACACTGAAAGTTTTTGAAGCATAACCAAATTTAATAAGAGTATTTCAACCAAAGGAACCAAAATAATATGGTCATCTTCCTCAATGTTAAGCTTGACTAAAGGGGTTAGTACATTTTTGACAACACTTTTTTTGTGAGTATGTATTTTCAGTACATACATCTTGCAATCACCTTAGGGATTAAGTGCACATACATGATATACTTTGCTTCCTTTCTTAAAATTTCCTTACCCATTCCTTCCCCTAGCTAGCACACATGATTTTTCACACAGACCACACTTTGCAGTTCACAACACTAAAAAACTGAAGAATGACACAGCCTTATAGAAATCTAGGAATGTTTTCCTACAGCAGAGCTTGTAACCGGAACCAAGCAGCAGACAGTCCAAAGATCTATACTCTATGAAAAATAAAACTGTATGTACTTCCAAGTTAAGACAGAAGTAGTTGTCATGAGGTCGGATGGAAGTCATATTTTTTAATGGATGACTATAACAGTCTGTGCGGAATTTGGCATAATTTTTTAAGCTACTGTAGGAAAGAAGTGAGCCATGAAAGACACAGGATGCATTTAGGATTTAAATATGCCAATGGGAAGAGAGGACATTTTAGATGGGGAGAAGAACACAAATCAAGAGAAAGCATGTTGGGAAAAATATTACCTACATACAAGATTTCTACTAGACAAATATACTACTTATCACTCTGCTTGCAACAGAAGCACAGTCCACCTTTGACAGTGATTACTGACCAAAAGACTATCAAAGAGGGAGAAGAAAGTCACATAAAGGACACTGTAAGGCTATAAAATGCCATGCAAATGTCAATTCTCATAACTGAATCTATCATTTTTCTTCCAAAACCCAAGGAAGCCCAGCTAGCATTTGAATTTAATTTTTATGCTAAGACAAAATGAAGTCCCTAAATCAATGCTTGTCGATCTTGTCTACCCATTAGAATAATCTGAGATTTTAAAAATCCTTATGCCCAGGGTGCATAATAGATTATTTAAAACAGTATTTATTTCTTAGCTTCAGCATCAACACTTTTTCGAAATTTCCCAAATAATCCAATACAGGGCCAGGGAGATAGTTCAGGAGAATAAGTCCCTGCCTGGCAAGCGCATGGTCCCGAGTTCAATCCCCGGTTCCACCAAAAAAAAAAAAAAAAAAAAAAAAAAAAAGTATATAAAGGGCTAGTGAAAATTAACTCTATTATATAATAAACACAAATTCCTGTCTATCGGAGCCTCATATTTAAGGTTAGGATGTGATTCAAGCCATATGTTTACAATGATCTTTTATTTGTATAATTGACATAATATTCCTATATCATTGAATTTTACTTTCACAAACACAAGAATAATTTTCTTTGTAGATCATGCATAACTTACAAAGAAAAACTTTATCTTTGGGGCTGGGGAGATGGCTCAGTGGAATAAGCACTTGCCTGGAAAGCATGGGGCCTGAGTTCAATCCCTGGTTCTGCAAAAAACAAAACAAAACAAAACAAAACAAAACAAAACAAAACAAACAAACAAACAAAAAAAACTTTATCTTTAGGATATATAATTTATTTTGTTTTAGCACCACATTTAAACAACTAGGGGCTGGCCAAATAGCTCAGTGGATTAAAGCACCTACAATCAGGCTCAGGGACTATGGGTTCAATCACCGGGTCTGCACTGCCGGTGCCAGCCCCAACCCCAGGGCAAGCTGAGATGTCAATTAAGACTTGGCATGGTGGGGCCATGCTATAATCCCAGCTCTTGGGAGGCTGCAAACAGGCGGATCACTACGTGTCCGATCTAATAGTGAGACGCTGAACACCCTGTAGACCCTTCCCTTAAAAAAAAAGAAAAAAAAAAAAAAAAAAAAAAAAAAAAAAAAAAAAAAAAAAAAAAAAAAAAAAAAAAAAAAAAAAAAAAAAAAAAAAACAACAACAACAAAACCCAGAACTGATAAAGCCAGTAATGAAAACAGAGAACCAAATGGAACTAACATTTATTGGGTACCTGATCATATCATCTGATCTTTATAACAGGTCTTTTTAAAGTCTTGAAGTTATTTAATGTTTACAGAAATACTGCAAGTAAGATGTAAATTCACAATGATTTATTTGTATAGCTGTGCAAAGAGGCTCTTTTGCATCAAAGTGTCAGCACTAGGATTCAGGCTCTGTATACTCAACTTCAACCTCAATATATCCTTCCCAAGTCAGTATAATTTTTCTTCCACAAAAATATTTTCAATACCAATCTATAACAACTTTCTGGGGCCCAGAATTATAAGCTCTATTAAAAAGCAAACAAAAAGCCTTGAATGCTAGTATATGAAATGTGCTGAAACGTGACTGACTGGAGGACACAGTTGTACATTAATGCAGTCAAGCTATTCATTTTGTACGGAGTTTGCAATAAAGCTTTACCCTCCATAATTATGCCTTTGTATATGAAAATCAACTTGCCTAAACTGAACTGATGGAATAGTGCTGAGTTTTTCTTGTAGCTGTCTGTGAATCTGGACCAACTAAGATCTCCTTTCCCAATGTAAACTAGGACTAGCCATAAAATAATTTCAATATTGAAGTGAGTTTCCAGATTTTATAGTTTATTACCAGCAGTAATAGAATGCAGTAATGGAGGCAGAGACTTGCGGAACTCTCAAGTCATGTAAGTCGTCACTGACAAAAGTCGACCTAAAATCCAATCCAATACTTACATCATGTAAGTTTAAGAAAATTATATGTAAAAATGGCTACTAACTTGCTACCAACAGTAGCATGATATAGACTTATAATCAAAGTTCTTATTCTCTAGTCCTTTGAGATTCTGTAAATATGCTATTGTATATTGCTGGTCAGCTTAAACATAAACCCAGGAGTTATAGACTAGATCAAGTTAGCTAAATAGAAATTACATCATTAATACAAGTATTATAACTTTGGATTCCACAGAAATATTAAGTGTTAAAAAATTTCGTGCACTTTACTCTATGTTTGTAAGATGTAATTTTTCTTTATTTAAAATAACCCTTGAGGCATTTGTTCCAGATAGCCAACACCAAGGCTGGACTCAGGACTCCATGGCTCCCCATAATTGTAAATATGCTTTAGTGTCTTTATTTTCGCCTTGGGTTGCACCAGGAGTGATAGGTTGGAATTAACTTGGTGTGATTCCAAACAGGTATCTTTGGGATTACAAATATAAATTTCTTGGACTGAGACAATGACCAAAAAGTGCTCACAACTACTGGTGCTCAATCAATGTGGCCAGAACACACAACCTTCTCAACACAACGACCAGTAACCAAAATCAGGTGCATGCGATCCACTGGACCTTGTGTGACCAATTTAGTGTTTGAATTGCAAAGCTTGGAGCAACTGATGTGCTGCTGCTTACAACTCCATTTTTCAAGTAGTGTGAAATCCTTTCCACAAATTTCCATTCTTTTATCTCGATTGCCCTGTGAGCGAACATCTACAGCAAACTTCAAATGGCAGTGCATTGGGAGGAATCAATCACCACTGAAGATGCGACCATCAAATTCACCCCAGATGAATGGGCTCTGCTGGACACAGCACAGAGAAAGCTGTACAGAGCTGTGATGCTGGAAAACATCAGGAACCTGGAATCCCTGGGGTGCAAATACTGCAAATCAGATTTTGTTCTTCACATGGATGCAACAGAAAATCAATGGCTGGTAGAGCAAACAGCTTTACCCGAAAAGCAGAATCCAGAAAAAAAGAACAGCTTTTATGAAGAGGGACAGATAACCACTGGACATATGAAAAAGAAGAAAACAGACACCATCAAGTCCAGGGAAAATTCAGTGTGAAGAGATTGATTCTGAAGGCAATCTGAGTAGGAAAACCTTCAACTATCAGTCTGTATCCAAAAGACACAAGATGACTGAATCTGGAAATGAATTCTGTGTGTTGGGAGCAAACTTCAATTAATCTTCTAAATTTTATTGGGGTCAGAAAACACATACAGATGAAGCACAACACAAATGTCATTAATGTGTGGAAATGTACAAAAATTTAAGCAGCCTGAAAATTCATATGACAATACACACAGGAGTCCATATGGGTGCTTTGTATGTGGGAAGACCTTCTCTAAGAAGTCTGATCTTAGAAAGCATGAGAGAACACACACTGGAGAGAAACCATATGAATATAATGTCTGTAGAAAAGCTTTTGCTATTTGTAGTGACCTTAAAATTCATAGGCAAACACACACAGGAGCAAAACCATATGCATGTAACGTGTCAAAAAGCTTTTACTCATTGTAATACCCTTAAAATGCATAAAAGAACACACACAGGAGAAAAACCTATGAATGCCATCTCTATGGGAAGGTCTTCAGTGAATTATCTTCCTTTACTATCCATGAGAGAACACATACAGGAGAAAAACCGTATGAATGTCATCTATGTGGGAAGGCCTTCACTCAATTATCTCACCTTACAAGGCATGAGAGAACACACACAGGAGAGAAACCATATGAATGTCATCTCTGTGGGAAGGTCTTCACTCAGTTATCTCACCTTACTATCCATGAGAGGACACACACAGGAGAAAAACCATATTAATGTCACCTGTGTAGAAAAGCCTTCATTTAATCATCCTCCCTTATTTGCCATGAGAGAACACACACAGGAGAGAAACCATATGAATGTCATGTATGTAGGAATGCCTTCACTCAATCATCTCACCTTACTAGGCATTAGAGAAGACACACAGGTGAAAAACTATGAATGTCATCTATGAGGGAAGGCCTTCACTTGATCATGTCACCTTACTAAAAATTAGAAAAAATGCACAAGAAAAAAATGTTATTGATGTCATGAGTGGAATAAATAGCCTGCCATGTAATCATCATGGTAGATATATAAGAACGCAGGGAGGAGAGGAATCATATGAATGTCATCTGTGAGAAAGCTTTCACACTACTCAACATTTACCACTGAGAAAACACACATAACTGAGAATATGTATGTTTTACAAATGTTTTACTCATTAAATAAATTCTCCACCCAAAGAGAAAAAAAATAAAATAAAATAACCCTTGAAATTTCTCTTGGTTCCTCCAGTAGAATTTTATCGAAAATAAATTAAAATATGATCCACATTTTTAAAGTAAATGACAGTAAATAAAATCTACAAAATTTCATTCTTTAACCAGCTAAAACAACACACTGCAACACTGTTCTGATAACATTTTTATTTGAATTAATTACTTATACTTCCACTATTCTTTAAATATTCTTTTACTTTTTACTTGAAAACCAACTTCTAAGAATAACTATCAAAGCAAATTGACTAGAAAGTCTCAGAATTCACAGGGTCTATATAATTAAGATTTCATAGAAAAAGAAATCTCATGCCGGGAGTAATGGAGCATGCCTGTAATACCAGGAAGACCAACTCAGGAGGAACAACACAAGTTTGAAGCTAGACTGGGCTATATAATGAGTTCAAGGCTAGCCTATACTACATAGTGAGACCCCACTACAAAAAAATAAAGAAAAAAAAAATCTAAGAAAGTCAAATATTGATTGTTTTCCTTTTATTTAAGGTAATATAAACAAAAGCATCTTATAACTCATGTATTTAGAAGTTCTTAAAACAAAAATACATTAACCAAAAGTTAAACTACATAAAAGTCTAAAATCCTAAACAAAAACAAAGCCAGAATTACCCCTCATATGCCAGAAATATTTAAAACTCGTCAGACTGATTGCTGTTGGCAAGGCTTTTTCATAACCTACCATATATTACAACCCTTAAGAATGAAGTTATGATTTCCCTTTTAACAGGCTCAAAAAAACTAACATCTAAGGTTGTATACTCCATAATTAGGTAATGTAAAGCATAAAAAATGGAAATTCTACAGAAGGTAAATAGCGAATCAAAGCATAATGCCAGGAGAGTTGGCACATGCTTATAATCCTAACTATCTAGGAGGCTGCGGCATGAGAATTTAAAATACCGACTCCAACCTGGACAATTTAGGGGAACTGTCTCAAACGTAAAATGGGCTGGCATGTGGCTTGGTGGCACTTGCCTAGGAGTACCCCTTCCCCCAACATCACACTGCAGGACAATTGATAGACTCAATGGAACAGCAGGTTCATACACTGCAGCTAAATACAAAGATGGGAAAGAGTCAGTGGAGTTAACTTCTATTTATTTTTTAAAATTTATTTATTTATTTGTGTGTGTGGCCAGCTCAGCCCACCAGGGGGCGTGGCTGGCATGTGGTGCTGGGGGATTGAACCACGGTCCCTGTGCTTTGCTAAGCTTGTTCTAAGTAGGTGCTTTAGACCACTGAGCCATCTCACCAGACCATGGAGTTAACTTTTATAAGTCTTAAGTAATGATTAGATTTTATCAGTAAGTAATGAAAACCACCCGGGGATATTTTAACAGGTGGTACAAGAAAGAAGAATGTGCAAAAGGGGGAAGATTTACTGAGTATTAGTTTATGTGGATCATGGCAATTTATTATAAAAGACCAAAGATTAAGTGGGAAGACACAAGCTAGGTCTTCATTAATAAAAGAATTAAAAAACTATTCATAGTACCTCGAAAAATGTAATTTGGAAGGTAAAAATATGGTACAGTGTAGTAAAATTTTGTTACTGTACTAATGAGACAAAACAACACTGATGATCTAAACATCAGGGAGTATCCAATGTTTAAAAACAGCCTTACCTTAGATCAGGTGATTCGGCCCTCCCATATCGATCCTGCCACTTCCCAACGCTTGAATTGGCTTTTCTGGAGGCAGTACTTGTCTGAGACTGAGAAGAGGTGCTGTTTCTGGTGAGATAAATTTTCTATGGTTTTTCTTACATATTGTTGCCTCTGACCCCCCTTTTTCTTTTCTTTTCGTTTTAATTCTTAAGACATGCTCTTTCTAAAGTCCTTCAACATATTCGTACATCAAGGTACTAAAATGATTAGTGGAATTTAAGTATAGGTGTGTTATTAACATTTTAGTAACTCTAACATATTTTTAGAAAATATTCTTTCAAAACAGTAGGATGTCATAATGCATAAATGAGAAAAGAACCAAGAGCTAGATTCAGATTAAAATACATTTTAGAGAAATAAATTTCTGTGCTCTATGAATTAGTAACATTAATTTTGCAGTTTAATAAGATTGTACTCAAAATACTGGTACTGCTTTCCCTGTATTCTTTAGCAGATATATGTACTGCTAGTGCAACCAGTTAACAGTTAACACTCATGTGTCTCATAAAAATCTGTACTACATACATTTATTAAAATTCTACTTCAAATATAACATAACTCTTTCAAAGTAAAATTCCAAAGAAAGTTAATTTTATCCCCAGTGGCATCCTGCTAATCCTTTAAAGACCATTAAACTGTTCTTTCAAAATAACTGGAAAAATATGTTTATATATTAACTTATTTATGTAAAAAAGACACCAAGGAAGAATAAACCAGAAATTAATGAAATGTTATTGACAGAAATGAGAGAAATAGAAAATAGGGTAACAAATCTCTGTACACTTTTAGATGTTAATAAGGAAAAAGAGAAGGAAAGAACACTGTGGTGTTTAACTGGATGTAAAAAGAATATATCATGATTAAAATTTTTTTAAAGTAAAAAAAAAATCATATTGAAACTGCTTATTTTTTCCTACTTTTGAGGGCTGAAAGGGCTAGGAAATAAATAATGACAACCCAGTATAATGAGCATAGCTATTGCACAATTTTGATTTGTAATTATTTCTGAGAGGAGCCACTTCAAGAAACAGCTTCTTGGAAAGAAGCCTGGAAAGCACAAGGTAAGTCTGGGAAATATTGGTTTGCCAGTTAAGGCATCTTAACAAAGAAAAAAAAAAAAAAAAAAAAGAAAAAGACTGGGTTAGAGGTCATAGGAGTAGTATGAAGAGGCTTCCCTTGACCAAATTTGGAGTAAGTTTAGCATCAAAATAAATTATGATCCATATAAATCATACATATGCTTTATACATATCATAGTGTGCCCTATGATTATATAACACAATGCACTTGTTCTTAAATATTTATAAGTCACACATACACAACTTTCACACATAAAATATGAAATCAAAGTGTAATACAAGTGGAGGATGTAGGAAACCTCATTTTTAAAGAATGGCAATGTTGAGAAGTAAAAGACCTACATAATCATTATTTTGCAACTACAATAATAGATTATGCTATCAATGAAGCCTAAGGAAAATTTTTACTCCCTTTCGCCACAAAATTAAATACAAAGGGAATAATATTAACTCTTTTACAGAAAGAAAACGAAAGGACACAAGTGATTAAGATTATCATCACTAATAATCGAAAAAACAGGTATGTATCTTTAAAATTAATGTGGAGGACACACATTGCTTAAACACATGGTATCCCAAAAAGCAAAATTTAAATCTTATAGTGAGGAGATAACAGACAAATCCAGAGTTTAGTGACCATTTACAAAAACTGAACTATACTCTTAGAATTCACTGTCACAAAATACAACAAAAGGTTGAGAAGCTATGCCATATTTTAAAAGATGAGTGAGTCAAATGTGATAAGTGATGTGGATTACACACTAAATCAAAGTGAAAAGAAAGTGCAACAAAGGGTAACTGGCAAAAGGTCTGGCTTCAATACTGTCAGGAAGAAGTACTAATTCATTATTAGATTTTTCTGACTGGTAAACATGTCATGTGCCCATACTAAGATTATGCAGCTGAATTTACTTGATCTTAAGATATACATATGTAAGATTCATGGGGAATAATGGCTAGAATTAACATTCAAATGACTCAGGAAAAAAATGTTCTCAGAAATTATAAAGCAAACACGACAAGTTTCACCACAAAATTACTTATTAAATACAAAGGGAATAATATTGACTCTTAATATGCATTAGAGGTCATAGGACTAGTTTGCTTTAATACAGGACTAGTCACCATTAACATGGTAACTCTGTACGTATGACAGTTCCTTGTTCTTTTTTTTTTTTTTGGACACAGACTCTCACTATGCAATGCAGGCTGTCCTTGAACTTGCTTATGTAATCCAGAGTGGCCTCAAATTCATGGCAATCCTCCTGTCTCAGTCCTCCAAGTGCTAGGATTACAGGCATGCACCATCACATTTGACCTTTGTACTTTTCTTTCAACTCTTTGTAAGTTTGAATTTTAATCAAAATAATACAAAAACAGAAAAATAAAAGTGAATGGGGTGTAACAGAAACTTTTAGAGAATATAACAATTATATGTTTAATGATCTATGCACTAATTTACATGGGGATGTCCAGTTTTTGAAAACTTATCAAGCTGTCAATTCATAACATGTTGGTTTTTCGAAGTATATACGTACTTCCAGAATATTAAGTATTATGAAATCTTTTAAAGTTTAAACAAACATTATGACATGTTAATTACTAAACATAACATTTTACTTAAATATGCCAAATTTGCTGGGTAGGTCAAAAAGTCAGAAACTAGTACTTCTACACACACTAATATTTTCAGCAATGGAAATACAGTACTTGGGTCAATAGGTCATTGCTCTTAAATATCTGCTCTACCCTATTACATTTTATTAATAACATTACTGTCCTTTCTTTAAAGTCAATAAAATTTTACTTCCAAAGGTTCTTTCTATGCAGATTTTATCAAAATAAAAATAGGAAAAATGTTTTAAGGGAAACAGCTCACGATGAATGAAAAGTACTAAGCAACCGAAGATGAATAAAAAAACCAAACTTTCCTAATGAATAATCAGCAATGTCCTTAGTATGTAGATGTACTGACAGAGCTATGTATGTTTCTAGTTTGCAGAGGTAACTATGCATTCTTTAGTAGTGATGAGCCTAATTTTGCCATCACTCCTTTACCTATGTTTTATAGTACCTTACGCATCTCTACCTTTTTACCTCTTACCCATCTCTTCTAGTTCCATGATACAACATTATAATCACCCTCACAATACATGCTGCTTTCTTGGCCTCTCTTTCCTTTGTCATATTTATCTAGTGTAACCTCAACTCCTATTAAATACTTCATGAATACACAAATACCTGACCAAAGTGAGAAAAATATACCATTAACAAGTGATGTTTTGCTTTATACCATGGCATTAACTTCAAGAAAAAACAGAAAGATTCAGTTTCTCCCCCTGCACCATCAACTTTTCAGTTTACTAACCCACTGGTTAGCAAACAAAAATGACATTTCTCACATCTTGGGGAAAAAGCTCTGTTGACTCTCTATTTACCTCCAGGTACTGCCAACCAACTTGTTTCCCTTGTTGTGAGTAAAAAAAAAAAAGACTAATTCATGGCTTCTCTCTTCTTGAATCTTTACCCCACCATTTCAACTATCTTTACTCTCTCCAGCTTAAGTATGCATCTTCTTTTTCTGGGAAGCAGCAATCTAAAGAGAACTAACCATTTCCATAACCATGCTGCTCTTCCCATCTCCCTGCATTTGGCCCCTTATCTATCCTGCATTCTCTGTTGCTATGAATGAATTGTTAGTTGTTCATGTTCTTATTTAAGCTTAACCTTTCTACTTATATATCACATCTTCTGGTCTTATTAAGGACACTGATCTATAACTATAACTGTCCCTTTCCCTATTGGTCCATTAGTAATTTTTGCTGAGTAAATAACCCATGATGTATACAAAGTAATGCAACATCTTTTATTTTAAATAATCTCCTAAGCCCATACTTCTCTCTAGATACCAGTTCCAAAAAGACTATCATTTTTTAGGATTTTTTTTTTTTTTTTTCAGAACCGAGATTCAACTCAGGCTGTTGAGCTTGCCAGTGAAGTGCTTATTCCACTGAGCCATCTCCCCAGCCCAAGACTATTGTTTTTTTAAAAAAATGTTTCCTAGGTTTTTCTCTCTCTTTCTCTTTTTATGTATTTGGTACAGGGTCTCACTACACAGCTCAGACTCGCAGATCCTCCTGTTTTCAGCCTTCTCAACACTGGGATTACAGGCATGCACCATCACACCCAGCCTCAGTGGCCGGTTCAGTGGGCCTGGGGGCAGGGCCAAGGCAGGGCGCTATGTGGTGCCAGGGATTGAGTGGTGCCAGGGATTGATCCCCAGTTTTTACACTTGTCTAAGTAAGTGCTCAGGCCACTGAACTACCTTACCAGCCCAATTCTTTTCTTCTATGTCCCTTGAGCCCAATCCAAAGTCTTTATACTTTGTACACTGAAAATCATTCTACCCAGGGTCACCAATGACTATAACATTCGAAAATTCAATAGTTATTCTCAGTCTTCATCTTCTTAACCAATCATTAATGTTTAATATTAATAATGATCATTCCCTCTTAAAACACATTAAATACATACACTTGGAGTTTCTTCCTACTTACCTACAGTCTTTATTCCTTATTGGTCTCTTATGGATCAACTTTTCTTGTGTACAAAGGAGTACCCTATCACTTCTCCATCAATGTTTATCTTTCATACTCTAATAATTCCATTCCACAGCTTCATTTCAATACTATTTATACAGTGATCACCCCAAATTTGTATTGTAGCTGATTCTCTTCCCCTCTATTCAAGATCCACATACCCAACTTCCGAGTCAGATTTTCCATTTGCATATTAATTACCCATTTCAACTGTCCTAAACTAAGTTCTGGGTCTTCCTTCAAAAGCCACTTCTCATCTTATCTTTTCCTTCTCAGTAATGACAACTCCTTCATTCAAACTAAGTTAAGGGGGGGGAACTAAGTTGAGGACAAAATCTTTGGATTCACTCTTGACATCTTTCTCCTTAAAATCTGGACCTGACCCATCAAAACAGGCTTTTTTTTTTTTTTTTTTTCCTGTTTGTTTATTGAGACAGAGTCTCACTATGTAGTTCAGGCTGGCCTGGACTCACTAGGTAGCCTGGGCTGACTTAACTCACAGCAATCCTCAGGTGTACTCCACCACACCGAGCTCAAAATAGGTTATTGTCTATAATGTGAAATACATCAGTAATATATGACAATTATTTAAACCATCTTCACCACTACCACCTTGATCCAGGTCACCATTATTTCTTGTCTACGTAACTGGTACAAGTTTCCAACTGGTCCTGGTTTCCACCCTTAGGCTATTCTTAGAAAAGCTCCTAAATTGAGATTTTAAAACCAAACCCAAATAACAATAACAAAATAAAAAAAGCAAAGCACAAAAAACTGATGCTGCTTTTTAAATAGCTTAATTATAACAGCAAACATTTAACATATTTTCAATCACCAAATTCTTATAAAATGCTTTATGTAAATCATCATTTAAAATATAACTACAGAGGGAAAGAAGTGCTACTGCTACATTTTATAGATTAGAAAATTGTTACTTAAACAAGATTAAGAAATTTTCCCAAGGAAACACAACTAGTAAACTGCAAAGCCAGATTTTGAATCTCGAAAGTCTAAGTCCAGTTCCACACTCTTAATACTATACTATAATGCAGAATGTTATTAACTCAATGAATCAAACTTGACCTTTAAAAAAAGCAAAAGCCACAATACTACCTAAAGGTATCAATACCCTTAGCTATCATAATTCATTTTATGAGATTGCATTTAGTTTAAATAATTAGTATGACAATCCACAAAAATCTTGAATTGCTTTCTGATATTTAATTTTAGCTGAAAGCTCCATAAATCTCCTTATTGGAGCTAAACATCATACTCCCATAACGTCTTTTCCTGCATTAGTATATTATGAAGTATAACCTCTTATAGAAATAAAAAGTTGTAGAAAAATGAAAACAGAAACTTGTATAAATAAAGAAGCAACCTGAGAGGTAAGTGATATGGCTGAGAAATAATAACAGGGTTGATTTGTTTGAGGCTCAGATTTAAATCACCTTTATCCAACCCAAGAGTAAGCTGCTACACATTCTCAAACTTCTCTCATCTTAGCTTATCATGTGCCATTTTCCTTTAAATGGGGCAGAAAGGTAACTGTCATGTTTGAGAAAAACGATGTTTTGTAGCATATATATTCCTCTTAAATCTAGTCTTTCTTTGTGGACACAAAGTGTACCATTTAAAACCCAATAGAGAAAATAAAGTAGCTTTAATGTAAAAGATTTTCCAGACTGAAATTTCCACTATCTTTCACTAAAATCAGCAAAACACCTTTAAACCCAGTAGCTCTAGACTTACAAAGTTTAGTAACTCTCTGTAAAAATAGGCACAGGAAACAGATCACTGCTAGCACCTCTCTCGAAAACAAGGTATCTACCTCTTGATACATACACATAACTACATATGACACTTTATTTCTTACTTACCCAGACTTCTCTTTAAGATGGAATACCACCCTAAAAAGTTTTTCACAAAGAATTCATTTTACATAAAAGTGGAATATTTCAGTTTTTGTTGGTAAAGGCTGAGAGATTTTATAAAAACATGAAGGTAACAATCTCTTAGAATAACTGAGTCACAGCCATCTAACTAACCTGCTTGGTGGAAGTCCAGTCTTGAACAAAGAAGGCGGAGAAGTAAACTCAGCTTTGGTGGAAGGAAGTGCTGCTTCTTTCTCGGAATTTCCAGTTCTCCCCTGTTGTACCTAAAAAAATAAAAACAAAACAAACAAAACAACACACACACAAAAAAACTGTTTTATTAGCTTTTTACATTTAATAGTACACTCAAAGTGTACTTTAGATATTAGATTTATAGCATTTGATTTAAAGTTAAACACAAAGAATGTTTCACAGCTGAATAATTATTAAGTCACCTATGTTAGACTAGCATTAGGTAAAAGGTACCAAAGATGGATTATGGGATCAAAATGTTTCAAGTATTAAAACGGATACATTTCTGCAGCCAGGCATAGTGGCACAAGCATGTAGTCCCAACACTTGGGAGGCTAAGAAAGAATTGTGAGTTCAAGATCAGCCGGGACTACACAGCAACATCATGTCTTGAAAACTCAAAATAATAATTTTTAAAAAGTAGTATACTTTGTCACTTAGAAGCCCAAAGTCCTTGGCACTTGAATAAATTCCTCCAGATGACCAGAAGTCTAAGACACTTGGTTATAACTCCATGATTCAGAGTTCAAGAAAGGCCACAAAGAATCTTCCCTTTCATATTCACTACCTTTACCTAAACAATCAATCAATAACCATTTTTATCCATTCTATTTTTTAGACAATGACTTGGTACAACATTAATGTGAATAATTTGCTCCTATATATTCGTATCACTTCTCCCATATTCTCACTCTATTAATACTACATGCTGCCAGTTTACCTAGAAGCATAAAGACTATCATCTGTCTTTTCCCTTGTCCTTTATATTAACTTATGAACTAGGCTATCCAATGCCTCTGCTTCTATCACATTCTCTCAGTGTAGTATACTCTACTCATACTTTTCTAGACTGGCTGCTATGGTTTGTGTCTAGTTGTCTCCTCAAAGCCCTATGCAGTCATGGGATGGACTTCAAGAGTTTGGGATTAACTCATGATCCACTGGGATTATGGGTGTTGAGTGCTGCTGGGATTATAGGTGTATTACACCCAGCCTGGGGCAGATAGCCTGACTGTAACTTAAGCGACAGACTTGCTCTCTGTGGCCATTTTTCTGCTATTCATCCCTTTTGCTCTTGCTATTTTCTGCCCTCCGCTGCCATGAACTGCTGCCCTCTGTCATGTGCCAGTCTGCTTTGGAGCCAACTGAGTATGGACTAAAACCTCCATTAACTGTGAGCTAAGTAAAGCTTTCCTTTCTTCATTTTGGGTGGCAGGTATTTTACCCAGCAACGAGAGAAGAGTAAATATGACACTGGTGTTTATGATTTTTTTTTTTTTATGTATTCGGTACAGGGTCTCACTACACAGCTTGGACCTGCAATCACCCTGTTTTCAGCCTCCCCAGTGCTGGGATTACAGGCCTGGGCCACCACGCCTGGTCTCTGTGGCAGGCTTGACACACCAAAGCTGTTGTAGAATGTGGTGCCAGGGATCGAATGTGGATCCCTGCACTTGGACTGCTGAGCTATCTTGCTGGCCCATTTACCTATCTTTAAGATCATCAAATTATTAAATTTAAACAAAGATACCCTATACTTAAATAACATCATACTTTATTTTAGGCCCCATTTAAATTTTATTGTCTGTTTTATTTAAATTCAACATCACCCTCCTTCCCCATGAGATAAAGGTCAAGAGAATCTCAGATACCTTAAAGAATCACTTGAGTTGATTCCAGGAATCATCTCCCTCCCAATTAATCATTACATGAGGGGAAATTAAAATTCTGTTCATTTAAGCAACTATAGTCTTAACACTTATTAACTGGAGTCCAATCCAATCCCTGACAGTTTAACATAATTAGGGTTTAGCATTGAATTTATTTGAAAATGACTTTCACTGCTTTTTAGAAATCATTTAAAATGTACTGATGCTAACAAGAGGGTTAGCACTAAGGTAACAGAGATAGACTGAAATGATTGAAAACAATCCACAAGTAATACTACAAAAGTTATCTGGTGACAGGAAAGTAAACATAATTCAGTTCCCAAACATTTATTAACTATCTCCGACCTACTACATTCTGGGGCTATGGTCAGAAATACACAAATCTCAGGGAAAACCAGAAATATGAGACCAACAGCTGATTGTGGTGGCATACGCCTGTATTTCCAGCACAGCACTCTGAAGATTGAGGCAGAAGGATCACTACAAGTTTAAAGCCACCTGGGCAACACAGTATAATAGTAAGTTCAACACTAGCCTAAACTATACAGGGAAACCTTGCCTCAAGCAAAAAAGTACTGTATAAGAAAAAAACATACAAAATATAAGGTGTGTTACTCTCACAGCTGTAGATATTGACTAAGGATACTAGAATGTATTCCCTGCAAGTATGTGAAGACTACTGTGTCATTTAACCTACTGGCTTTGGAGGGGCTTTCCCTCACTATTCTCGATCTTTACACATGATCACTTTTTAAATTTTCTTCATAGGCTTTATCACTAAGATTATTATCTGAAATTACCTCATTTGGTATGACTACTGTCTGGTGCCACTATAATGGAGGATCATGGAAGACATGAAACATGTATAATAAAAATCTATATCTCAAGTGCCTAGAAAAACTATCTGGCATCCAATAAATAATTAATATTTGTTATTTGATTAACTGAGACTCACCTTACATGTCACTTCTTAAAAGTCCTTCAAGGGACATGTTTATATAATTTTGTATGATGACTTAAAACCTGTCTTTCTCATTAAGATAAATTGTAAAACTATGTGGCTGATGTCTAGTATGTACATCTTACCTCCCCACCCAAGCATAATGCACTTTCATGCATAGTCAATGCTGAATTAAACACTGGGGAGGAAAAAAGGTAAGTCTGAAAAATGAAGTAGGAGAGAGCTTGTAAGAGAAAGATGGAAGAACAGATACCAAAAATGTACAGTAGCAGGAGCCAGGAAGATGGCTCAGTGGAATAAGGGCTTCCCCAACCTCAAGGGCCTGAGTTCAATCCCTGGTTCCGCAAAAAAAAATAAAAAAAAGTACAGTGGGAGGAAAGGAGAAGATAGGAAGATGGCAGATTCTTAAACACATAAACTTGCTTGTACTTCCTAATTAATTTTCTGTTCTTAGTTTGTTCATAATATACTCATTGAATTCTGAAAATTCTTACCATTTTAGCAACCTTACCAGTCAACTTGAACTATCATTAACTATTTGTTTTTCTTAAGACTTTGCACTCAGGATTACAAGTCTCAAAACTTGTAATAATGAGACTTAGTATTTATGACCTAACATTAAAAAAAAAAACTCAAAAAACTGTAGGGCCAGTCAAATAGAGCTCAGCAGATTAAGTGCCTGCAAGCAGGCACAGGGGCCAGCGGTTTGATCCCTGGGCCTGCTGTGGTGGACCCGCCTCCAGGGCAAGCTGAGATAGCAATTGAGACTGAGGGTGGTAGCATACCCCTGTAATCCCAACTCTTGGGAGGCTGTAATCAGGTGGATCACTGAGTCTGATCTAGTAGTGAAACCCTGAACACCCTGTAGATCCTTCCCTAAAATACAAAAAAACTGCAAGACACTGTAACTAATTTCCTAAAAAAAAACCAAAAAACATAAAATCCAAACAAAATTTAACTAAAATCTGTAATTTCAAGAAATTAAATATTCAACTAAATTATACTACCACTGTATCAAAAGTTTTAGAATTTTATTTTTGAAACTTCTTCAGCTGTCTATCATAGTATCACTTGTAATAGTGTACACTGCCAGGCATGATGGTGCATGCCTGAAACCACAGTACTTGGAAGGCTGAGGTAGGAAGATTGTTGAGAATTCAAAACCAGCATGGGCTATGAAGTGAGCTCAAAGCCAGTCTGAACTGCATAGTGAGACCCTGTCTCCAAAAAGAAAAAAAAAACAGTGTAAGCATTATGAGCAACACATGAAAAAGAAGAAACTCAATAACTTGTCACATACTCAAATAAAAGATTATGCCACTTTAAAATTACATTTATCAAAAAGTTTAACAATCTAAGAAAACATTTAGCAAAAAATGCTAGGATTAAAAAAAAAAGGAAAAGCAGGGCCAGCCAAATACCTTAGCAGATTAAAGTGCCTTCAAGTAGGCATAGGGGCCAGGGGTTCAATCCCCTGGCCTGCGGTGCCAGCCCCGCCCCCGGGGCCCACTGAGATGGCAATTGAGACTGAGTATGGTAGCACCCGCCTGTAATCCCAGCTCTTGGGAGGCTGCAATCAGACAGATCATTACATGTTTGATCTAGTAGTGAGACACTGTAGACCCTTCCCTAACAAAAAAAAAAAAAGAAAGAAAAACAGAAAGACATAACTCAATTACCAGAATTGTGTTTCAATCAGTAATTAAAAAGAAAAAAAGGCCAACAAAATTTAAAACTTTCAAAACAGATGAGAAAAACAGCATGTGAATGAGCAAATTAAACAAAGCTGAATCTTAAATCAGCAATGAAAAAGCAAAGGCAAATTCATTATCATGATGGGAACCAGAAAGTTTCAGAAACTGATAACTTTAGCTCCTCAAACACTGGAATCATCTAGCCATATACTTTCTGGGCAGGTTACTGGAATATAGAATGTCTTCACTGAACAAAACCAAATCATTATTGTCACAAAAATGAAAAAAATAAAAGCAAAACAACTTAAGGATATTAACGTGCAAAAAGTTCAGTCCTACTGCAAAGCTTACAATTAAAAGTTGGATTCATTTACACAGATCTTCCATTCAACTTTTTGGTAGTCCATTCTAACATGAAGTGAAAGGCCAACAATCAACAAATATTTGAAAGAAAGTCCAAGTCAAAAGCCAAAAATAAAACACAAAAATTCAGCTTGAAAAAAATGGGGCTGGGGAAGATAGCTCAATAGAATAAAGCACTTCCCTGGCAAGGGCCTGAGTTCAACCCCCGGTTCTGAAAAAAAAAAAAAAAAAAAAAAAAAAAAAGATTATACAGGAAAGAAAAACCTAAAAAACACAATCCATAATTAACATCCTTTGAGAGGTAGGGAGGAATAAAAAATGCTGATCACTGTGTAAAGACAGGGTATTACAATGAAATAATAACATTTTCTTGAGTATTAAGACCATAATAGCAAAACTGGAAACCGAGTACAAAGGTTAAAAGGCTGAACAAGTCCCTCAAGAGATAAGTAACATTTCCAAAAGGAATCAGAACAGAAAAAGTAAAGCAAGAAAAAAGCATCCGTGAGCCTAGCTCTGTGGTCTAAGTGGCTGCCTGGCAAGCACAAGGACCTGGATTCGATCCCTGGTACTGTATGGTATGCTGGCCCGGTGCTGAGCAGTGCTGAGTAGGCGGCCAAGACTGGGTGTGGTGGTGCATGCTTGTAATGCCAACAGTTGGAGACTGAGATAGGAGGATAGCTAGAAGTTCCAGCTGCAAAGCAAGACCCTGTACCAAATATATAACCTTAAAAAAAAGAGACAAAAGCATCCCTAATGTCAAGGATATGTACTTTCAAATTAAAGAGACCAAGTGCTTAATTCTATAGTAGAAAACAGCTCAAGAAACATAATTGCTAAATTTCAGACACAGGTAATAAAACATAACTATATTCTGCTAGAGAAAAAAATCTGTATGTACATACATGTGTGCACAAATGACTAAAGAGTTTTCTTTAAAAAAATGGTTGTGCCCTGCCGGTCCAGCCCCCTGGGTGTGCTGAGACACTAATTGAGACTAGGTGTGGAGGTACCTGGTAATCCCATCACTTGGGAGGCTGAAAACAGGAGGACCACTACAAATCTAATCTGTGTAGTGAGACCCTGTAGACCCTGTACTAAATACATAAAAAAGAAAAGAAAATGCTATACTCAAAAAAGGAAAAAAAATATGTTGGGGTCTATTTTTCTTCTACATGGTACTATTCTCACTACTTATTACCATGTTTGAGTATTACATAAAAATAAGTTAACAGGTTGTCTCTCACTTCACTGAGGATGAAACTACCTTTGCAGGGGACATGAACAGAAACTGCAACTCACCACTGAGCTCAGGCCCTAGTTCATCCCATTCCTTGTAGTATCACAAAAACTCCCTATCTAGCCTCTTTTTTATTCTATAATGCATCTTGCAGCTACTTCATTTTCCAAAACAAACAAATAAACAGATTATGCTTACTGCTGCCTACATGTTTCCTGGCTAGTGCTTCTCATCATGGCTCTCTTACAAACCATGACAGACATAATAACAAAATAAAAAATTTACCACATACATTATTAAATATGTGCCCTATTCCCAATTAATATTTCTGACATTATTATTTAAGCATATTAAAAAGGAAATCAAGTCCTTATTCAGTATCAAGTTAATGAGAATGGGACAGTCAATAACTTCTCAATCAAAAGACATTTCAAATAAACATATATATATATATATAATGTTCATGATGTCTACCTTGAGTGAGAGACCAGCCCAAAGGAATCATTTTTTACTGTTTTTAGTATCCTCTAAAACGAACAGTATAGGTGGCCGGGGAGATGACTCAGTGGAGTAAGTGCAGGGTCCTGAGTTCAATCCCCAGTTCCGCCAAAAATAAAATTAAAAAAATAAATAAAACAAACAGTGTAGTATGTACAAAGGAGCTGACAGTTTATAATGGCAGTTCTAATTTCTATATTACAAAAGTCAGGGCCACTACAAACTAGTTCACTTAAGACAATTTGTCTACTCATTATAATCAAGAAAAATTAAAAAAATTCAATGTCTAAGTAGATTAACATAACCTAAAGATCCCAATAACCATTTATAATACAGCAGACAGCATCAAAATATTTACAACAGGACAAAAACAAATGCTCATACACAGTAGAAATGTACATTAAAATTAAATTCTTCATATAGAACTCTGTCCAATATCTGCAGATACAACACACGCACTGCATAACGCATTATTTTGGTAGACAGAGCTTATGTTCCCTAATGGGCAGAGTTCTATATCCAGGTCAAAAGAGTTCCTCCAGTAAATACCACAAAGAAAAGGGTCCTTCCAGTGTCCATCCAGTGTTATTCAATGTAAGAATCAAATATTAAGAGAAAGAAAGTAGAACACCCAACTACGTTTCAAGAAAGCAAGTATGAAAATACTGTTTCGACTGGCTCTGTGATCGTACCATGGCAGGGAGAAGCCAGAAGTCTGATTTGACACCCAGGTGGTAGTATCTGCCTTCACTACCCTCACATAAACCTGCTCTTTCTAACTATTAATCTTAAAAATCAAAGACATTATCTCATTTCTTGAATTCCCAGGGACTCTCTGAGAAATGTGTAAAATTCTAGAAAATATCTTGAATTACAAAAGGAAATCACACCAATAATTTTAGTGTCACATAGATAACAAACATATCATAACCCTTTTTTTTTTTTTAAGAAAATGAGGAAAAATAAACTTTTAATTGTGCTGATAAAGGTTAGAATATGATCCACAATGAGGACTTAATCTGTTGCCAGGGACTCTTATATTCTATAAGCAAACATGTACTAGACACAAAATATAATCTCAACATATAGCAAAGAATAGTTTTACTTGGCAGTTGTTAGTATGATAGGCTATAAATACACATGCTTGCAAAAGTGGAGATAAAAAACAATCAGCAAATTTGTAAGTCACCAGGAAGCTGAAGGGTTGAGAAGAAAGGTAGCTACTTTCATTTTAAATTTGTTCCTTGAATAATGGTATGGGAGCAGACTCAAGAACAAAAATGAGAGCAACCAAGGATAATTTACTAAAATTCACCTTAAAAAGATTGAATCTGCCATCTTGCATCTCTGCACCTGGTGTAACTTCCATAGTACAGTCTTCGGCCTAAGTTAAATAACATATTCCCCATTAAGATACTGCACAATTTTTACTTGACAGGCCATATAAGACAAACTAGCTATGGCTAGTCAGTGATTTGAAACTAAGAAAATAAGATAATCTTTAATAAGAAACTCTAAAAGGAAAGGAAGGGGAAAAAACCAAACACAGTATAGAGAATGAAAGTTTTCAACTATAATATAGCATTTAACCACCTTTTTAGGGAAAAGTGACTTATTTGGGATATACAAATAGGACAGTAGAAAAGGCAAGGGAATTCTGGAATGTTTACTAATTACCGTAATTTTATTTGTAGTAGAAGTAACTGGTATAACTTCAAGTCCCATTCGTATCCTCTTTTGTTTTTCACAGTAAGCTTTCCAGGTATCTTCATTAAACCCATAATTAAAATAATCAGAAAGATCGGCACCTACAGAAAAAACATAGTTTTAATGTGCAAATATTTCAACTCTATACAACATAAAAATATGAACCATAAAATATAATTTTACAATTTTATCAGTCATCATTCTAATTTTCATATCTTTCAGAATTAACCAGCGCGCACACACACACACACAAATTACACAGCATTAAAGACTATAAAACATTTTGATCAAAATATATAGCAAAGAATATCCAAGTCTACATTCAAAGGCATATAAGGCCACTAATAAGATTTAATCAGGGGCTGGTGAGATGGCTCAGTGGTCTAAAGCACCTACTTAGACCAAGCTTAGCAAAGCACAGGGACCACGGTTCAATCCCCCCAGTACCACATGCCAGCCCGCCCCGCCTCCTGGTGGGCTGAGCTGGCCACACACACACACACACACACACACACACACACATAAATTTAAAAAAAAAAAGATTTAATCAGGGGCTGGTGAGATAGCTCAGTGGTCTAAAGTGCCTGCTTAGGCAAGCTTAGGCAAGCATGCAGGGACCTCGGTTCGATCCCCAGCACCACATGCCATGCCAGCTCCGCTCCCAGGGTGGGTTGAGCTGACCATTAAAAAAAAAAAAAGAAAAGAAAAAAGAAATAAATAAATAAAGGAAACACTAAAAAAAAAAAAAAAGATTTAATCATACAAGTTCTTAGCATTCATCAATTGCTTAAGGCAAAACAAAGCAGAAAAAAACAATATTCTAAATTAATGGTCAAAATTACTTTTCTGATGACACAAATACTTCTCTGAAATTAATATAATCCACAACAATCTTACCAGGTTTACGCCATGGCTTATCTTCAAAAGAATCCAAATCTACCTCCAAGAGTGGAACTCCATTAATGCTTCCAGGTGCATCAAGGTCTACACCTTTGACTTTTGTTCCTATTATATAGCAATACAAAATGGTAAAGGGGCTACATAGGCAAAAACTATAACATACAACAGAAAACATTAATACGGTTTTATCATTCTTACCACAATAAATGGCAAGGATTCAATAAAGGGCATATTTACTTTTTACCACAGAGAAAAAAGTAGGCTAAGACAAACTTTATGGTAGAAAATAAAAGGGATAGAAATATTAGAGATTTATTACTTATAAATAAGGGATTACTATCCCAGTAAGAAAATGCTAACTTCTATATTTTAAGTCACTGTTTTGTACAATGAGTGAATAAAGATAAATTTTTTTTAAGAATTATAAAAGAACAGGGGCCGGGGAGATGGCTCAGTGGAATAAGCGCTTCCCTGGCAAGCGCAAGGGCCTGAGTTCAATCCCCGGTTCCACTAAAAAAAAAAAAAAGAATTATAAAAGAACAAAAATAATAGTAATAAAGAACTATGTAGCCATCACAGCTGAAAATACTGATTCTTCGGCCCTTTATATAAAGTTTGTAGATGTCTATAACATACGGTCAAACATCAGTTATTTAAAAAGCTATTATAGAGCCATTGTTGCTGCTACTACTCCATTTTGCTCTCTTCCTCCCTGCCACTGACATGAAAGGTTGTTCTCTGCTATGTGCCACTCTGCCTTGGAACCAGCTGAGTATGGGCTGAAATTTCCAGTAACTGTGAGCTAAATAAACCTTTCCTTCCTTAAAAAAAAAAAGCTATTATAATCTGCTTATCACCTATTCAAGACATGTGCTTTTTTCCTATTGACTTAACTATAAATTTTACCTGTAGTTCCATAAACTCTTCCCCCTGTCTTGATGTTAAGATTTACAGGTGCTGTTCCATAACTCCTAAAACAAATTAATAAAAATAATCTGAGAAACATAAAAGTATACAACACAGTAATATGTGCAATGTGTTACACACCCACACACAGATTCATTTATAGCAATGGAGCTACATAGCTTTAAATGGATAGAAAGACACGCTAACATTGTAGAAAATGTCTTAAGCTCATTTTAAAAGCCAATGTTTTTAAAATTCTGACATGTCTCCATCTCAGAAATCTTGCCACTATTTCAGTATCCCACTGTAGGTGAACTTCACAGGAAATTGGGCTGCAAAAGAATTGTTTACATACTTCAAGTTCTTTACCTCCTAATTCTCCAACATACAGCATTACTGCAAGAGATATTTCCCTATGTTGTTACAAAATTAATTCAGTGGTCTCATTCTAGTCATCACATTTTACAGTTTTGATATACTGTCAAATATTCATGGAGTATTTAGCTCCTAAAAATGAATTTATGAATTTCTTTTAAAAAGCCTGGGATAAAGCAGAACGAGTATGTCACCCATCATTTTATGTAGGTGGTCAATCACTGAGAAAACAAGGGAGAAACTTGTAGGATATTTGCAATGTTTCTTGATTTGAATTTTGGTTACATGAACATATTCATTTGAAAAATTATTGTGTTGTATCTTTTAACATAAGATAGAGAAGAAATTACGAAGTTTGATACATCTGGGTTGAAATACAAGTTTTGTCAACAATGTATAATCTTGTCAAAGCTTTGTGCAAATTTTCTGTAAGATGTTTATAGACAATTTTCTATTTTCTTTTCTTTTTTGTATTTTAGGGAAATGTCTACAGGGGGTTCAGGGTCTCGCTACTAGATGGACTCAGAGTGATCTGCCTCTTTAAAGCTTCCCAAGTGCTGGGATTACACCACGCCCAGTCTCAAGTGCCATCTCAGTGTGCCCTGGGGGTGGGGCTGGAACGCAGGCCTGGGAATGGAACCCCCAGCTCCTGTGCCTGCTTGCAGGCACTTTAATCTGCTGAGCTATTTGGCTGGCCCAATAGTTTTCTATCTTCTTTCAAGAATCTTTCTATGAGTAGAAAAATCAAACATTCTAACTAAAATAAATAAGCTTACATATGAGAACAGGATAGAAGGAAATGGGTGAAGGCATGATTCATATTAAACAAATGTGTTACTAAGACCTGAAGTTAGATAAGCGGTCAGCAGTTCACTGCTCACAATTTATGCATGCAATTTAATTTGGTTCTTTTTCCCTCACAAGTTTATTATTATTTTTTTTATTTTTTTATTTTTGGTTTGTTTTTTATATAGTTGGTATAGGGTCTCACTATGCACCTCAGACTTATAGTGAGACTCCTGTCTCAGCCTCCTCAGCACTGGGATTCCAACTGTGCTCCACCACATCCAGACTCTGTGGTTGGCTCAGTGTGTCCAGGGATGGGGCCAGTGCAGCACATGGTGCCGGGGATTGAAGCCCAGTCCCTGCGCTTGCCTAAGCAGGCATTTAGTCCATTGAGCTATTTTGCTGGCCCTTCCCTCACAAGTTTAGACAACTGGACTTAACAAGGATTCACTGCTTTTGGTTTGTTTAATAATAATTTGTTTTTTCTACCTCCAATTTACTAAATTTATGGGACTAACGCTTAAGTTATAGTATTATTATCATTTTTGTGTTTTACTTTTGTTGTTGGTTTTTTGAGACAGTGTCTTGCTATGCAGTTTAGGCTAGCCTTGAACTCACTTTGTAGCCCAGGCTGGCCTCAGACTCATGCATGCCACCAGGCCCAACTCTTGTTTTACTTTTTTTAAAAAAAGGACAAATACAGTAAGATATACAAATAAGTATAGCTCCACTGCTATAAATGCAAAAGATTATAAAGTAGCCCAAAGTAAACTGTTACTATCATCAAGCAGTACTCTCATTACCAACTTGCAGTGATTCATTTAATAGATGTTTATTCAGCAAGAAAAGTGTAACTAATACTGATCTAAACCAGTGAACCTTTTAAAGAAGTGCCCCAGCTACAACCCATTTACAGTATTTACTACAAAGTGTCAACACCTCAATTAAACCTAATATTCCATTTTAATTTAGAAAAAAAAAAAAAACAAAACACCTAGACATTAGCATCCTTTGCCTAGAAGAAAAACAGTTAACACATGTACAATAGGTCTGCCACTACTAACCTAGATGAAGAACAGAAAATGAGGAGCTAGATAAGTATGGCTGCTGTCTTCATGAACCTTACATTTCTTTTTCTTTTTTCTTTTTCTTTTTTTTTTTTTTTTGCAGAACCGGGAATTGAACTCAGGCCCTTGCGCTTGCCAGGGAAGCACTTATTCTACTGAGCCATCTCCCCAGCCCCAATTCCAACAAATCAAATTCAGCATAACAAATGCAGCTAAGAAATATCAATGTATGACACACATAAATTCTAATTTGAAAGTCTACTGTACAAAAAAATCAAGGACAATCTTGAAACTGTCCTCTTCTAGAACTGCTACAGGAAAAAAAATTCAATAAACTTTGAGTCTGAGCTATAATGCTAAATGAGATTCTTTATTATAACATACATGGCTACATTTCATTGCCTCTTCTGTTGTTTAAAACATCACTTTTTTGGGCTGGGGAGACAGCTCAGTAGAGTAAGTGCTTGCCTGGCAAGTGTAAGGTCCTGAGTTCAATCACTGGTACCACAAAAAAACAAAAACAAAAACAAAAACAAAAACAAAAACAAAAAATCAAATTTTAATGCTACCACATCTTTATACTCATTGTGTGCATTAAGCTTTGCTGTACAGAAAACTGCCCTTAAGAAACTTAATACAATACACTGTCTAAGAGACCACTATCCTCCATAAAGTCTCAGGCTTCACTAAGAGCCAGACATACTTGGATTTTCTAAAAGAACTTTAAAATAAATGTGTCCACTTAAATGTGCTAAATCTATTTTAACTTGTTCCTCTCATAAGTATTCTACTAACTACTCAAGAAACCCTTAAGTTATTGAGTCTTTAAGTTCCTTCTTCATCCACAGCTAAGCAGCTAATTATACTTCTATTTACTACTCAACCAAATACACCTTCTTATCCCATCCATCCCTCTACTACCTCCGCTACATTGTCATGTCACCTGACCAGCTATTATCTTAACATAACTTCTCTCCAGCAAAACCATCCCAGTTATCGCTACTGAATTTATTTTCCCACATAACCTACTCTGCCTAAAAAAATTTTTAAATTCCACAGACATAACAAAAACATGGCAATTTATTCCTTCAGTGACTTCAGCCACCCCTTTTCATCTACCTCATACTCCAGTTAAGTAGCTGCAGCAAATCAAGCTTCCACTATGACTATTTAAACAATGCTCTTTCTCTAAACTCATCAGTTCTGTCTCTCTCAAGACTTATTCAAGCAAGATGGAATGCTACCTCTGGAATCCTTAACACCTGTAAGCTTCTAGCAACTATCAAAAGTTTTTAAGTGGGCTGGTGAGATGGCTCGGTGGTCTAGAACACTTACTTGGAACAAGCTTAGCAAGGCTCATGGACCGCGGTTCGATCCCCCAGCACGGCATGCCAGCCAGCCCCGCCCCCTGGTGGGCTGAGCTGGCCACACACACACACACACACACAAATAAATAAATAAATAAATAAAATAAATTTAAAAAGTTTTTAAGTCAATATGTATATACTTCTATCACTTATGCTGCACTGAAAGAATCTGCCCACTTACCTGCTTTCTGCATTATTTCTGAAAAATAAGGGCTATTTTATCATTTTTTATCCCATCATCAATTTTTTTTTTTTTTGCAGAACAGGGATTTGAACTCAGACCTTTGTGCTTGCCAGGGAGGTGTTTATTCCACTGAGCCATTTCCCCGGCTCCCCTACCATCATCAGTTAATAAACTCCTAAATAAACAACTGGCATTTCCATGCAACTCCTACTTATTAATTTTATCACTAAGAAATGTATTTTCATGGAGAAATTTTAATGAAGTTCTTTTGTATGAATGGTTAATAAGGAACAATATAAAAACAATACAGTCACTTATGGTTTGATATTGGCCAGATAAATTATGTGCTTGAAAATGTTCATTAAAAATTTTAAGTGTATTTATTACAGTACAAATTGGGGGAAAGTGTAAATGGTTTATTATTTTTGTTTGTTGTTGGTGCTGAGGACAAAACCCAGGGCTTCCAGCTTGCTAGGCAAGCATTCTACCGCTGAGCCAAATCCCCAGCCCCAGGACAGTGTAAATGATTACATGAATCTCAGCAATAACAAGCTTCTCTATTCCTACTTTGATTTGCTTTTCTGTGTACCTAACTGCTGTATAAAATGAACTTTAACAAAAGCAGTTTCCTAAAAAATGCTATTTTGAACTTTCTAACAACTTACAATAACTAGCATTCTTTCAACACACTTTGCTCTGTAAATTAATTTCTCATCAGTCATGGTGGCAACATAGCCAAAACCCCAGCAATCAAAGGCTAAGGCACGAAGATCACAAAGCGTTCCAGTCCAGTCTTGTTCACACAATGAGCTCAAGGCCAGCCTGAACTACATAGTGAGACCTTGTTCCAAAAATAAATAAGCCTCTAAAACTACTGTGCACAAAGTACATTTTACCAAATTTTATTTTTTTTCTTGTTTTTCTTTCAGTTTTCAAGGGACATATAAGAAAAATTACACTTTGTTTTAAATAATCCTATTCTTGCAAATGCAAACAACTTGACTTAACAAAATCTGAATGCTATGATTATCATAATGCAGATAATAAAGGCCTACCAGCAGAAAGACCTATGAGTACTATAAATCCCAACATTACTTACTTTCCCAAGTGGGGATGAAAAGTACACTAAAGCCTTTCACCTGTAAGGGGCTGGGAGATAGCTCAGTAGAATAAGCGCTTGCCTGGCAAGCACAGAGTCCTGAGTTCAATCCCCAGCACCGCAAAAAAAAAAAAAAAAAGTTCACCCGTAATGAATAAGGGAATCTTTTTACTCTCTAAAAAGTTGCTTAAAAAAGTATATAGGCCAGCCAGATAGCTCAGCGGACTAACGCGCCTGACTGGGCAGGCACAGGGACCAGAGTTCTATCCTTGCATGCCATGCCGGCTCCACCCCCAGGGCACGCTGAGACAGCAATTGAGACTGAGCATGGTGGCGTGTGCCTGCTGTAATCCCAGCACATGGGAGACTGAAAAGAGGAAGATTACTATGAGTCCAATCTGTGTAGTGAGATCCTGTAGTCCCTGTACTAAAATACATTTAAAACAAAATTATACAGTGGTTGGTTTTTTTGTTTTTTGGGTTTTTTTGTATTTTTAGGGAACGGTCAGGTGCTTTAATCTGCTGAGCTATATGGCCAGCCCTACAGTCATTATTATAACGTAAAGTTAATTACAACAATAACTGAATATCTTTAAGCTTCCTGAAAAAGGACTTCTAAAAAAAAATTTTTCTAAAGAAATCAAATATTCACAAATATTTACAAATACATTATAATGACTGATTCCAGGTAAAACTGCTTAATGAAATTAATGAAGTTATTTTACTATTTTATGTAACCAAGGCACAAATTTTAGTAACCACATCATATAGCCAATTTGATTTTTTTTGTTTTATTTTTTATTAATTAGGCCAGGCCAGCTTTGAATTATGTAGTGAAGGCAGGCATTGAACTTACAGCAATTGTTCTACCTTGGTTGCCTGCTTGCTGGGAATACATGAGTACACCATCACACCTAGCCATAGAGCCGCTTGGAAAACAAAACACTAACTCAATTCTACTACCATCACACAATCACAATGCTTAAATACTTTAACACAGTTCCTTCTATCTATGATTCTTTAGATATACAATGAGATAATGACAATCTGTTTACTTGGTCCAGTTTGTAAGGAAGCTGAGACTAATATATTGGCCTAAAAAGCCTAATGAATAATGAACTTAAAAATAAATTATGAAGTCAAAAGTAATACATTTGGTTGGCCAAGCAATGGCCATGACTCATCCACATGGCTGTACTGACAAAGGTTCTACAGTCTGAGGTACAGGATCTCAGGATAAATCCTGAGGGCATTTCACTGACCTTCTCAAACCAAAAAGCTACAACTCTTGTTGCATAGGT
>NW_004524595.1:18794978-18822533 GCF_000260255.1 Octodon degus | reverse complement strand
AATCAAACAAAACTGCTACTTTCATGTACCCCCCCAGGTAAATAATTTTATGTTTAGTAAAGAATTACCTTTGTGGGGAAATTTTGTAAGAGTTCTTTCATATCATGATGAGATAGAAAATTTAAGTACAATGGACTGATAATCTGACATATGTTGCTTTCATATTAACTTACCCATACTGTGGTGCTCCTGTTTTGATGTCTCCAATAGTGACATGGACGTCATCTTCATCATCATCACTGTCACTGTCACTGTCATCTTCAGTCTCAGTCACTTTCTGCACCAATATAGTTATAAAATGCATTCAATGATACATTTTAAAACTTAATAACTAAAAAAGACACATTACAATTTCATAAAGCTGTTACCTACTGTATTTCAATTCATTTGCAACTTTAATGTTCTATATGATAAATTTGTTTTTCTTACTATTTACAACTGCCCTTATTGTAAAAATGATCCATAGCAATGTACTAAGATATCTACCAGATAAAGCCATAAAAAATAAGTTTTGGAAAATTCTTGGCAAATTACTATTTGAGAAATTCTTTTCTTCTTACTTAAATAAGAAGAAAACGACTATTAGATTCACAGTACCAAGATTAAAAAGTCCCAAACAGTATAGGAGCAATTTGTTTACTCTTTGCATTCAATTACACATAAAAGCACCCCTGCATGCAAATCACTAACAGAAAAACTAGTGCCTTTAAAGTGAAGCCATTTATGAATTGTTTTGGTATGGCTCTAAAAGAATACTGTCTACTTAAATACTGTAAATAAGAAGTCTACCTAAACAAAATACATTTCATATTCAAGTTTGTAAAATAATTTCCTTGTTTGTACAAAACTAAAGCAAACAAATATTCGTAAGTTTCCCAAAACATCTATTTAATGGGTATGAAATTTGGGACTATTTATATATAAAACGGTAATTGCTAAAAAACTGCAACTCAACCTTAGACTGCAGGATTCATTATTTGCTCCAAAAACAAACTTATGATCTATTCAATAAATCTACAACCATTCAGTTTTTTGAAAGCACATTAAGCACACTATATTTCTTCTGTAGTCTCTTCCCACTATTTATTCTCGTAAGTCCTATCAATTTTTTTTGATGGTACCAAATAAAAGAGATATAAGATGCCAGATCACACAGAATATTGGGGGTTATGTTATAGTAAATGTTTGCTTTATTTGTAAGCAACTACAAAGTCACTGATAAAGATTTTAAATAGGAAAGTAACTGGATTTTAAAGTTTTATGTGTATGTTACCGGTTTGGGTACACCATTTTCAGCAGTTTCATCTTCAATTCCAGAAGGAGGATTAGCACTATAAATAAACAGCAACAGGTACTTGTAACAGACATTGCTTTTAAAAGTACACATAGATTATATTATTGTTTAAATTATGTCTATTAAAAACCTTAGGAGCGGGCTGGTGAGATGGCTCAGTGGTCTAAAGCACCTACTTAGAGCAAGCTAAGCTAAGCAAAACACAGGGACCGCGGTTCAATCCCCAGCACCACATGCCAGCCAGCCCCACCCCCTGGTGGGCTGGACTGGCCACACACACACACTAAATAAATAAATATTTAAAAATAAATAAATAAATAATAAAAATAAATAAAAATAAAAATAAAAACCTTAGGAGCATAACACTGGGTCCAGCAGGCCCATCCTTTACTTTTGTACAGTAAATTTGCACTTTAGTGCAATAGTACACCGCTGTGCACCTCAATACCTTTCCCTAAGGAACATGGGAAGCAATTTATATGTTTATCCATTGGTATGATGAAGAGCAAGTCGGGCATATAAGCACCAAAGTAGCAAAATGCAATTTTAACCCACACTATATTCCATCTAACTGGTTTTATATATGTTTACTCAAGTACAATAGAGCATCCAATAGACCCACAACAACCTAGAATTTATTAAAAAAAAAAAAAGTTTTCTTTTGGGTTTTCAAGTACAATCAGTCCAAAGCAATAAAATGGCACATGAAAAGCCAGACTTCCAAGTTTTGGAGGAGGTCAAAAGTGAATCATCAGACTATTCATGCATGAATAATGACGAATGTCTGTTACGGTAAAACACATGTTTTTATTATAGAAGAGTGGTGTGGGTGGATGATGGTGAAGAACACAACCCTGGTGCTGGCCATGTGAGTTGAAATTCCTAAGACAGTGAAATGGAGCAAGAATCTACTGATACTGACATGGGGAATGCAGACCTCTTTCATTCAGATGACGAAGAAAACAACAATCTGAGTACATATTTGACGAGCTGAAATGCAGTGAAATGGTCACACAACGAAACAGAATGATTCAATGTTACCACTGGGTTTAAAAATGTAGTGAGGGTCATAGCAGGAGGAAAACATACTGGACAGAATGCTAGCACTGCCATTTAATTTAAGCTATAACAGAAGAAATGCTAAGAGATGATGAAAAATACACAAAGCTTAAAATGCAAGTAAAACATTCGGTATGCACCAATAGCCACATTCAAAAATTCATAACACATATACATGTTACACATGTAATACATTACATATGACATATATATCTATATGACTAAACTGAAAGTATTCATAGGTCTGCTACACTTACCAAGGATTTCTAATGATGACAGGAATGTAAAAGACTCACTGAAAAGCAAGAGGTCAAAATATGGCATAAAAATATACGCTCTTGTAGGTAAGAACACTTTCTATGCTTTCAATTTACACATTTATCCTCAAACTCTGGTATTGGGTCTCTATTTGTACAGTAATAACAAAAGATGTGGTGATTTGTTGCTCTCATTTCCCACACTATTATAATGTGACATTCCACACAATTAGTTTACCAGTTTCCAACTGATAATACATTTGTTAACAGAGAACAAGCTGACCAGCACAGGACTGTACACAAGAACAAAACTGAAATTCTAAGTGAAATGTTGCAATTTCAAAACAGATAATTGTATAGTACAATCTTTGGATTTCAGAAAGACTGAATATTGGCTTTATCTATGGCAAAGAAAGCAAACGGGTACTGCTGATGTCAGCACTGTATCATGATAGAAATACTGATAGAGAAACCTTAAAGAAAGGAAGCTTGGGATGAAAACTTTCTATAGTGTAGCTGATGTAGTAACTATGATGTTAACTGAAACAAAAAGCATTGGCAAATGGTTGTTTTACTCAAAAAGAAACAAGTATGGCATAGTTTTGACAGTTTATGAAGAAAATAACAAGTGCAAAACATCCCTTATTTTGCAAGGTTTTCTTAGAGGATTGGAACTGGAGCTTATAACAGATCACTTATAGCAGATTAAAAAAAAAAAAATGATTCTACCCAGGGAACTACCCCCAAAAATTGTTTATCCAACAGGATAAACAGGCAGGAGTAACATCACAAAAGACCTATTATGACAACAGAAAAACCAAAAGGATGTCTATCATGTCCTACAAGAAAGTACAAGAAGGGGGCTGGGGAGATGGCTCAGTAGAATAAATAAGCGCTTCCCCGACAAATGCAAGAGCCTGAGTTCAATCCCTGGTTCCGGAAAACAAACAAACAAACAAAAAAAGAAAGTACAAGAAGGGACTCCTTAAAAAAACTAGGACTGGAAATCCCATTCAAACCAGCTATCCCCCTACTGGAAATTTTCCCAGAGGAAATGAAAACGACGTATCATAGTGATATATGGGTACCTATGTTTACAGCAGCATAATTTGTGACAGCCAAATCTTGGAAACAACCAAGATGCCCGTCACATGAGGAATGGTTGAAAAAGATGTGGTATTTAAATACAATGGTGTATTACTCAGTTATAAAGAATGATAAACTCAAAGCCTTCATATTTAAGTGGATGCCACTTGAAAATATACTTATAAGAGAAATAAACCAGACACACATGTGTAAATATCGAATAGTCTCCCTAGTATACGAACTCAAAGAATTACAAATAAAAAGGTTTAACACAATTAAAAGGGAAGCAAGATCTTGAGGATTGGACAAGGAGAGGGCAAGAAGAAAAGTTGGGAAACATGACAGAGGCAAAACCATACATTTATACGCAGAAGATGGATAAGGCAATGATCCTGAGAAACATCAGCAGGTTTTTGAAACTAGCAGTTAACTGGTAGGATTCTCACCCTGACTAACTACACATGCTGATACCTGTAAACCAAGCAACTGCACTGAAGATAGCAATGTGTAATAGAAGGGTCACACTTGGAATGCCTGTCATTCTGGTCTTCTACACACATACTTCTTGTCACGACATACCAATTATTACCATTCTGTCTCTCAAGTAAAAGTTGTTTTTTTTTTTTCAAAATAAAGGGTAATAAATGAAAAAAAGACACAAGAAAAAAAAGTCACATGATTTTCCTACTACAATGCTATATATAGATTTCTAAATTTCTGTGTAAAAATGTGTTTATTCCTATTTTTTGAATTGTTTTACTTTTTTTCCTTCACATTCTGTAGGAATTTAAAATTTAACGTATCAATACTCAATGGAGGGGGGGAACTACCCACTTGCCCCCCCCCCCCGTCCCTCTCTCAGGAAGGAGCTTTCTTTCTCTCAATAAATATATTCTGCTCATAAAAAAAAAAAAAATACTCAATGGAAAATACCTGTTTCATGTTACGTCAAGGATGTTTCATATTCAGACAGATAGTGAGGTTAAATTAAGCTCAAATGCCAATCTTACAGGCATTAAGCTTCTCTTCTGGAGGGTTAACAACTTAAGTTTGCAGACCAAAAATTAAGAGAAAAAGAAGGGCTGCAAGGACAGCCAACATTTTGGCTCCAGTCAGTGAAGACTCAGAATGTAGAATGTGTACTGTAACATCATGTAACTCAGTTGTGCCCCAAATTTTCTGATCAAGGAGATTATGGAGCCACAGAGGAATGCGATCGATGATGTATAGTGTGCCTAAGGAGAGTCACATGGAGAGAAAACATTCTCTCAGGCTTTTACAGAGAGCAAACTGGTCAAGCAATGGTCTGTGACTCATCCACATGGCTGACACTGACAAAGAATCTGTAAACTGCAGTAGAGTTACAGGATAAATCCTGAGGGTACTTGACTGACCTTATCAGATACAAAAGTTACATTTCTTGTTATATAGGTCTTGCTTTATCTTGGTCTTAACCATCCAGCAGAAAAGTATAAAAACAAGGCTTATTTCTATGGAAGACTTGCTTGTGTTTACATCACAGTTTCACATAGGTTTTCTTTTTCTTTCTTTTTTTTTTTTTTTTTTTTTGTGGAGCCAGGGATTGAACTCAGGCCCTAGCCTTTGCCAGGCAA
Source organism: Octodon degus (assembly GCF_000260255.1). Lineage (NCBI taxonomy): Eukaryota > Metazoa > Chordata > Mammalia > Rodentia > Octodontidae > Octodon > Octodon degus. Next base: position 18,817,224 of record NW_004524595.1, on the reverse strand, counting down.
GCACTTATTCAACTGAGCTATCTCCCCAACCCCAGGTTTTTATTCTCGATGTTATCTTTTAGATTTTGTATATGAAACTGTTGATGTTTATTCTATGAATTCATTACGTTTGATTTTTATTTTATTGATGCATGGAACATGCACACACTTGTCATGTGGAAGACTACCTATTACAGCTGAAACAAAGATTTTTTTACTGTGCAGGCCCATTAGTATTTTCATTGCAGTTTGCACAGGATTTCATTTCTGATGCTATAATCTTTTAGGTCTTGTAAGCAAGTACACAGCTGAAGTGAAAATGCTGATATTCCAAATATACAATACATATAAAAAGTTCTTAATATTTTATTGATACTTTGTTTTTTTGGTGTGTTTTAGGGAAGGGTCTATAGGGTGTTCAGGGTCTCACTACTAGATCAGACTCGTAGTGATCTACCTGTTTATAGCCTCCCAAGAGCTGGAATTACAGGCATGCGCCACCATGTCCAGTCTCAACTGCCATCTCAGTGCACCCCAGGGATCCAACCCCTGGCCCCTGCACCTGCTTGCAGGTACTTTAATCCGCTGAGCTATTTGGCCGGCCCCTTTTATTGATAGTTTATGTTCCTGTAAACTAACACATAGTATAGCGAGAACCTCCTGACAAAACAGCAAGACCACTGAGATGTGAAGCATGTCATACAAAAAGCACAGGAAGGCAAAACACATGTGCTAAGGTAAATGATATGTGCTTATGGAACATGCTGTTGTCTTGTGTACATACTGCCTTACATGTAATAAGATTATTTTTTTCGGGGGCCTGCCCCATAGCTCAGTTCTTTAAGTGGCTGCATCAACAAAGCACTCAGGCTCAGGTTGCTGTGGTTTGATCCCCACAACTCAAGCCAGCCAAACCTGCCCTGAAGGCATTTGGAGCAAAAAGAAGAAAAAAAAAAAGATTATCTTTTTCGTAAAGTCCCACTGGCATTTTCAATGTAGTTCCTATATGAATTTGTTCTTTTTGAGTTTGTACCAAAAAAGGCAGTATTGAAAATTCTGATATTTTATGAACTCAATAACATTCATTATTTTTGTGATTTTTTTTTCCTGTTAAGTACTGTTTAATATATAAAACTCAAAATTAAAATAGTTTACTAATAGAAATATTCTAAAGAATATAGAGGTCTGGAAGACCCATGTTTCTGTGCCTTTATGACAAAATTAGTATTATTTCTAAAGAGACTGTCTCCACTGGATGATAGGAACAGTGGGGAACTATGTCTTCTCCCGTTATTGCTAATATCTTGCATAAAATAAGTACTGGTGAAGTAACCTGTAACACCCAGCTGAACTGAATTAACTGGAAATGGGTGCATAAGGCCCACATAAGGACTGCTAACAGCACCAAAGAATTGAAGGGGAAGATAATGTGCTGTTGATTCTCCCAAAGAAGCTTGTCATGCTGGATTTCCTAATATGAACTCAGCTGTTCTCATGATAGGAACAGCTCAGGACCTCACTGTAGCTGAGGACAGCAGTGGTTCTTTTGGGGGAGGGGGAGCTTGATCATTACACTGAACTCCAGTGCAGATCCCTCAACCTTCTGGCACAGATCCTTCATCTCCCTGGCGCAGAATTTCTTGCTTCTACTAATGACCTTTGGTTGGGCTTTCCCAGTGCAGATCCTGGATAAAGACTTGCATGGGACACTTGTAGGCTCTAGACTGTCAGCTGGATTCTTTAGATCTCTAGTGCATGGAAAACCCTGCACTCTTCTGCATTTGCCTTTGTGGGTGTATTACAAAATAATCCTATAAAATTATGTGTTTTGTATTATATCTATACCCTTTCAAACCCTGATTACAACAAAATTGATACTGGGAAAAGGGTCACTGCCTGGCTATATGGCTTAAGAGCCTTAGAAATCAACTTGGAGAGGTTTTAAGAAATTGGTCAAAGAGGCAGTCCCCATATACTCTAAACTATAGTTCAGAAAATACTTTATAAAACTACACTGGGGGGGGGGTGTGAGATGGCTCAGTGGTCTAAAGCATCTACTTAGAACAAGCTTAGCACAGGGACCGCAGTTCAATCCCCCAGCACCACATGCCAGCCAGCCCCGCCCCTAGGTGGGCTGAGCTGGCCACACACACACACACACAAAATAAATAAAATAAATAAACTTTTAAAAAAAACCAAAACTATACTCTGGAAAATCAAGAGTATGATGGAAATGCTGCCAATTAGGATGACACTCAAAAGGCTTTCACTGAGGACTGCATTGGCTTTGGATGTCAGGTGGTTTTGCTTAGGCAGGAAGTTGGTCTACACTTATGTTTAGAGAGACTGCCTGGGTATCAGAAAAATTTGAATGTAGTCTACTACTGGCATGGTAGCATGGTTGCTGTTGAGGGCTTTTGGCCAGAAAGAAGGCTCTACTGGAGCTGTGGACTGCAAGAATGAAACACAGAACATGCTTGTTGAGAAGAAAGAGAACAATGAAAACAAATGACCTAAGGTCTTTCATCAGAGAGGAAGAGTATATTTGAAATGCAGGAGATCCCTTAGTGCATTTAGTGCCATAATGCCCTATTGTTAAAAGCTAATGGGAAGCAAGGAGTGTGATTATAACAGCTCTTTTAAATAATGTAGTTTTTAGATACATGTTTGCAATCAGGTTATTTAGTCAAAGTATTGCGGCTTCAACCTTGAATTTTGAATATTTGTTTTTCGTGTTGAAATGAGAATTGTATATATGTAACTGTTCTATTAATTTAACAGTTATAGTTCAAGGTATCTGTACAGTTGTACAATCTGTACAGTTCAAAAGAGGTCAATTTTTAACAAATCTGCCAAGGGAGACTATGTCTTAGGGAAATGTGTCTAGTTATCAAGTTGACCAGTGGTCACTTAACTAATGGTCAACTTGGAACACCTAGCTGAATTTCATCAATGTGGTTCTGGATGTAAAAGGCCCAGCTGAGAACTGCTGCCAAGAGCACCAAAGGAGAACTAGAAGGGAAAATCATGCACTGTTGATTCTCGTGGAGAGGCTTGTTATGCTGGTTTTCCTAATATGAACTCAGCTATTCTCACCATCAAGAGCTCAGGTCCTCACTGCAGTTGAGGATCACTGTGGTTCTTCTGGGAGAAGCTCTGGTCACTACCTGGAGCACTGGTTCCTGGATCCAGTGCCTGCTAGCACAGACCTTCAATTCTCTGGTGCAGATTATCTAGGTTCCACCACTGACTTTTAAGCTTTCCAGTACAGATCCATGATACAGACTTGCGTGATACTGTTGTGGACTTTAGTCCTCCAGGTGGACATCTAGAGGACATTGCCATGGGCTCTAGGTTTTCAGCTAGACTTGTGCAGGAAACTGCCATGTGATTCAGGCCCTCACCTGGATTCTTTGGATGTCTACTCCATGGAAGTTCTGCACTCTCCTGTATTTGACATTTTGGGTAAATATTTTAAAATTATCCTATAAATTCTGTGTTCTATATTAAACCTATTCCCTTGTAAGCCCTAACTACAACAGTACTCAACACTAGTACTAGGGTGTAGAGCATTTGACTAGCATGTATAAGGCCATGGGTTCAATCCCCAGAAGTGCACAGAAAAAGCACAGTAGGAGTAGAATGAAAATGCTGATATAATCTGTGAATGATTTGCAATTTGATAGTGGGATATCATTCAAGTCTTTACTTTTTTTTTTAATGTATTTAGTACAGGATCTACAGTATTTCACAACACAGATCAGACTTACAGTAATCCTCTTGTTTTCAGCCTCCCAAGTGCTGGAATTACGCCCAGTCTCAATCCCTGTCTCAGTGTGCCATGGAGGGGAGGGGGGGGGGAGCGGCATGGTACACTGGGGATCAAACCCCAGTCCCTGCATCTGCCTAAGTAAGCACTTTAGTCCACAACTCTATACATTTTAAAAGTACGCAGTACAATTTAGTTTTTATCCTAAACCTTTACCAAAATTTGTGTGCCAGGTTCTCCTGGAACACCCAAGAGCTATGTGAAACAGCTTCCTCTTGCTTTTAGTGTTCATGTAACTCAGATTTATGATATGATCACATTAACTCTTTTAGTGTTCTGCCTGATTTCCTATTTCATCAATCCTACTGTGTACATCTTTTGTTATATAAAAAACGTTTTATAATCTAAAAAAAAAAAACAGGCGGCAACCTAGTGCAGCGGTTCCTGTGCCGGGCTCTATAGCGCGAGGTCGCCAGTTCGTGCCCCCATCCTGACTCTTTGGGCTGGTGAGATGGCTCAGTGGTCTAAAGCACCTACTTAGAACAAGCTTAGCAAAGCACAGAGACCACAATTCAATCCCCCAGCACCACATGCCAGCCCGTCCCGCCCCCTGGTGGGCTGAGCTGGCCACACACACATACACACACACACACACAAATAAATAATTAAAAAAATTATCTTCATGCAAGACTCTCCTTGAATTTGGTACCACTAAGGAGCTAAGAGCCTCATTTTGATGAATTTTAGATTTTTGAAAATTTTGATGATTTTTTTTTGGGGGGGGGCAGAACCAGGGATTGAACTCAGGCCCTTCTGCTTGCCAGGCAAGCGCTTATTCTACTGAGTCATCTCCCTGGTCCCTTGATGAATTTTAATACAGTAACTAGTAAATTTATCCTTTCACAACAAAAAATTACAATAATAAAATATATTGCCATAAGATTTATGCTCAAAGATAACCAACACCACTTCTAAAACTATGAGAATGTTTGTTTTTTAATAATTTTAATTTTGACAGAGGGAATTAGCCATCACCTCATTTTACATATAGGGTAACTGATATAACCGGCAATAAACTGGTTTGGTCCATGTCTCTGAAAAACTTAGTACTGAAAAATGTCCAGCTACTAACTTCTGATAATTTCTTCTAAACTTCAATTTTTCTCAAATTAATACGTTCACACAATTTAAATTTCATCTAAGTAGCATTTTAGAATACCATTCTTGAAAAGACAGAAACTAAAACTGTTAGATTTTTCTTATTGTAATGCTTGACTCAAGAGATGAATATCCAACTACAATTTTCCAGTATATGTTACTTCCTACTTAAACTTCTAGATAGCCATATACCAATTCTATTTGTTTTCTTGGTTTGGCTTGTGTGCATATGTGTGTGCTGGGGATTGCACTGTCACTTGTTTTTTATGTCACAAAATAGTATACTACATTTACAAAATGTAAATGGGGGAGGGGCTTTGGAGCTAGCTCAATGGAATAAGTGCTAGCCTGGCAAGCAGGATCCTGAGTTCAATCCCCAGTACCGCCAAAAAAAAAAAAAAAAAAAAGTAAATGGGGATGAAACACTATAGAATTGGAGACAGTGTAATACAATAGTTAAGGACAGTGTTCAGCAATGAACCAGTCACAAGGTGGGGCAAATTCCATTTGCAGGAACTTACCTTACATACAGCAATAATAACCATACTAAATAAAAGGTTTGGCAAAATTTCTTTTCCTAACAGATCTACTGTTAGTTTTAATTCTCTTTCACTATTAAGAGGTTAGAAATTTGATGAACTTAAAGTTTTTCTAAAAAACTAAAATTTTAAGGTTTAATTTTTTTCTCATGGGATAAAACTAATAATAGCTCTCTAAGTTTTAATAACAAATACAAAGACTTCTGACACTAAGGGAAGGTAAAAGATGACTTCTCTCCAAAACACTTTATTTAGATGTCTACTGGAGAATTAAAGATATGTCACAGAAAGCAAACCTCAACAACTCTACATAAGAACTAATAAAAATCAATGTAAAGACTGCCTAATAAATATAATTTGATTTTAACTCTTGTATTCAGCTAGTTTCTTGACCAACTGAAAAGACAAGTTTAAGACATTTAATCACCGTCATAAACATAACCTATGTTAATCCCAAACTTGTGGTTGATTTTAAACTTAGGTACTGAGTTAAAACATAAATCTCAAAACTAAATTTCAGATAGGACAGCAATGAATGAAGAAAAATACAGGGGGCATATGAGAAAGGAAAAATTCTATAGTTTTAAGTCTTCCTTTTCCTAAGCTATTTCTACTTCTTTTCAATTCATTCCCCTTTTGCCATTTTTGTTGTTTTTGTTAAAATGTTAAATACAATTTTTATCCATCCATTTAGAGGGTAAATGGAATGAATTTTAGCATGCTCACACAACACAATCACCATAACTAATTCCAAACCATGCACACAGATCACAAGAGAAATCTTGTATGTATCAGCTTGCCTCTGTAGATTTGCTTATTCTGGACATTTCATATAAGTGAAGTCACACATGTCCTTTGTGACTTGCATTATTCATTTAATATAATGTTTTCAAAGTTCATCAATGCTGCAACAATTAGTATACTTCATTTCCTTTCACAACAGTAGTCTATTGTACCAGTGTACCACATTTAATCTATCCATTCATCTGTTAGTGGTCACTTGGGTTGTTCATTTTTTAATTATTATGAATAATGCTATGAACATTCATACATACATATGGAGGCCTCTTTCCATTTTTCTAAGGTATATACCTATGGGTAAAATTGCTGTTTGGTAACTTTCATCACTTAAGGAAACTGCCAGAGTTGTCCAAAGCAGCAGCACCACCTACAATCCTACCAGTACCACATAAACGGTTCCAGTTTCTCCATATCCTCAGCAACATTTTTTATCTTTTTGATTTTAGCCACTCTACAAGGCATGAAATGGTATCTCCTCCACATTTCAGATCAAAATAGTCTTTACTCTTCCACTCATTATCTAGTACACACTATGGCATCTCTTCAGAGGAAAGTCAGCATAACCATATACTTCAATACATGACTTGTTTTGAAATTTATAGCAAATTTCTGGAACCCTATATATATTCTGTAAAGGAAACATACCTTTCTATTTAATAAAGGAAAATTATACCTTGAATATAAATAAAAACAAAGCATTGAAATTAAAACCAAAACATATCATGCCCTCAAAAATATTAATAAATGCTTTAAAAAGCAGTTATTTTCAGGGTTCCTTCATTTTTAACACACTTTTCTCAATCTTTTAATGACTATGTTGCATGCTTCACTACTGAGCTCTTGCAAAGATTAAAAAGTTATTCAGCAATGAAAAGCAGTCAAATTCTAACCTCAAAAACTAAGATTCTGGCAAGAAAAATTGATATAAAATTAGGCCCTGAGATAGGAATAAACCTGAAGGTTGCAACGTCCTCTAATCTTTACTCAAAATGTTATGACCAAGCCAGTGATCACAAAATAATTTTAACATTTGTGGCCAGAACCACTGCATCGCACATTTGTGTAAGCCATCAACAGAAAATTCACTAACCTGGCGTTTTCTTCTTCTGGCCTTTCAACTTCATTTTCATCTAGCAAATAAAATAAGATAAATAAATCAAGCATCTCAAGAAAGCAGTACTATGAAAATCTAAAGTGATCATCAGAAGCACTAACCTAGGTCCTTTGCCAAATCACTGTGCACATGCACGTTCCATGGGCCTATAAGCATATCCAAAGTTAGATCACTTTGTAATTCCTTAACAAGACATGTCTTTTACAAGAGTGAAAAAAAAAGGCTTTACTGCTATAAAAATAAATCTACAAGGTACCGGAGATTTCCAGATCTTTGTAAAAGAAATCTGGCAAATACACATTTCAAGAGTATTACTAATGCACCTGATAGTGAATTTTTACAAGCTTATCAAATTTGCATAATCAAGCTGCAGGACTCCCAACGTGCTTTTTTACTATACTATTTTAAATGAATCAAGAATGTATGTTCTAGGCATGAAACAAACACATCCAAATCTGCTGCCACACAGGGATTACCATTTAATGAAAGTTAAAGGCCTGATGTCAAGTCTCCTTCAAGAGGTAACTACAAGATGCATTAGAGAAAAATAAATACATGAGATGACACTGAAAACTATGCCTAAGGGTCCTCACATGATGTGAGTTAAAGAGCAGTCTCTTAAAAAGAAAAACTCCTTAATACAGGAAGCATTCAGGGTGTTCTTCGTGGGCCATAATGTATCCCATCTCTTTCTGTCTTTTAACTATTTTTAAAGCACGACTTTCAGACAAAGAGGTACCCTTGTAGGTGCATTCCACACAAACTGACCATCAAGAAACATGACGTTAGTTTTACAGCATTCACTGTATTTATTTTTACACAATTAAGTATTTCTGGGGAGAAATTAGTCAAAGAGAGTAACCTACGGCCTCTGGGCTTAAGATAAAACACCGAACACACCTCAGAACGGACAGAAAAAGCAGACAGAAGGAGCATGGAGGTGAGGACACCACGAGGCCCGGCAGAAGCCAGCCTGGCGCCCGAGTGCCCGGCCCGGCCAGGCCGAGGGTGCGGGGCGGAGGGTGCGGGGCGGGGGACGCGGCCGCGTAGGGACGCGCACGCCGCGCCGGGCCTAAGGCAGGGTCCCACCAGAGGCCCACGGCGCGGGCGCGGAAGACCCGGGGCACGGCCGTCTGCGGGCCGGGAGGGGAGGCCTGACAGAACCCGGAGAAACAGGCACAGGAAGTTCCGTACCGCCATAAAGCCACTCTTCCTCCTCATCCCCTCCGGTCCCGCCGCTCAGCTCCGACACTAGGCGCTCGACCTCGCCGGCAGACATGGCCGCCCCACGCACAATTTAAAGGCCGAAACCAACAGCCCTTTCCGGTTTCTTCCCCGGGCACGGTGGCCCGGGGCGCGAGAGGGGCACGAGCTCGCGGGTGAGCAATAGAAGAAAGCGCGAGACTCAAACCCAAGGAAAGCCGCCGTGGAATAGGCAAAGATGAAGACTCCTGTACGCGACAGTCTGCGCACGCGCAGCAGCAATCGCGCAGCGCGGCGTAGAGTCTCCTAGGTGGCTTCGCTTCCGCCCCCTGCGGCGCTTGCGCATGCGCAGCACAGTTGGCCCCGCCCCTAGGAAGAGGGCCTGTAGTGTATCTAGGTTTTCTCGCCGGCGTCCCGTGTTTGTTCCCCTCCCCCAGTTTTCCCTCTAAGAACCCTTATGGGCTTCGCTACAGCATTGTTCCCCCGCGTCCTTGATGCTACTTCTCCGTTTGGACTTCTTTACAGATCTTCCTAAAGGCCTTCTTTTACTCTTCACGGGTATACTTGTTACAGCTCATTACTTGTTTCTCTTTAAATGGAGAGGAATGATAACCTGTGCTGCATTTCTCTAAAAATTAATTTTAAAAGCCAACAAAAGCAAAAGTAAAATGAGAGTATTGAAAACGTACACAGTCCAGATTAAGGACAGCTGCATCCATTATCTCTTCTCTAGAGACATCCGTCATCCTCTTGGAGTACATATTTCCTAAATTTTCTTTGTGTCTACTGCACCTGTCATATTTTGATGGGAGAACCCGAGGTTAAAGAGTCTTGACAGGTCCAGTCCTCCTTGTATAATCTTGAAGATTTCATATCTTTTAAATTAATTCACCGGTGGAGATTTATCAATTTTAGTATATCACTCCCTGTTCATTTTTTTAGTGCTTCAAAAATTCTGCAGCTAACCTGTTACAAAGTGAATGACTATTTCCCTCTTGACATACATGTAGATTGTTTCAACTTTTCACTTTTGTCAAACGTTTAATGTGCCTTGTGATTTGCAGATTTGTTCAGATGTTTCTCCAAACTATATAATAACATATGTGTAGCTTTAATTTTAATAGCTAATCTCAAATTTTCAGACCACATCTTCCAGCCTCTCTTGCTATGCTCCAGTTTGCTCAACTACCAGTTGAGTTAGGTTCTTCTTAAAATCCTTTCAGTTCTAAAGTTTTCAAATGGGATTTAGTTTTCCATAGAAAAGGGGAATCCATTTTAGCTGTACAAATCAGTGAAGTTTTTTGTGCTCCCCGATGAAAAAATAATGATCTTCTATCTGTTTAATATTTATTGAATATCTGCTTTGTCTTAAGAATTTGGAAAATACAGACACAAAGCACAGTTTCTGGGGCTGGAGAGATGGCTCAGTGGTCTAAAGCACCTACTTGAAACAAGCTTGTCAGAGCACAGGGACCGCGGTTCGATCCCCCAGCACCACATGCCAGCCAGCCCCGCCCCCTGGTGGGCTGAGCTGGCCACACACACACAATAAATAAATGTAATAAATAAGTAATTTTTTTTTAAAAAAAGCACAGTTTCTGTCTTTAAAGAGTTCTCAATTTGTTGAGAAAGAAAAATGGACAGTAAACAACTCTCCTGCAAGGAAAATGGAGATGTGCTATGACTAAAGCACAAAGTGTTATACACTACCAAACCACACTAAGTGATTTAAACCATATGGCATTAATTCTTACTTTTGAACACATCTTTTCCTACCATTTCCAGCCCCCTTTTAGTGAGACCCTATAGACCCTGTACTAAATACATAAAAAAGAATAAGCCTTTGCATTTTTCTAAATCCTCTTAAGCGTTTAGAAAAATGTAGAGATATTTTCACTTCCTGGTTGGGATTATTGTAAGTACATTTATAAAAATACATCTTCTACTTCAAGCATATGTCAAACTATAATACTACATACATTTTCATTATGTTTTTTCATTTTTATCCATTTTTGTGGTCTGTCTTTATTAAAATAATAATTGCCTCTTTTAATTTATTTATCTCTATGTAGTACAAAAAGGATTGTTTAGTTAAAATGATTAAATGATTATTAAAATAATAAGATTTTAACTTTTGTAAAATCTTTCCTAAATCCCATTTCTTCTTTTCCCATTTATTCATTAATTCAGTAAATATGGAAATTCTACCAAATGTCAGGAATTCTTCAAGAACACATAGATTCAATAATGAGGGTTTTTTTAAAAGTCCATTTGTGAAGCTTTCTGTCTAATGAGGGAGTGAAACAGCAAACACAAATAAGGAACGTATTATATTGACAAGGATTATGAAGAAAGATAAGCTGTGAGGGGGCCAAGAAGAAAGTGATGAAGAGGGAAGGATTCAATTTTATATCCACTGATCAGAAAAAGTCACTCTAAGAAAATGATCTAAGCACAGAGACATGAATGGAGAGAAGATATATCAGACACAGGGATTAGCAGGTGAAAAGGCCCAGAAGCAGAAATGCTTAATATGTTCAAGGGAACCAAATGTTGTTGGAACAGAAGGAGGGACAACAGAATTTTGATATAGTGGATAGTATAGGTGAGTGGTGAGTGGGATACAGCTCCTTCTTTTGCATTTATGACATATATATCACACTGTAGAGTGATTATCTGCCTATATATCTTACATTCTTCACTAGATCAAATAGTAAAATAGAGCATCCTGTTTATCTGTCCTTTCTTTTCCTTATTTTTTTTTTTTTCTCTTTGTTAAAGGAAATGGAACAAAGGTTTTACTTACTGTTTTGGACTATCGTAAAGCAATCTTTCATGGTCTCATCTGTTTATCTCTCTATTTATTGTTTCAATAATCTATAATAACCTTTGGCAGTTTTGTGGACGAGCCTTTTGTTGAGGGGCTTCTTTCTGCTTCATGCCACCATCAAGGAACTTGCCTTTTTATGTATTGTTTAAACAGGACTGAAGAACCATTGAAAAATAATTAGTGCATCAGAGTCATTTTTATCATCGAGGTAGCATTTGAGTTAAGCTTTGAAAATAACACTTTCTATAAATAGAGAAGCCCATAAGTTGCTAATAAATACTGTTAAGAGCTTCTTTGTTCCTTGTTCCCAAACCAGTTCCCTGCCTGAATGTGCTTCCTTAGTTAATGCTGTCTTTATCCCCCCGTGTATCAGAGGAAATTTCAAGGAGAGGTAGATTGAAGATGCTATATACATCTTCTACTTCAAGCATTATGACTGTATAAAACTATAATACTACATACATTTTGATTATATGTTTTTATTTTTATTCATTTTTGTGCTCTATTTGTCTTTAGTAAAATAATAATTAACTTTTAATTTATCTATCCCTATGTAGTACAGAAAGAAGTGCTCAGTTAAAATGATTAAATGATCATTAAAATAAAAAGAATTGATCATATCAGAAAGTGTTTCTGAGTTTCCAGTATACAAGTAAGTACTCATAGATGTGTTTTGCATAGATATGGCATTAGTACCAAGTGAGGTATTTTCTGTCAACTTTAGATAATATTACTTAAATATCAGCATTCTTTAGTTACCACATTAGTAAATTGATATATTAAGTTAATGGCTTATTGCAAAACCTTAGACAAGATTAAGCTAAAATGACATTTGAAATACAAGTATTTAGCAAGTTAGAGGCCAAAAAGTATTGTGTTTGGGGTAGGCCTTTTCTCCCCTGAACAACAAGCATAGGAATCAGAATTACCTTGCATAGGAATCAAGAGTCATCCTCCTTTTCTTTTTGACAGTAAATTTTATATTACTAGTTATTTCATATATATATATATATCTACTATTATGTAAATTTTGCATTCCCTTTTATAGCTAAGAACTTTGAAAGTGCTCAGTGAGTACTTAATCTCAGTACTGATCATGATTACAAAGTACCTCAAAATAAAATGAAGCAGAACATGCTTTTTTACAAAATGCAGAATGGGAAATAATCCCTATTTTCTTTACAAAAGTATCAATCCCATTTTAATAAGGTAGGTTTGATCATCTTAAGCAGATCATCCTAGAAGAAATTCACTTTTCTGTGGAATAAGATCTGAAGGGACCTTTTCTTGGATTCTGTTTTAATTTCTGTCTAGCCTGTGTCCAAAGATATTGCATCAATTTTCATTACTTTAACACCACTTGTGTAATTGGGTTCCAATGACAACAAAGTTTCTAGCTGAAGTCTTCTCGTTGAGTTGCAGTTAAGACAGTGCAACACTCTCATGATTCACCAGATGATTCTCTTAGATACTTAGCAGGTATTATGTCCAAAACAAAAATTGTGAAATCGCCTCGCAAGTCTATATTTCTCCACTCCTGTGCACCCAGGCTTCACATTTTGGCATTGGTACCAACCATCTGACAATTTCAACCTAACAAATAATCATCCTTCTGTCTTGTTTTTCTTTCATCTGTTCCTGTGACAGCTGTATAAATCTATCAGCAAAGCCTATTAGTTTTCTCTGTAAGAAATACATTCCACTCTTTCTGTCAGCTGGCCGAGATGCCGAAAGGGAAGAAGGCCAAGGGCAAGAAGGTGGCCCCGGCCCCTGCTGTCGTGAAGAAGCAGGAGGCCAAGAAGGTGGTAAATCCCCTGTTCGAGAAGAGGCCAAAGAATTTTGGCATTGGACAGGACATCCAGCCCAAGAGAGACCTCACCCGCTTTGTCAAATGGCCCCGCTACATCCGCCTGCAGCGACAGAGGGCCATCCTGTACAAACAGCTGAAGGTGCCCCCTGCGATTAACCAGTTCACCCAGGCCTTGGACTGCCAAACAGCTACCCAGCTGCTTAAGCTCACCCACAAGTACAGACCAGAGAACAAGCAAGAGAAGAAGCAGAGGCTGTTGGCCCGGGCAGAGAAGAAAGCTGCTGGCAAAGGGGATGTCCCCACTAAGAGGCCACCGGTCCTCAGAGCAGGTGTCAACACCGTCACCACTCTGGTAGAGAACAAGAAGGCTCAGCTCGTGGTGATTGCACATGACGTGGACCCCATCGAGCTGGTCGTGTTCCTGCCTGCCCTGTGTCACAAGATGGGGGTCCCTTACTGCATCATCAAGGGGAAGGCCAGGCTGGGGCATCTGGTCCACAGGAAGACCTGTACCACTGTCGCCTTCACACAAGTCAACTCGGAGGACAAGGGCGCTCTGGCTAAGCTGGTGGAGGCCATCAGGACTAACTACAATGACAGATACGATGAGATCCGCCGTCACTGGGGAGGCAACGTTCTGGGTCCAAAATCTGTAGCTCGTATTGCCAAGCTGGAGAAAGCGAAGGCTAAAGAGCTTGCCACTAAACTGGGCTAAGCGTACTTTGAGTTTTCTGTACATAAAAACAATAAATTGTCCTTAATCCAGTGGAAAAAAAAAAAAAGAAATACATTCCAATTCTGTCTATACTTCTCTGCTCTTCCAAACTTCCTGCTTACAAACTCTTTCATGTAGTTGGTTAAATTGCATGTGGTTTTATAGTTGTGGTGCACAACTTTTAGAAGTTTTTTATACTACCACTCTATTGGCCACTTTTTGCCAACTCTTTAGTGTCATTCCCTCACATCTTTGTTACAGACTATGTGACGACTCTCCCCAACAATTCCTGTGTTGAAACTCTGATCCCCCATATGATAGTTTGAAGCTACAGAATTAATTTAGCCTTCACTAATGGGAAAGGATTTTTGTCCTCATAAGAAGAGACAGGTAAGCTTTCTTACTTTCTTTTTTGCTCTCTGCAAAGGGAGGATACAGCCCAAAGATAGCCACCATTTATAAACTAGCAAGACATCCTTTATCAAAGCTATTCCATCATAGTACCTTGATCTTGGATTTTGTAGCTCTTATGGTTGTCATCTAAAATGTCCCCAAGAAGGCTAATAGTGTTGATGCCTTAATGGCCAGTTGTTGAGCTTTTGAAGTGATTGGTTCACAAAGGCTCTAATTTCGTTAGTGGATCAATCTATTGATGGGATCATAACTTGATGGCATTATTGGGAGTGACAGAAAAAGGAGGTGGGGATTAGCTGAAGGAGTGGATCATGAGGGTGTGATGTTGGGGCCTATATGTTTGGCCACTTTCTCTCTTTTTCTTTCCTCTCTTTTTTGGCTTCCAAGAGGTAAGCAGGTATTTCCCCAACATACCCTTCTAATCTGCTGTTTCTGCCTGCCACATATCTAAAGTACCGGCATGAGCTAAACAAGGACTGAAATCTCTAAAGTTGTGAACCGAAATAAATTTTTCCTCCCTTAAATTGATTTTATCAGGTATTTTGTCACAGCAACAGAAAGTTGACTAACACTGTAGGTGTAAGAACTATGAGAAATAAAATTTGTGCTGTTTAAACTACCTACCATATAGTATTCTTTCTTATAACAATCTGCATTATTACAATCTCTGTACTTTCTCTTTTGCAATTCTTGAAGGCCTGACTACCTTTGTTTCATTTTATGTACACACCCAACAGTCTCAATATTTTAGCAGAAAGAGACTGTGGAAGCTAAGTGGAGCACAGGCTTAATGTATATAAGACCCTGTTTTCAATTATTGGAAAAGAAAAAGAAAGACAAAGCAAAATGATGTATTTTAAAGTGAAATCTAATCTTTTTCCAAGGACAGCATTTCTTATCTTTATATACTGCAGAGCCATCATTATCTTTTACTTTCTACCATGGGGCCTGAAGATAGTATTATGATTTCCTTTGTGCTACTGGGCCACTACTAGATGAATATAGTTTTTTTTGTTGTTTGCTTTTTTTAGGAAAGGGTACACAGGTTCTCACCACGAGACAGGACTCATAGTGATCTGCCTGTTTACAGCCTCCCAAGAGCTGGGATTACAGGTGCACACCACCAGGCCCAGTCTCTATTGCCATCTCAGGGTGCTCTAGGGGCGGGGCCAGCATGGCAAGCCCAGGGATTGAACCCCTGGCCCCTGGGCCTACTTGCAGGTGCTTTAATCTGCCTAGCTATTTGGCCAACCTGAATATAGTTTTAGTTTTCTGTGAAAATCCTCTTTTGCCCAAGCTCATAGCATCCATATTAACATTTAGTCTTCCTTCTTCATTTCTTTCATTCACATATCCCACAGAGGTACAGTCCACAATCCTCCTTTTCTCTAATATTGGTCACTATAACAAACTTTCACGTGTCCTCCTTCTTTATCTCATGTTTTTTGACTTTCTGAAGTCTAATTAGACAACACTCTTCATCATTCACTCCATCTCAGCATTTACATTTGGGATTATGCCCATATCATATTAAATCCAAGCACTGTGCTCTCTGATTTGTAGTTCTAGAGAACATGTTCTACAATTTAATGCCTTTACTTAGGCTGTATTCTTTCCCTGGCTTCCAGGAATATTCTTCCCCATTCTGTGCACCTGGCAAATGCCAGAGCTTCTTTGAGGGCAATTCAAAACAATTGTTCTGTACTTTGTGAAACTACTTCTGACTACTTCCCCTTTTCTCTGGCAGGTGTTTTTTCCCTTTATAACTATTCTATATTTTTTGGAAATTGTTGCCTCTGTGACTTTTTTCATTTGTTTGTCTCACATGTATCAATCTTTTTATTCTATTTCTTTTGAAAGCAGGGTTACACCTTAATTTTCTTTTCTTTCTTTCTTTCTTTTTTTTGGGGGGGCAGAAATGGGGATTGAACTCAGGACCTTGTGCTTGCCAGGCAAGCGCTATATTCTACTGAGCTATCTCCCCGGATCCTTAATTTTCTTTATATCCTGATATATGTTATATTGCATATAATACACATCTAGAGTATTATGTATGTTTACTGAAAGTTGTTGAATGTATTATTTATTATATGAGTATTAATTGAAAATTCGGTTGCCTTCTAGGTTTTGAGGATACCAGGCCTCTGGTGTAGAGTTTAGTAAAACAGATAAGTTAAGGAAAGCAAGTATGTCAAGTTACCCAATGATATGGGAAATATTTCACATATTGTTCAACTGAATGCTATGTGTCAGAGGTTGAGGAAGACAGACTAGTATACGTGGTGAGTTGGGAAAACTTCCACCTGGAAGGTATGATAAGAAAGAGTATTTGGGGACAATAAAAATTTACCAGGAATAATTCTTAGTGGATCAGGTAATGTAATTTACAGTATTACCCACTGCATATTTGGAGCTTGGATAGAGATTTTACCTAGTAAGTCCTTATTCATTATTGGTTGAAAAACTGAACCCATGCAACATTTTGGTTCCACCTATTGCTTTCAGTGTGCAGATGCATATTGTTCCAGGGCAGGAACAGCTGGAGAGAAACTGAGAAATCATTGAAGATTTGGTATTTTTTAAGGAGTTTGTAGTTAACTAGTTTAAGTGAAGCTTTTAAGTAGGAAAATGACAGAACCAACTGAGGGAGAAAATCGAATTGACGCAGGAAGAGACCCAAAGCCAGGAATTGATGGGTGATCATTGCAATTATTTTGGTAAGTGATTTGCTGTGCTGAAGTGGCATCAAGGATGGAGAGGAAGAACTAGACTCCAGGCGTTTTAAAGCAGATCAAGATTCAGGAACAAAGTGGAGAAAAAGTTAAAATGAATTTAGTTTTTAAATTTTATTTTTATTTTTTAAAGTGAAAATCGTGTGAACAATGTATATTACTTCAGTTTATAAACTACAAAATATTACACAGCAGTCCGGTGTGGGTTTTTTTTTTCACTTGCTGTTCAGATAGGAAAGGGTCTATACTTTCAGAGATATGTTCATATCCAAGTAAGATATCACTCTTGAGATTAGATTTCTCATTATTTTCGAGAATTCTCAGGTAGTGGGGAAACACAATTGGCAAAGGAAAGGTTGAGTGAAATTAGGCGGCTCAGCTCCTCCCCACTATCTTTGGAGAAAGCCCAGAGACTCAGAGACCCGCCCACTTCCCCAGCCCGCCTCCTCACTAACCAATCAGCGCTCTATGTGTCATCATTGCGCGCGTCCTTTCTACGTAGTGTACTAGAAGGGGACCACGTGTACTGTGTTGACTGTCTGAGGGAACCCAATTTCCGGAGACCGTGAGTTCAGGTAGAAGTTCCTGCAAACAATTTCCCTGTTTGTGCGAATCCCGAACCATGAGCGCCCCGGGCGTGCTGTCCTTTATCCAGCAAGGCTGGGAGCAGGTGCTGGCCAAAGTGAAACGGGCTGTGGTCTACCTGGATGCCGCCAGCGCGGAGAGTCTGCACTGGTACTGTGGGTCCACACGTCTTATGGAGGCGGTGGGGAGTCCTGTGTGCCACTTGCGGGAGTTTGAGCCCAAGGCAGTTGGTGGCAAAGCCGAGCAGCCCAAGGCGGTGTTTGTGTTGAGCTGCCTGCTAAAAGGCCGGACTGTGGAGACACTACGAGACATCATCTGCCGCAGTCACTTCCAATACTGTGTGGTAGTCACTGCCTTGAGCCACGCTGTTCATCTCACGGCTAACCACGTGCCAGCTGCTGCAGCGGCCGAGCTGGAGGGACAACAACCGGTGTTCGAGCAGTTGGAGGAGAAGCTGTGTGAGTGGATGGGCAACATGAACTACACAGCAGAAGTGCTGCACATACCGTTGCTGCTCGCTCCTCTTGCTCCCTACCTTGTCTTAACTCCAGGCTTTGCGTCCCTTTTTCCACTACTACCCCAAGATGTACATCTCCTTAACAGTGCCCGACCGGACAAGAGGAGACTGGGAAGCTTGTGTGAGGTGGATTCCTCTGCCTTGACCCCAGAGCTGATGCTGCAGATGAGGTGCCTGGTGTCAGGCCTCAGTTCTTTGTGTGAGCATTTGGGGGTTCGGGAGGAGTGTTTTGCTGTGGGTGCCCTCAGTCGGGTCATCGCTGCAGATCTGGCCAATTATGCCCCTGCCAAGAACAGGAGGAAGACTGCTATAGGCAGGGCATCTGTGGTCTTTGTGGATAGAACTCTGGATCTCACAGGTAAGTGGCATTGCCATAGAGTTCTTCATAATTACTCTCGAGGGTGCTGGGACTTTTTACTGATTCAGCATATACTCATTGGCCTCTTGCTGTATGTCAGGTTGGAGATAAAAGATGACTTAGATGGACATAGTTCTTATTACCACAGCATTTAAAGTGCAATATAGTTCAGAAGGGCAAAGTAAGTAATTGCAGCATAATTTGTTAATTGCTATAATAGGTGGGTATGGCCTCTATGTTCAATGACTTGTTAAAACAACTGTTTCTGAAAAAAAGAAAAAGAAAAAACAAAAAATTATATCTAGCTCAGAAGACTTGGAAAATGGAATTGTGTTTACATAGAGATCTGTGCAGTTGTAAACTTTCTTTCTTTCTTTTTTGTTTTTTGCGGAACCAGGGATTGAACTCAGGCCCTTGCCAGGCAAGCACTTATTCTACTGAGCTATCTCCCTGGCCCCTAGTTGGAAACTTTTTTAAAAATTTGCAGATGTCAGTATTGACAACAACCTTTCTTAAGTGGGCTTGAACCAGTTTTAGCCTCCCAGAGTGCTGAGATTATAGACAAGTGCCACCATGCCCAGCTAGCCATAGGTTTTCTTTCTTTGGAAGACGAAACATAAAAACTTAGAATGGGTTTGGGGCAAATTGTTCCATGAGAAGAGTTTCTTTAAATGGTTGAACAAAGCTTAAAAAGCTAGTAAACAGTAAAAAGAAATGTTTCTGGTATAAGACTAGTGATACAAAAAAAAAAAAAAAAAAAAAAAAAAAAAAGTGAATAGCTGGATAACATACCTGTTTTGCAATAGCATGGCTTTTAAGTACATATTGTTTACTGTCCAGGGTCTTTGAAGAGTTACAACACCACACTTCAACAACAACATGCAGACAGACAATTCTTGGAAGAAAACTGTTTAAAAAAGGCATGACCTATGTTCCCTCATTTGACCAACTCCATCTAAGTCTAGAAGTGCTTATATTCAAAGTAAGCCACTTGCAATATGTTACTTAATTTTCAAAAATAAGGTTTCAGGACAGTGATGGTGAGATAAGGGAAGAAAACATGAAGGAATGAAATTCTAATTGCTATACACGTGTATTTATTTGATAGTAGGGGAATACCATTTACAGAGAAGTTACAGAGAAAATGCAAATAAACAATTTTGTACAAGAAATCTAATACGTTCTCTACAGTGTCTTCACTTTGCTGTCATCATTTATTCAAACTCTTCATAATTTTTATGACTGTCACCATTGATAACCTGCTTTCCTGATCGTTTTGTCAGCTTCTTCATCAGTTAACTTCTCTCCAAGGTTTGCCATCATATGGTGAAACTCTGCTGCACTAATAAAACCTTTGCCATCCTTGTCAAACAGACTGCTTCTCAAATTTCTTCTTCATTGCTGATCTCTTTCATTTTCTTGCTATCATTGTCAGAAATTCAAGGAAGCAATTGTACCGTGACCACCAGCATCTGCTTCATTAATAGATCTGTAACTCTGGTTCTGTGGAATTCTGCTCAAGAGACCTTAAAGTAACGAGTTCTTTGGTAGTTATAGTTCCATCACTATCCTTGTCAAATAGTGAAAAAGCTTCTTCTTCTTCTTTTTCTTTCTTTGCGGAACCCGGGATTGAACTCAGATCCTTGTGTTTGCCAGTCAAGCACTTATCCTGCTGAGCCATCTCCCCGGTCCCGAAAAAGCTTCTTATAATTGTGCAGTCTTCAATCAGTTGGTTGGCCATGTGACAAGCTGTTATTAATATGAATATGCATGTATCTCTGTAATATGATGTCTTGAAGTCCTTTGAAAAGATATGTCGAAGAAGAGTAACTGGGTTAAATGGAATTTCTATTTTCAGTATTTTGAAAACTCTCCAAACTGATTTGTACAATAGTGTGGCAGTTTACACTCTCACTGACAACGAAGAAGTGTTTCTTTTTTCCTCAGCCTCTCCAGCATTTGTTATTTGATTTCTTGAAGGTAATCATTCTTTCTGGAGTGAGGTGGAATCTCAGTGTTGTTTTAATTTGCATGTTTGACCAGTAATGTCAAACATTTTCTTATATTTATTCACCATTTGTATTTCTTCATCTGAGAAGTATCTATTTCAGATACTTATTTTTTGTTGGGATCTTTAAATTAGGAGATCTAATTTTTTGAGTTATTTATGTAGTCTAGATATTAGTCTTTTGTCTGAGGAACTGTTGGCAACATTTTTTCCCCCATTCTGTAGGCTGTCTCTCCACTCTGCTGGTGGTTTCTGTTACTTTGCAGAAGCTTTTTAATTCAGTATGATTCCATTGACTCATTGTTGGTATTATTTCTTATACAACTGGGGTTCTGTTCAGAAAGTCTTTGTCTATATCTATGTTTTTAAGGGTTTTGCCTATATTGTCTTCCAGCAGATTAAGTCTTCTGTTTGAATATTTTGACATTTGATCCTTTTAATTTTAGTTTAGTGCACAGTGAGAGATACAGACTTAGGTTAAATCTTCTGCATGTGGACAGCCAATTTTGCCAACCATCATTTACTAATACGCTGTCTATCCTCCAGCAAAAATATTTGGCCCCTGTGTCAATGTAAGGTAGCTGAGTGTGCATAGAGTTGTTTGTGCATCGTCTATCCTGTTCCCTTGATATACAAATCCATGGAGGGTATTGTTTTTTTTTTTTTTTTTTTGACAATACTGTACTGTTTTGTATTACTGTAGCTTTTTAGTATAACTTGAAGTCTGGGATTGTGATCCCTTCTGCCTTGCCCTTGTTGCCCAGAACTGCTTTAGCTATTCTAGATCTCTTTTGCTTCCATATGCATTTTTTTTTTAATTTATTTATGTGTGTGTGTGTGTGTGTGTGTGTGTGGCCAGCTCAGCCCACCATGGGGCGGGGCTGGCTGGCATGTGGTGCTGGGGGATTGAACTGTGGTCCCTGTGCTTTGCTAAGCTTGTTCTAAGTAGGTGCTTTAGACCACTGAGCCATCTCACCAGGCCCTTCCATATGCATTTTAGGATTGTTTACTCTAATTTTGCAGGAATGATACTGATATTTTGGTAGGGATTACATTAAATATGTGTAACAGTTTTGGAAGTATGACCATCTTGACTATATTGGTTCTGCCTATCCTTGAACAAAGGATGTATTTCCATTTTCTGATATCCTCTTTGATTTTTTTGTTTTCAGGGTGCAGTAGTTTCCACTCCCTTCTTTAGGTTAATTCCTATGTATTTAATTTTTTTTGGTGCTCTTGTGATTGGTATTTTTTTCCTAACTTGTTTATCAGTGGGTTTATATACAGAAGTTATATTGATTTTTGTATGTTGATTTATTTTTATTTAATTACTGAATTTGGTTATGAACCACTTAATAGTTTATCCTGAGCATCACTGGAGCAGCACATTGTTTAGTGTACTTACTATCCCAAGTGTTGCTTGGGCAGGTGTCATTTCAGTAATTTGATTCTTATATTGAATAAATTTGATAAAATTGACATTTTTATATTTTGTGTTATCTTTTTTCATTCCTGTATTTAGGACAGGATCCACAGGGTCTCACTACATAGATCGGACTCCTAGTGATTCTCCTGTTTTCAGCCTCTCAAGTGCTGGGATTACAGGTATGCGCCACGAGGCCCAGTCTCGATTGCTGTCTGAGCGCGCCCCTTGGGTGGGGCAGGCAAGGCACACCACGCTGGTCCCTGCTGGCCCCTGTGCTGTACCTAAGCA
>NW_004524595.1:18792735-18794623 GCF_000260255.1 Octodon degus | reverse complement strand
TTTTCATCATGGAAGGATGTTGAATTTTGTCAGGGGCTTTTTCTGCATCTATTGAAATGATCATGTGATTTTTTTTTTTTTTTTTTTTTTTTTTTTCAGAACTGAGGATTGAACTCAGGCCCTTGTACTTGTCAGGGAAGTGCTTATTCCACTGAGCCATCTCACTGGCCCAATCATGTGATTTTTGTCTTTGCTTCTGTTTGTATGATGTATTACACTTATGATTTATGTATGTTTTACCATTCTTTTATCCTTGGGTAAAGCCTACTTGGTTATAATGTATAACCTTTTTGATAATGTGTTCGATTGTGTTTGTGAGCATCTTGTTGAGAAGTTTTGCTCTATATTTATTAAAATGATTGGTCTATAGTTGTCTCTTTTAATTGTATCCTTATCTGGTTTTGGAATCAGGGTAATGGCTTTCAGGAATGACTTTAAGAATATTTCTTCCCTTTCAATTTGATTAAAAAGCTCAAAAGGTATTGGTTTTTGTTTTTTTTTTGGCGGAACCGAGGATTGAACTCAGGGCTTTGCGTTTGCCAGGCAAGCACTTATTCTACTGAGCCATCTCCCCATCCCAGGGTATTGGTTTTTCAAATTCCCTTTAATTTTTTGAGGACTAACTTGGAATGAACCCACCTAGAACTAGACTTTTCATAGTAGGTAGATTTTTTTTTTTTATTACTACTTCAATTTCCTTGCCTGTTGAATTATTGTTTTTAAGTCTTATTCGGCTTTGATATTCTTTTTTTTTTTCCTTTGATATAGGGTGTCACCATGTAGTATAGGCTAGCCTTGAACTTTCTCAGGCTGGCCTGGAACTCACAGTAATCCTCTTGCCTCAGCCTCCCAAGTGCTACAATTATAGCCGTGTGCTACCACACCTGGTTAATAATTTATATTTATTTTCAAATCATTTCATTTTTCTGAATTCTCTAACTTATTGGCATATAGGTTTACAGTGTAGTTGTTAATGGTTTTGATTTAATAGTCATAGCAGTAGGTTTGTCATAACTAACTTCAATCAGATTAAGAAAATTTCATTCTTTTTTTTTTTCGGAACCGGGGATTGAACTCAGGCCCTTGTGCTTTCCAGGCAAGTGCTAATGCTACTTTCTTTTCTTTTCTTTTCTTTTCTTTTCTTTTCTTTTCTTTTCTTTTCTTTTCTTTTGCTCTTATTCTACTGAGTGATCTCCCTGGCCCCTAGAAAATTTCATTCTATACCTATTTTTTTCAGAGTTTTTTAAAATCATAAATAGATGTTTTTACATTTTATCAAATACTTCTCCTGCATCAATTGAGGTTGTATAATTTTTGTCTTTGTTTCTATTGAACTATTCCTGTCTCCCTGGAATGAATCCTGCTTGGTCATGATATATGATCTTTTTGATGATTCGCTACATTCTTTTTGCCAGTGTCTTATTGGGGATTTTGGCATGAAAGTTCATTAAACAGATTGGCCAGTAGTTCTTTTTGGTTGGACCTTATTCTGGTAATGGAATAAGAGTAGTGCTTGCTTCCAGTAGTGACTTTGGGAGTATTCCTTTTCTTTTAATTTCATTAGTTTCTAACTTTCCCGAGTATCACTTAGGCAGGTATCATTTCAATCATTTGATTCTTGTATTGAATAAACTTGATAAAATTGTTATTTTTGTATTTTGTGTTAATATTATAAAACTAATGAAAAATATGGAGTTTTTCATTATTTTATATTTGAATAATAGGACTGGTAAGTAGTTATTTCTTTTTTTAAAATTTTTTTCCATAATTTTATTGAGAAACAAATAGCAATGAGACAGTTTCAAATCAAATTGATAGGACAGTTTGAATAATTAACACATTGCATACATTCTTCCTAGTGGTTAATTGCTGTACAAGATGCGGACTT
>NW_004524595.1:18790759-18792476 GCF_000260255.1 Octodon degus | reverse complement strand
GTTTTGCAAGCTTGTGATTGAGATTTTAATTTCCTCTATATTTCTTTGACTGTTTCATGCGATTTATTTCTTTACTGTATTGTTCATTCAGGGAATCCGTCATTTTTCTAATCTCTATTTTTTTTATCAATATCTTCTTTAGAAGCAGTTAGAAATTCTTTTACTGCCGTGTTTTTTTCAGATTGGGTTTCCTGCCTATGTTTCTGTAGTTGCTTCTTTACTTCATCTCCTATGAGTTCTTAGAGTTCTTTTTTTATTTCAGAAAAGAATTGCATTCTGATTTCCTCTATATCTTTCTGCTGTTGCTTATTTACTATCGATGCTCTTGATTCATGCATTTGAGCTGAGCTAGTGTCCTTCGCTCTTGTTCTGGGTGGGTACTGGGTTTCTTCCATATATTTCTGCATTTGATTCTTTAGTGCAGATGTTATTAAGTCAGGGATTTCTTTCTTTCATTTCCAATCTGAGGTCTTCTATATCTTTCTGCAGCTGTTTCTTTATTTCAGATGCTGTTGATTCATTGCTTTCAGGTGTGTGATTTCCACTTTGTTCTGTGTTAGTGTCCTCTGCACTTGTTATGGGTGGGCTTGGGTTCTGAGGTTGCATTTTCTTCCTTCTCGTCATTTTGTGTAGAACTGTCTTCTGACCTTCGTTGTTGTTCTTTGCTGTAGTTATAACCTTCGCATGTACTGAAGTTCAGGTGCAGCTCTACAAAGTTCGGACTTATCCAGCTGTGTTTGGCTTAGGTCTGGCTGCTGTGCTCAGCTCCTTCCCGCTGCTGCCCTTGAGGGTGAATGTGTTGTGCCCTGGACCTGGGTAGGACTGGATTTAGGGGTTCCCGGAACTCGGCAGAAATTCCTACTCGGCGGGCGGGGTGGGGAAGGTACTACTGAGTGGTGGGGGGTGGCCCGAGGGGGTGGGAGAGGGTCCAGCCCACTCTGCGCCTGGGCTGGGACTGGTCCCGCTGGCGCAGGGTAGCAGGAAGCTCTCCACACACTCACCGGACCTGAGTAGGACTGGGCTTTTTTTGGTCTTTTGGAGACAGGGTCTCACTATGTAGCTCAGCTCAGGCTGGCCTTAAGCTTACTTTGTAATGCAGGCTGGTCTTTTATGAGTACTGGGATTTCAGTTTTTTTTTTTTTTTTTTTTTTTTTTTTGGTGGAACCAGGGATTGAACTCAGGCCGTTGCGCTTGCCAGGGACACACTTATTCTACTGAGCCATCTTCCCGGCCGCAGCCATATGAGTACTGGGATTACAGGCATGTGCCACCATACCTGGCTGGCATCTTTTTTTTTTTTTCTTCTTTTTAAATTTTTTTTTTTCATATTTTGTTTTTGAATTATCAAAGTGAGAGTTGTTAGTGTAAAGACCTCCATTTCTTTATATGTGTTAAGAATCTTTCTGCTACTAAACTGACTTGGAGATCATTAAATTAGTGAAGGTGTATTTTAAGTTAGAGGTAGATTGGTATGGATAGAGACATTTTGAAACAATATTTAGTATTGAAAGGAGTTTTCCTCAAGGGGGGAAATAGGTTTGGTTGTGGGGCATTGGTTTACCACCACTGTTACAGGCCCTTGATAAGTGTTAGCTGTTGTGATGAAAAGAAGATTTTTTGGGTTTTTTTTTTTTTTTTTTTTTTTTGGCAGAACTGGGGATTGAACTCAGGCCCTTGCGCTTGCCAGGGAAGCGCTTATTCCACTGAGCCATCTCCC
>NW_004524595.1:18784262-18790659 GCF_000260255.1 Octodon degus | reverse complement strand
GTCTGAATATCAAACATCTTAGGCATAACATGGAACAGGTATTTTTCATCAAGTATTGATATGTTGAACTTTAAGTCCCTACAGAATATGATAAAAACATTTAAAAATTAGAATATATTTTAAAAATAGGCACAAAGAATTATATACTTCTTATGTTTACATATAAGTCCAAAAATCTAACCATATACAACCTTGAAAGTAGTTATTTCTAAGAGTATTGGGATTACATCTTCTCTAAAGTTCTTGTAGAATTTGACAGTGAATTTGTTGGGACCTGGGCTTTTCTTAGTTGATACTCTTTTAGTCTCTTGACTAATATTGGATTATTCAGAACTTTTATTTTATCTTGCTTGATATTTGGTAGTTGAAATATACCTAGGAATCTATCCATTTCTTTTGAATTTTCCATTTATTAGAGTACTCAAAATAGTTAATGGTGATCTTGTGGATTTCAGTAGGAAACATTGTTAGTTTGTGCTTTTCATTTTTAATTGTGTGGATTTGGGTCTTTTCTTGTAAGATTGGTTAAAGATTTATTTTGTTTATTCTTTCAAAGAACAAACTCTTAGATTCTTTCATTCTTTGTATTTTTTATTTTTAGTCTCAATGTCATTAATTTCCTTCTTTATGCTAGTTTTAAATTTGGATCTTCCTTGTTTTTCTAGGACCTTGAGGTGCATTATTTGGGCTTACTCTATTTTTCTGATATGGCCATTCACTGCCATAAACTTTCTTCAGGGGACTGCTTTCATTGTGTTCCAAAAGTTCTGGTATGTTACTTCTGGTATTATCATTTGATTCTAGGAACTGCCTAATTTCTTCCTTAACTTCACCTATTATACATGGATTAGTCCAGAAGGTATTGTTTAATATTCATATTTTATATTTTTTCCATAGTTTCTTTTGCTATTGATTTCTAGTTTCATTGCACTATGACCTGATAACATGCATGGGGTATTTAGGTTCTTTTGCATTTCTTTAAGAATCTTTTTTTTTTTGGCTGGCTCAGGCTGCCTTAAGGGTAGGTCTGGTAAGACATGTGGAGCTGGACCATGATCCCCTGCGCCTGCTGAAGCAGGCGCTTAAACAACTGTGCTAACCCGCAGGCCCCCTACTTAAGCATGCTTTATGGGCTAGTATGTGGTTTATTTGGACAAAGTCTCATGTATTGTATATTCTGTTGTTGGATAGAATGCTCTGTTGATATCTATTAAGTCAATTTGTTAGAAAGCTTAATTTTTCTGATATTTACGGTATAATTTCATTGATTTTTTTTGTCTAATTGAACTATGTATTACAGTAGGGTTTAAAAATCTCCCCATTACAGTCCTATGGGTGTTTTTCCATTTTTTTCATGTCCATTAATTAGTTTTATGAAGTTGGGTGTGCTAGTGATTGATACATATGTTTATAGTTGCTATCTCTTCCTGTTGAATTGTTCCCATTACCAATATTTAGTGACTTTCTTCGTTTCTTTTAATCAATTTTCACTGGAAATCTGCTTTTTTTTGGTGGAACCAGGGATTGAACTCAGGCCCTTGTGCTTGCCAGGGAAGTACTTATTCCACTGTGCCATCTCCCTAGCCCACTGGAAATCTGCTTTTATCTGAAATAAAGATAGCTATTTTTTTTTCCAGTTTCCTATTGGATCTTGTTTTCTTTCCTTTGATTTTCAATCCCTGGGTTTCTTTTTGAATAAAATGTGTTTCTTGTAATTGCATTTTTTTTTTTTTTTTTTTTTTTTTTTGCAGAACTGGGGATTGGACGCAGGCCCTTGTGCTTGCCAAGGAAACACTTATTCTACTGAGCCATCTCCCCAGCCCAATTGCATATTGGTAAATCTTGTTTCTTGACTCAGTCTGCCAGTCTGTGTGTTCTAGCAGAGAAATTGAGACCATTCTCAATGAGAGTGATTACTGAAAGGCATTCCATGAATTCCTTTTGTGGATGTCCGTTTTCTTCTCCTTTTGGTTAGCTATACCTCATACCAGGTTTATTCATCCTTTGTGACTTACTGGTGTTGTCTTTTTGTAGGATATCTTTGAGAATTTTTTTATAATTAGATTTCATAGTCACGAATTAAAAAAAAAATTTTTTTTTCTTTATTGGAGACAGGGTGTCACCATGCAATTCAGACTCATAGTGATCCTTCTGCCTTAGCCTCCCCAGCACTGGGATTACAGGTGTGAGCTACCACACCTGGTTTCTGGGCCAGCACAGCATGTGTACCGGGGATCCGAACTCGGGTCTTTGAGTATGCCAGGCAGGTGCTTAGACCACTGAGCTGTTTCCCTAACACCATCATGAATTTCTTGAGGTATTCTTTTTCATCAAAATAAATTATTTTTCCATCATTTTTGTAAATTAAAATTCTTTTATTTATTTATTTATTTGGTACAGGATCTTGCTATGCAGCTTGGTCTCTTATTGATCCTCCTGCCTCAGCTTTTTTGTTAGTGTTGGGATTACAGGCGTGAGCCACCACGCCCAGCTTCTCTCCATCATTTTTTTAAAGAACATTTTGCAGGATATGTAAGTTGGAGTTTAAAATTGTTACTTTTAGTATGTTCATGACAGGGCTGTGATTATTGTATCTTGCTGGATCTAGAGTGTGTGACCCTGGAATTGACTCATGATGTAATGCTAGGATCAAGAGCACTAGGATGATTAAGGGTATGACTGCTATCTACCCTAAAAAGAAAGGAATAGAACGCATTGTGGTTGTCCTTTGGTTGCTTTACTACCTTCTGCCTGCTATGAACTGTTTGTCCTTAGCAGTGCTACCCTGCCTTGGAGCTAACTGATTATAGATTGAAACCTCAGGGTCGACAAGATGGCTCATCAGTCCAAAGCACCTGCTTAGGCAAGCTTAGGAAGGCACAGGAGACCAAGGTTTGATGCCTGGCCCCACATTTAGTGCTAGCCCCGCCCTTAGGGCAGGCTGAGCTGCCCCCCCGTTCCCCCCCCCAAAAAAAAAACCCAAAGATTGAAACCTCTACAAAGTATTAGCCAAATAAACCTTTCTCCTTTAACTTTGGCTGTCAGGTATTTGTCTTGACAATGAGAAAAATAATTAAGACATGTTTTTTCAACTTCATTTTTTTTGGTTCCATTTTATAGCAAACTTGAAAGAGTTGGCTATACTTACTGTCTCCACAATCATTTGCTGTAATTTTCACTTGATTACTCTTCAGTTAGACTTATTTTCTAATCCCTCCTCGCACACATCCTTTTTCAGCAACCCCAGTGACTTCTATACTACCAAATGTAGTATTCAATTATTAGTACACCTAATTTTGAATCCCAAAGCAGGATTGGCACAATAAAGGAAAGAATAAAAAAAATTAAGAATTAGAGATAAAAAAATATAAAATGTATACAGAAAAGCAACCAGTTAAGACAGTTTCTTGTATGATCTCATCAAATCATAAATCCCACATGCTTGGGACTTCACATAGTCCTGAGCATCCTCCCATCCTGCCTACTCTCAGTTCCTTACTGTTGTCTTCAGGCTGTACATTGTGACCTATTTGGGTTTATTCTTTCCTTAAATCTCCCTCACACACTGCCCTCTGGGTACACTGGTCACCTTGTCATTTATTAGACAAGTCAAACATGGCACAGTGTTTGTTGTCATTTGCGCTGAGTATTGAATCTGAGGCCCTTGCACTCATCTACATTCCCAGTTCTGTCTGTCCATCCAACCATCTGTCTGTCCATCCATCCATCCATCCATCCATCCATCCATCCATCCATCCATTCATCTATTTATAGGCAAAGTCTGGCTAAGTTGCCAAGTTTCCCAGGCTGATCTGGAATGTGGTATCTTGCCTTAGCCTCCGAGGCTTCTGGTACTCCAGGCACGCAGCACCATGCATAGTACGTCTCTGGGATTTTGGATTTCCTCTTCATCTCTGCATTGAATATATTCTTTCCAGTATTCATGTTGATTTATCTTTTGCTTCCTTTGAGTCTCTGTTTAAATGCCTGCTCCTGGATCACTTTCTTTATACTCTCTAACCCCTTATTATGCTTTGTCATAGCTTTTACCAGTGCCAGACACTACTAATTGTTTGCTTATTATCTGTCTTTTCCTCCTTGCATCAAAACTTTGTGGTGGTGGTGGGGTTGTCTTTTATTTGCTGCTTATTGACCAGCTCAGAGAAGAGTGGCTTGAAAACAGTAACTATTCAGTACCTACTTATTTAAAGAGTAGATGAATGAGCGGATTAAATGTTGCAAACTAGATATTTATTAAAGTTAACTCTTTTTTTCTTTTGTATTTTAGGGAAGGATCTACAGGGTGTTCAGGGACCCACTACTAGATCAGACTCTTAGTGATCCACCTGTTTACAGCCTCCCAAGAGCTGGGATTACAGGCACATGCCACCATGCCCAGTCTCATCTGTGATCTCAGTGTGATGCGGGGGCATGGCAGGCCTGTTGGGGGATGGACCCCCCCACCTTAGCCCCTGCACGTGCTTGCAGGTGCTTTAATCCCCTGAGCTATTTGGCCAGCCCTAACACACTTTTTCCTGATTGATTCTGAAATTTAAAGTCATATATTTAGTCATTGGCAGATACAGTGGATATGCACATATTTTTGAAATCTATGTTTGGTGTATAATAAAATTTGGAGGTCATAGTAAAACTTAGAAAAGAAAATAGTGACATTGGCTTGTCATATTTATGTGATTATTTTGTGAATAAAAATCACTTTCACTGGTGGGCATGATAGTGTATGCCTGTGTACTAGAACTTGGGAGGCCAAGGCAAGAGGGTTGCTGTGAGTTTGAGGACAGCTTAGGCTACATGGTTTGATCCTGATATAAGACCTCTGAATATTATTATGGAAATACAAACCCTCAACCTGTCAGATGGCCCATAGGCCGAGTTCATATTCCCTAAAATTGAAGAAAAATTTCAAGCAACAGTGGAACTCATGAGTAGAAAATATTTATTGTGGAAAAGATAGGTTGGCCTGCTGTGCCGGCCCTACCCCTGAGGTGTGATGAGAAGGCAGTTGAGACTGGGTGTGGTGGCACATACCTGTAATCCCAGCTCTTTGGAGGCTGTAAACAGGCAGATCACTAGAGTCCAATCTAGTAGTGAAACCCTGAACACCCTGTAGACCCTTCCCTAAAATACAACCCCCCCCCAAAAAAAAAACCCCAAAAACAAACAAAAAATAATAATGGGCCAGCCAAATAGCTCAGTGGATTAAAGCACTTGCAAGCAGGTGTAAGGGCCAGGGGTTCCATCCCCAGGCCTGCCGTGCTGGCCCTGTCCCCGGGGCTGAGACAGCAATTGAGAATGGGCATGATGGCGCGGGCCTGTAATCCCAGCTCTTGGGAGGCTGTAAATAGGTGGATCACTATGAGTCTGATCTAGTAGTGAGACCCTGAACACCCTATTGACTCTTCCCTAAAATACAAAAAATCAAACAAAAAAAAAAAAAGAAAAGATAGCTTGTATCTAAGAGAGACAGAGAGGGCCTGGAAAATGGCCTGTTTATGAGTCCATTTCTCTAAGGATATTTTCGAGTAAAATGATAAGGTGGTTATGAAATTATTGAGTACATGTAAGATAGGACATATCTGTGATCAACTAATGCGATTATAGGTATAGTCCCAGAAGGGATGGGTCAAAGTATGATTTCCCACCCTAATGGTTGGTGCCTAGAATATCAATCATTACTGTTTATTCCTTGGAGAAGTAGGTATAGTCATTTCATCTTTATCTTAAGTGCTGCCCTGCAAGGAATTCACTTCACTCACAATGTGGCATTCTCATCTTCTGCACTGAATCTTTAAGGGCTTGACACTGTCTGACTTCCTATAATATTTCTAACTTAACTGTGTAATAATTCTGTCTAAATAAATCATTTTCACATCATTATCTTATTTGATATTCTTACCAGTTAGGTTAAGTATTATCTATCATTTCATGATTAAAGAAATTAAGGCTTGGGGCCGGGGAGATGGCTCAGTGGAATAAGCGCTTCCCTGGCAAGCGCAAGGGCCTGAGTTCAATCCCCAGTTCCGAAAAAAAAAAACCTCTATTGTGGCTGAGCTGGCCACACACACACAAAATAAATAAATAAATAAAATTAAAAAAAAAAGAAATTAAGGCTCAAAAGTTTTACTTTAATTAGAAAATATAAGCACTAAGTAACTAACCTGATATGACAGTATTAGGTCAATGTTTCTATAAATGTCCAAGTTTATCTTTTTTTTTTTTTTGGTCTTTTGTTTGTTTTTTTTTTCAAAATTTTATTGATAAACAGCAATGAGACAGTTTCAAATCAAGTGGGAAGTACAGTTTCAACAAATAACACACTGCATATATTCTTCTTAGTGGTTAATTGCTGTACAAGATGCAGACTTGAGATCCTAAT
>NW_004524595.1:18768234-18777195 GCF_000260255.1 Octodon degus | reverse complement strand
CAGGCCCTTGCGCTTGCCAGGGAAGCGCTTATTCCACTGAGCCATCTCCCCGGCCCCCTTTGGGTTCTTGGTATGGTCTTTTGTCCCTAATTCTATTCCCTTACTATGACATGGGAAAAATGAACAAAGAGAGACATTAGGTATCAATGTTAGTTGATTGAAAATGGATTAGATTATACACAGCAGATTATTATAAATCCCAGTCATTTTTGGAATGATGACTTCCAAACAGCAATGGCTTTTGGAGAAATAACTTGGTTTCATGGAAAAATGATTAGAGTTTACCATTAGTCTTAAATTTTGAATTAATTATTAATAAAGGTAATACATGTAAAACTTCTTGATTAGTGCTTGGTACATAGAAAACATCAATCACATGGTAGTACTGTACCAGTTGTTCACTTATTCTTGCCTTTATCCAACAAATATTTAGTGAGAACCCATCAGCTGCCAGTTTTCTTGCTAGGCATTGCCCATACAGGGTAAACTAGATGAACTGGGCCTCTGCTGTTGTAAAGGTAAAGCTGTAGTCGATGGAAGATCTACTATTCTGGGTCTTAGTGTCTTTGTAAAATAAAAAATAAAACAGTGAAAAATAAAAATTAAATTCAACTTTAATGAAATTTTTTTTTGTTAAGTAAAATTATGCATCACTTGTAATTTTTGTTTTAATACTATTTTGTACTCTTTATAAAATACAATAATACAATTTTAGAATAAAATCTTCCTATGACCATATTTATTTGATGACATGCTGATATTTTATTTAGCTTGCTGCATGTAGATGCTGTGCTGGGTGCTAGAGATATGATAGTAAACAGAAGTAATACTTGCTCTTATGGCGTTAAGTACAATCCATGAAGCATACATCGAGTAGGTAATTGTGAATATTATTAGTTTTATGAAGGAGAAAATACTAGGTTTGTGTTATTGATATGTGTAACAGAAAATATTTGTTCTTTTTGATAAAAGATACAATATGAAGAAGTTATCTGATTAAGTTTTCCTCCCAGTTTGTGTGTTTACATTTTCTTGCCTGCCTATTCAGGAGCAGTTGGACATCATGGAGACAACTTAGTAGAGAAGATCATTTCGGTGCTTCCACAGCTTCCAGGCCACACAAATGACGTGATGGTTAATATGGTAGAGCTCACTGCACTCCAGACCCAGGAGGAGAATCAGAATGTGGTTGCACCAGGTTGTCTTGCACAAGCCAAGTAAGATATGTATTTCTTTTCTCTCATTTTTCTCTTTCTACCCTTTTCTTCTCATCCTATACTTAGTATCCCCATAGAAAGGAAACAATGAAGAATTGGTCTAGTTGAAAAATTTATAGTGGGTAACATTTAGAAGAAAACATTGTAAACCTAGCAAGAACCATATCCATCAAACATAATGGTACACCAGAGTATCCTTATTTACTTTTTGTAGGATTGTGATATATGTTATAGAATGATTGGAACCGTGGAAAGGACAGCAGCAAGGCTGGATGAAATCAGCCAGGGGGGTCTCACTGAGATTAGTCTCTTTTTTTCTTTTTGTATTTAGTATAGGATCTACAGGGTCTCACTATATAGGTTGGACTCCTAGTGATTCTCCTGTACAGGGTGGGGCCTGCATAGCTAGTCTCTCAAAGTGAGCCCTGAGCCAGGGAAACTTCTCACATTTACTGAAGTCTACAAGCAAGCTAAGGAATGTTCATAAGTAATTTGGTGTAAACAACCTGCTGTCTGCATTGTCTTCTGGCATTCACCAACTAGTTTACATATCATTAGTTGTTAACTTTCCAGGTAAAGAAGCAAAAACAGATAGGGTACTGCCTCCAGGAATCTATTACTGTCATACTTCTCCAGCTTGCTGGAATTACAAGGTTTCCTTAGGCTCTGTTCTTTGTTCCTTGCTCCCTCAGTACAGTAAACTTCTGACTCATATCACTACAGATATAAATTTCTTTTCTTTCCGTTTCTGTAAATTAGGGAAGGGTCTACAGGATGTACAGGGTCTCACTACTAGATCGGACCCATAGTGATCTGTCTGTTTACAGCCTTCCAAGTGCTGAGATTACAGGCTCTCACCACCATGCTTAGACTCAATTGCCATTTCAGCAGGCCTTGGGGGCGGGGCCAGCACAGCAGGCCTGGGGATATGGCTTCCAGCCCCCTGGGGCTGCTTGCAGGTGCTGTTTGGCTGGTCCTAAATTTCTTTTCTTTCCTTTTTTTTTTTGGCCGAACTGGGGATTGAACTCAGGGTCTTGCATTTGCCAGGGAAGCACTTACTCTACTGAGCCATCTCCTCACCCATATTTTTTTTTTTTTTTTTTTTGTCCTGCGGAGCCTGGGATTGAACTCAGGCCCTTGCACTTGCCAGACAAGTGCTTATTCAACTGAGCTATGTCCCAAGCCCCCTGGGTTGTTAATATGTATGTCCACCTCACAATTTCCAATTGAAGAAGTGGTCAAGGCTTCCTCAGTTTCCTTTTCCCACCTGACTCTCATATGACTACAAATAACCCTATTCGGTAGTGTTATTACTTCATTTTACAGGTGAGGGGAGTTACAAATGATCCCAGACTGACTTCAGAGCCACTGTTACTTTCTATGTTATCTATGTAGAGTAGGCTTTTGAAGATTTAAGAACACAGTGAAAGACAAAAATAAAATTAGTTCATGCTATAATTTAGGGAGTCTTAATCATTTAAGATGATAGTTAGAGAAATCAATTTTGGCTTTTATTTATTTATTTTTTTTTCAGCAAAAAAGAGAATGTGTTAAATGGTACTGGGAGAATTGTTAATCAGATTTTGGAAGGGACAAAATGTTTCCAAGAATCTAGGGAACAGGAGCTCAGGAAACATCTCTTCAAGATGACATCAGGGAGACTGAATTTTACCTGTTTTCTATCTGAGTAATTCTGTGTTTAAGATTAAGATTCTAGAGGAAAACAGTAAGATTTGTCCACATTTTGCCCAACTAAATTTAGAAGCTGTTTATACTAAGAATTGTGTCAAGACTGAATGGCATGAGGCCAGGGAGATGGCTCAGTGGAATAAGCGCTTCCCTGGCAAGTGCAAGGGCCTGAGTTCAATCCCCAGATCCGAAAAACAAACAAACAAACAAAAAAAACCCCAGTTTTAGAGGCTGGTGAGATGATGGCTCAGTGGTCTAAAGCACCTACTTAGACCAAGCTTAGCAAAGCACAGGGACTGCGGTTCAATCCCCAGCACCACATGCCAGCCAGCCCTGCCCCCTGGTGGGCTGAGCTGGCCACACACACACACACACACACACATTTAAAAAAGAAAAAAAGACTATGGCATGCCAGAATTGTGGTTTTTTAAAGGAACAGTTGGAACATTTATTAAAAGAAGAGAGAAGGGGTGCTGGAAAGGCAACAGTGGATATCCCTTATTTATAATAGTTCACACAGAGGACTTATTATGTAACATGCACTGTTATGAACACTTCATATACCTTAACTTATTTATTTCTCACAAGAACTATGAGGTAGATTTTTATTTTTTATTTATTTATTTATTTATTTTTTTGGTGGAACCAGGAATTGAACTCAGGCCCTTGCGCTTGCCAGGCAAGCGCTTACTCTATTGAGCTATCTCCCCTCTCCCACCATAAGCAATTTTGGTAGAACTATGTAAGGCAAAACTGTAAGAGGCAAAATATGAACAATTACAAGCAATGGGCCAAGACACTTCAAAATCAGAAGCATAAAAATTTGTTACCTAAGCAAGTCCCAATCCAGAATTTATGAAAGAAAAGGAAACTCATACTTCTGTCCAGTGATCTTGGTGGGGAACCTCCAAAATGATACAGAGAAAAACTGATCTTCCAACCTAAAAGGTACCTGGGACAAGTTCGTGTTCTCTAAAACCAAAGAATGAATTTTAGGAACAACCGGAGCTTATGAGCAGAATATATTTATTGAGGGAAAGAAAGCTCCTGTCCGAGAGGGGCAGGAGAGGGGCCCGTGTGGGTTGTCCCTCTATGAGAGAGATTTTGTTGGCATCCCTCATAGATGATTAACAAAATTAAATAATATGCCTAAAGTGACATGCAGAGTTTTTAAGTGACAAGGCCTATATTTGAATCAATGTAGTCTGGCTCCAAAGTCAATGCTTACCATTACCATGCCCACTTTTACAGAATTGTAAGGAAACAGAAAAAAAAATGTGTGCTATTCAGAAAAGTTTGCAAACAAAATAAAACTAAACAAACCAGTAGAGCCCATGATTAGAGAGCAAGAAAAGATGCAGCTTTTTAGAATTGTAGTAGGACAAGTATAAGAATAAAAGTATCTCTTCGATCTGCATCTAATGTTTTATTATGGTCAGTTTGTTCAACCTTCATTGTCCAGCACTTATTCTACCTTAGTATCAGGCTTCATCCTTTTGAAATCCCATTTTCCTTATCAATTATTCCTTTCAAAATGGGCAAGTCATAGAATAGGACAAATCTTAACTTTATTTTGTCTGGTTACTTTACTTTTGAAAAGTGACTAGAGTAAAACACAGGGTTATCCTTTTATTACTCTCCTACTCCAACTTATAGGACTTGGAGATTCAGTCATAAATCAACTGTAGCCATCTTGCTAATACACAGAAGTGACTACTGCACATGGTAGGTGAGGTGGCTAGGACTGCTGCAAAGAAGAGTAGCTCTGGGATCCCTGTGCAATGTTAGGACTTAACAGGATGTGGGCGAATATGTTTCCTTATTGTTGCTGTGTTCTACCAGTTGCAACAGAAGTCATACTGGTGCATATCTCATTATTTTATCTATTAGAGTCATCTGGCATTGCTTTAAGTGATTTCTAAGTCTCTTCTTGTATTTAAAGTAAAAACATACCCTCACTGAGCCTCTGCAGCAGTTAGGCTATACTCATTTACATGTATTTTGTCTTCCCTGTCTTTGTCTTTATTAATGTTCTTGACTTCTCATTAGATTATATGTGAGTATTACTATAGGAAATGAACTTTGAGTGGCATCCAAAAAGGAAAGTATACACATAGATGTCAAAGATGAGTTCTGGAAGGATCTGGATAAAGGAGAAAACTTTAGTCAGAACAGGTTTGATAAAATTGATTGAAAGTGAAGTTGTATAAGATAAAGAAATAGGTGGTGAGAAAATTATAAATCAAAGAAGGTGTAAAACAAGTATGCGTGAAAATGGTAATTTTTCAATTGCTTTGAAAACTGAAAGAATTTCATAGCAAAGAAGACATTGAAATAAATTAGTTTTTCTAGCATATTCCTTATGTCTATCAAAGTAGCAATAATCACTACACCTCTGACAGCTTCCCAGAAATTTCCCAATGAAACAAAACAGGACACAAACAAGTACCAAAATGCAGAACAGATGGGTACTTGGTGACAAATGTGCCTGCAATGGAATAATCTTTAAAAAGGAAGTTTCTAAGTCTGTTACAAGGCTTTATAATAAAAATTTATTGCTAATACATTTTTCATTGTAGGCTGTTTTTAATTATAGTAATTGAAGTCAATGCCAATGCAAATGAGAAACTGGGAACTTAAATGTATTATAACTTACTTTCTAGTCCCTGTCCTTCATTTCCTGGAATATGTGGAATATTTTTGGCAAGGAGGCAGAATCTTTTCTGTTACTATGTTTTCCTCCTTTAGTGGATTTTGGGGGGCTAGGTACCAAAGATTGAACTCAAGGACTCATGCATGCTAGGTAAGTATGTACATATTCTAATGCTGAAGTAGGACCCTAACCCTGAAGCAAATCTCTATTTTCTGTCTTTAACCCCTCTTTTGAGCCCAGTAGTCCTTCAGTTCCATTAGCAACCTTTACCTGACTTGCTACTTATATTTATTATCTCTGTGCCTGATCCCGGGCTCTGGCCTATCCACTTGCCTGTGGTCTTGCTGGTTCTGTCGCTCCCTGCATGCCATCCACTGGGCCCTTACAATGCTTTACAGCTGTGTACCATCTGACTTTCTGATTCCTCTCTGACTGTGACTTTTTCTTTCTTCTTTACTTGCTGCTTTCTAGCCACACAAGCTCCCTTGCTATTTCTCCAAGAGAACAGATTTGGCTATAGACATTCCTAGATCTTCCACAAATTCACTTTTGCCCTATGTTTGATTTCTTTCCTTTTAGTGATTCTTTCCTGTCTATTTTTAGCACATTCTATTTTCCTTGCTTACATCTTTTTTTTTTTTCTTAGCATGTGTGACTTTCTAATATAATTATTTTGTGTGTTGGTCTTTCCCTTTACTAGAGATTGATGGAGAGATTTTGCACTAACAGGTTTCCTGAGAACAGAAGAACTGTCAGTTTTATTCACGGCTGTGTCTCTTTGCTTAGAACAGTACCTGATACTCAATAGATATTTGTTGAATTAAAGAATGGTGATGCATGCTGCCAGAGCAGGAGCTATGAATGGACTGGCTTGCTAGACTAAGATAGAAAGATTTTAAGCCAAACTAGAGCATGGGGCTCTCTATCCTCTAATTGTTAAATATTTAAAAGTCACTGGCATCCCAGATCTTGGGAGACTGAGCTAGGAGGATCTTAAGTTTGAGGCCACCTGACCAACATAGCAAAATCTAGGACAGTTTGGGCTACATAATGAGACCTCACCTCAAAGACAAACAAATTCATTGAA
Organism: Octodon degus; assembly: GCF_000260255.1. Taxonomy (NCBI): domain Eukaryota; kingdom Metazoa; phylum Chordata; class Mammalia; order Rodentia; family Octodontidae; genus Octodon; species Octodon degus. Next base: position 18,770,549 of record NW_004524595.1, on the reverse strand, counting down.
TTAGCAAAATATTTGTAAAAAAGGAAAAATACATATTCACACTTGCTTATGATGCATTAAATGTGTCTGGAGACTGTGTATGGCACCGATGACATCATCTACTTCTGCAGAGGGGCCCTGGGTGGCCAGTGGCCCACTGAGAAGTAAATGAAACAAATAAAGATGGAGTAAGGAGGGCAGTATCTTACTAAATGTCTTTGTGTTTTGAATTTCCCATCATGTGATTCTATCACTTATTTTAAATAAGTAGAATTTAGAGTTAAACAGTTTTGGAAAGAGGGTCTCACCATGTAGCTCAGGCTGATCTTTAACTCTCTGTGTAATCCAGTTTGGCCGCTAACATGTGGAAAATCTTTCTGCCTCATCCTCCAGTTTTCTGGGATTACAGTTGTATGACACCTTGCCCAGCATAAAAAACACTACTTCTTAAAATATCCTAAGAAATGATTCTCTGCTTCTAGGAAAGAAAGTTGCTATCTCTTTAATTAGGAATCTCTGGAATGCTTCTTTCCTTTACATGGCCTTCCTTCTCCAGTGAACTGTTTTTTTTAAACTTCTATTAAGGTGTCAGAATGCTATGCTGTAATTTTTTTTTCCAGTATCAGAGATTGAACTCAGGACCTTGCGCTTGCCAGGCAAGCACTTATGCCACTGAACTATATTCCCACGCCCTCTATATTGTAATTGTTATGTATTTGTCTTTTCTATAAGCTAAAAAATTCCTTGAAAAGATAGTAGTTATATCTTTGCACTCTTAAGATGTGCTACTGAATTGAATTAAACAATAAGTAGTTGAGTAAGCCTTTTCTTGAAAAATAAGTGACAACATTAGATTTGAAAGCAAGTATAAAACTGATGATATAAATCTCTAAAAAATTTTATCTGGTTCATTTAGTCCTTAAATAAATGTCTCAAAGGTAAATTTTCTTCTTAAGTATAAAGAAAAACTCTAACATTGAAATATATAAACAGTAACACAGATGTTTATTTGGTTAACACCAATCGTGCTCACTTTAGCAGCGCATATTCTAAAATGATCATCACTAGTCAGGTACTGTATACAGTTTCATATGCTACTCTTATTTGCGTGTCATCCTTCCATAGAGGCCATGCTAATCTTGTCTGTATTGTTTCAATTTTAGTTTATGTACTGCCAAAGTGAGCACTATGCTACAATTATGTAACTACCCCATCCAAGGAAACATCACCAAGAATATGCTAAACTGATAATATTATGTCAACTCCATTGAATTGTATGGGACTAACACAATATATATGTTCCTTTGTTGATTGTAACATTGTTATATGAAGTATGAATCTGTGTGTAGGAGCATGCGTGTGCGTGTATGCGTGTGTGTGAATCTTATTTCTTCCATTAGAAAATTGTTGAAGAATAAGAGGTTTTCAAAATGTGTGCTTTTTTCCAGAAGCACTTTATTGTGTAGGTCTATGAGAAGGAGGTAATATCTAGTTATATTCAGTCTGAGTTTTATCAAGCTCATGCTACATGTTTTGAAATGTATTGTTTTACTTAATTCAAAAGAGTTCTTCAAGGTGAATACTATTCTTTTTTGTTTTTATAGAAGTTGAGAGGAGATGTAAGTAACTTGATTAAAACCAAACTGTCCCTATGTGCTCGAGTCAGATACTATTTTTTCTCTTTTTTAGTTCTAAAGCACATTTTTCTACTTTATAGATCAACTCTGTGACACATTTACTTGAATGTATGTATAATCCAATAATTCAGAAATTGTGGATATCTAGTTAATAAAGAGTAGTATTTCAAATCCAGTTTTCTTGTTTTTATTTAACAAGTTAGAATTTTTTCCCCTAGTGCTGGTGATTTGGATCAGTGCAAGAACTCTTGCCTTGCGCACAAAAGGCCCTGGGTTTCCCCAGTACCACAAAAAGGGGAAAAATAGGGAAATTCCAATTTTCCCTGTTAGTCCATAGAGCAATGGAGAAGAATAGGTCAAATAGACAAATGTAGCAGTTTTCACTTTAATAACAAGCCATTTTTTGTTAACTTTGTTAACTGTTAACCTAGAAATTTTATATATTGTCAATAGTTGGATTCTAAAAGTCAAAATTTGTTGACTCACTTTCAGATAGTAATGATTCTTAAAATATTTCTTGGTTTTCACACACTTCTCAGAGGATGAAATTAAAGAAACGAATAAATATATGAAAAAATGCTCCACATCACTAGCCATCTGTGAAATGCAAATTAAAACAACATTGACATATCATCTCACCCCAGAAAGAATGGCTATCATAAAGAAATCAACCAACAACAAATGTTGGAGAGGCTGTGG
>NW_004524595.1:18755922-18760119 GCF_000260255.1 Octodon degus | reverse complement strand
TCTCTCTGGCAAGATGTTCTGCTCCTGAATCAGCTGGGTGGGTCTTGCCTCTAGCCTCTTTGCAGGGAGTTCTGCTGAAGGGTTCCTGGCTGGGCCTGCACTCTGGGTCGAATGAAGAACTGCGGTCCCTAGGTGGTCTCACTCACTCGCTGGGCCTGCACTCTGGGTCTATTCATGATCCAGGGACACCAGGTTGTCTCACTCACTCAGTGGGCCTGTGCTCTGGGTCTGTTCAGGATCCGTGGACCCCCAGTCCTCTCACTCACTCGCTGGGCCTGCGCTCTGGGTCTTTTCAGGATCCATGGCCCTGGGTCATCTCACTCACTTGCCGGGCCTGCGCCCTGGGTCTCTTTAGTAGAACTTTTGAGTCTATTTAATGGGAGCTAGTTGTTTTCTATGTCAGGCATGAATGTTTTTTATGTTTTTTCTGTGCCCACTGAGCATTCACTAGTCATTTCCTTTATTGTGGTCAACATCTCTTTATCTTTGTGTTGTTTTTGTCAAGACTTCCTGATCTCTCTTTTTAGTTCAGTACTGTTTCGTAAAATGAAGCTCAGAGATTGTGTTATTGTTTCTAATTCATTTCTTTTTCTTTTTTCTGTGTTAAGCCTTATAAATTGCTTGTGTTAAATACTATTATTATTAGCATCAAGATTTCTTTAGGAAATAACTACTTTTCAGAAATGTTTTCTAGGAGTAGCTAGCTTTTGCCTCTTGAGTCTTTCTCAATATGTTAAGGATGAAAGGTTGGTTTCCATTTGGCCTAGCATCCAGTTCTTTGGTACTGGACTATAATATTGTTCGTAACTAATAATAATAGGTAATAATAATAATAATAGATAATCTAGGTCTTGTCATATAAGGAAGATCACAAGGTGTCACCTTGGCTAACATAGTACAGTTTATAATAACAATAGCATTAAACATGGGCTAGAAAAATGACAAGTTGTAGTAACTCTTAATTGCTATCTTTAAGCATAGGTACAAAAATCTTATAGTTATATAATAAGATCAAAGACAAATTAGAAAAGTATAAACAATAAATACTCACTTAGTAGAGTGTTTTACCCTCAAGGGAGACGAATTAAAAGGGATAAGAGGAAAAAAAGAGAAATAAAAGAAGAGTAAGAGATTAGAAGCAAGGCTAAAAGACAAAGGAAGATTACTCAAGCCTCAGGAAATTTCTGAGGAGACAGGAGGGAAAGAAAGAAGGAAAAACAAAACAAAACAAGAGCAAACAAAAGAAAACAAAACTCTGAAATCAATGTTCATAGTCAGAGAAAAAATAAAAGCAATGAAAAATGAAGAAAACTATACAAAGAATGATATAAAAAGAAATTTATCCATGATTCCAGCTGTGTGGTTATCTTTTTGCTCTACATTTTTGTGTTAGTGTCCAATTCAGGGTTTGATTTTTTTGTCTTTGGTAGGTAAAGAAGGCAGTCAGAGCCCAGATCTATGCTGGATAATCCCAGCAAGCCTGCAGAAGATATAGGGCCATGTGCTGGTCCTCTCACTTTCAAACTCCCTGAACTTCAGGTTGATCCTGGCCTCTGGTTGTGAGGTTGGGATCTTAGTTGTTAAGCCTGCAATATTCTGGGTGTCTCTTGCCGCCTGACCATGGCTCCTTGGCTCTGGACATGTCTTTCTTGATAGCTATATCTGTGTGTATATGTCTGATGTTACCCAATTAAAATATCTCAGGTACATTTTAAAACTATATTGAAGACATTTATCAGCAGAAGGTATCTTTCCGAGCTAGGGGAGTTGATGAAGTCAGTGAATACTAGTTATTCAGTGCCTTCTGAATTTTCTTTTCCTTGTGGAAAACATTCCAGACACATGTGTTTATTTTACCATTATTTGGTGTTTTTACTTTGAATTCCCATTGTCTTTATTAATTTTGGCTACAAGAAACCTAAAGATTCCTTACTCTGTTTCTTAACCCTGGAGCTTATTGAAGTATCTCATAAGACTTTGAGATATTGCAGAGCAGAGAAATTAAGCAGGAATTTAGAGCTCCTTACTTTGTATATTTTTATGTATTTGGTACAGGGTCTTCCTACTCAGCTCAGACTCCTAGTGATCCTCCTGTTTTCAGCCTTCTCTCAGTGCTGGGATTAACTCATGTGCTATCACACCCCATCTTTGTGGCCAGTTCAGTGCACCTGGGGTGGGGCTCACACTGCATATGGTGCTGGGGATTGAGCCCTTACCCAGTATATATGAGGCCTTGTATTTGATCTCCAGGACTGAAAATATCAAAATCCTGAATGAAATAGTTTAACTTTATGAGAAAACCTCCTTTACCCTTTTTTTTTTTTTTTCCCCCAAAGTCAAAGACAGGTAAACTTTACTACATAGGAAGTAAAAAATTTCTATGAAGAAAAATGTAAACAGTGTTGAGAATCCCAAAGCCTTTTACCTTTTGGGCGACACAATCCTTATGACACTTATATTGCTAATTAATTTAACAGTTGCACAACTAGGATATTGGTGTGACCTGTGAAGGCAGAAATTACTGTATCTGGGCGGGGGATATAGCTCAGTGGCATAAACCCCTGATAGGCAAGCCCAAGGTCTTAAGTTCAGTTCCCAGCACCAAAACCAAACCAAACCAAACCAAACCAAACCAAAACAAAACAAAACAACAAAACAAAACAAAAAACACACAAACAAAACCCAAAAAACAGAAATTAAGGTATCCTATCTATTGCTATTTTCGCAGGAAGCAGCCTAGGGGCTGGTACACAGGAGCTTCTCATGTATTAATAAATAAAATTAAAACACTCCAATTAGAAAAACAGTGAAAGGAAAACTTTTCACAAAAAAGAATGGTTAACAAACACATAAAAGATAGGCCTACACTTAAAAAAACCACAAAACAAAACTCAAATGTGATCTGTAATACCAGGTAAATTGAATAAATTTAAACTCCTTTAACTTTTTGAAAGTTAACTTATTTGAATTTTTTGTTAGACTTTCAAGTGTGTGTATTCTTTTTTGTTTTTCAAACACTGTGTCACCTAGGATGGTCCTGAACTTGTGAGCTCAATTGATCCTCCAGGCCCCAGGCTGAGCAGCCAAAACTTGTACTGCCATGTCCAAACAGTGTGAATATTTTTTCACCAGTAATTCTAATAGTGGAAAATTAATTTATTGAAACAATTGTGTAAGTGTATAAAGAATTTTAGCTGACTGTGGTGATGCACACCTGCAATCCCAGCACTGTGGAAGGCTGAGTCCAGAACCCTACCTTGGACTATTTAGTAACTTAGTGAAGCACTGTCTCAAAATAAAAACAACTGGGTATATAGTTTAGTATGAAAGCCTGGGTTTAAAAAAAATTAATAAATGTCCTATCAATCAAAGATTAATTAAATAATGAATGGAACTTTTTTTTTCATTTAGTACAGGGTCTACAGGGTCTACAGGGTCTCACTGTGTAGATTGGACTCAGTGATTCTCCTGTTTTCTGTCCCCCAAGTGCTGGGATAAGAGGCGCATGCTACCATGCCTAATCTCAATGTCTTCTCAGTGTGCCTGGTGTGGCAGGGCCGGCACAACACTCTGGGGATCGAACCCTGGCTGCTGTGCTCTGCCTAAGCAGGCACTTCAGTCTGCTGAGCTATCTGGCTGGCCCTGAATGGAACTTCTATATACTGTAGTAGTGTAAAAGTTATCATGAACAATATCCAGGGGCCATGGAGATGGCTCAGTCGAATAAGTGCTTCCCTGGAAAGCGCAAGGGCCTGAGTTCAATCCCTGGTTCTGCCAAAAAAACAAAAAACAAAACAAAACAATAAAAAAACAATATCCATCTCCCTAAAGTGAAAACCATGGGTGGGAGGAAGAAATAGGACTCCAAGAGGAAGGTCAATGGACAGCGTTTGTGGGATGGCTGACAGGGGAGAATAAAGGAAGAGTGCCTGCCAGAAAGGCAGGTTGGCAGCTGCTCATATGCAATGAGATGTTTTTTGACTCTTCTTCCCACCTCACTCTTGATTTTCCAGTTTTAGTCCACTGCATATGAGTGGAGTTTCTAAAGAACTTTTACAGTAAGGCTATGCAGCTACTTAGAACAAAGAATGTTCTATTTGAAAACTCCCTTCTTGGGGCTGGGGAGATAGCTCAGTAGAATAAGTGCTTCCCTGGCAAGTGCAAGGGCCTGAGTTCAATCCCTGGCTCTGCCAAAAA
>NW_004524595.1:18754367-18755822 GCF_000260255.1 Octodon degus | reverse complement strand
CTTTTCCCCTATGTGGCAGGTGTTCTCTTTTTCAGCAGTCATTTCAGATGCAGGCCCATTTATCCTACTGATACTGACAAGTTTACCTTGTCATAGGTAATGGTATTTTGGTCAGATTTTTCTCATCCAGAGTCATAGTTTGTTGCTGTCTGTATCTGAAAAGTATGGCTGATGCCAACAAGAAGAATCCTTAGGTCTGGGAAAGGGAATTGGCTGTAATTGACAACTCTCAGCATTATCTGTAAGGGTCTCTTGATGGTCCAAAATGACCTTCTCTACCCTGCTTTGCTGGACTTTTCTTAGCTTCCAAACTCCTTTCTTTTGTTTGAGATGCTGGGGGTCGAAGAATTCTACCCTGAAATCTTATCACATAATTTCATACATACCATGAGGACACTTTTATTCTTTTATGCTGGTTAAGTGGGAACGTTTTTAGAACCAGGAATCCTCCCTTCCTGTGATGCCATCCCTTGGTAGCAGCCATAACAAAAGCATTTTCTCTTATGCTTGCTCAGAGTGGCCACAGTTTTGTCAATCTGTTATATACCTTGGGAAAGTCAGAAGCTTGTGACTTTGTCCTGGGTCTGTGTACTTGCCTGACCTAAAATACTGGTTTTTGGTGAGTCAGTGACTAGATTCAAGGGACTCTTCTCTCTGCAGTATTCCTGGTCTGAGTTTTTTCTGATGACAACAAATGTCTTGAGTAAGAAATGAAGTGCTTAGTGTTCTTTCATTTTACTTTAAAGAATATAGTACTAACATTTTGAATAGCCACTCTGGCCTTGGTCTTAGGAAGGGGTTCATCTTGATCCATGGTTTCTTGATTTGAAGAACTTTGTATACTGAGAATGCTCCAACTATCTGTTGTAAAGGTATCAGGGCTTCCTAATTTAGCTTTCATAATGTACAAGTGTTGGTGAACATAGAATTTTTTTAAAGCATAAGTGGATTTCTTTTCTCCATAAAAATTTCCTGTTTGTTTTTTTTTGTTTTTTGTTTTTCTGATGTATAATGAGATCTAGATGTCATTACCTTCCCGCCTCCTGGCACCTGTCTCACAGTGGCCCAAGAACTGTGGCCTTACCACTGCCAGTTGTGGGGAAAGACCTCGCTGCTGTACTCTGCACTCCTTCATTCTTATAATATGTAAAATTTATATGCCACTCCCACTTCAAAATACAGCGTTTCCTCAGTTTATAATTTTAATTTGTTCTACGATTTGGAAAAGATGGCAATGTTTGTGTTTATGTGGGAAGGATGGTTGTGATTATTTTTGCCACCCCATGCAGAGTTTGCAAATAAAGTCAAAATTTTGCCAGGCTCTTCTGTTTGTGAGCCAAATTGTTTGCAGATAATCTTTTCTTTTGTTTTTTTGGCGGAACTGGGGATTAGAACTCAGGCCCTTATGCTTGCCAGGGAAGCGCTTATTCCACTGAGCCATCTCTCTCTCTCTCT
>NW_004524595.1:18752406-18754267 GCF_000260255.1 Octodon degus | reverse complement strand
CCAGTCAAGCGGAAGACCCAATACTATTATGGACTACTGGACTCTTTTAGAATATTTTGCTGAGTTAACACACCTATAATATTCAGATAACGGAACTAAACAAAAAAAGGGTATACAGATGAATGTCCATTTTGTATCTGTGTATTCAAAATGGTTAGAATATATAGTTAGATTCTCTTAATGAATAGAGGGATTTGTTCCAATAGTGTTTGTAAATAGGATATCATTACTGCATCTTGTACAGCAATTAACCACTAGGAAGAATGTATGCAATGTGTTAATTATTGAAACTGTCCTACCAGTTTGGTTTCAAAATATTTTTTTTTGGTTTTCCTAATATCAATTAAATATTACTATGAGACAACAGTAGATTTGTAGGAAATAAAGACTTTTTTTCTTTTTTGATGGTATTAGGAATTGAACCAGGGCCTTATCTAAGCTAGTTTTGTATTCTTCCACTGAGCTATATCATCAGATAATATTTTTTCTGATGATATGTCCCCCAAAGGGCCATGTACTAAAAGCTTAGTTGCACAGAGGTATAGTGGTACACACCTGTAATCGCAGCTATTTGGAAGACTAAGAAAGGGCCTTAACCTCAAGACTGTGAAATTTCATTTGGGAAATTTAGGATGTTTCTGTCTCAAAAAAAGAAAGAAGAAAATGACTGGAAATGTATCTCTATGATATAGTACTCCTAGTTTACCTAAATGTTGGAGTGATACCTTTATTTCCTTTAGCTTTGACTTTGATAACAGTAACGCCTCGAATGTGAGTTTGTTATAGAAATCATATGACTTCATCATATTTTTAAGTCCACTTTGCCAGTCTCTGTCTTTCATTGGTGTATTTGAGCTCTTTACATTTAGTGAGACTATTGATGTATTAGAGCAGGACTCTACCACTGTAATTTTTAAAAAAATTTTTTATTGCCTGTCTTTCAGTTTTCTGTTTCTTTTACCTTTGCTATGGTTATTTGCATGCTTTTTAGATTTCTATTAGATTTGTCCACTTGGTTCTTTTTTTGTTTGTTTTTGCTGAAGAAATAGTGGTGTATCATTTTTTATTGGCAAATACTAGTTATATGTGATGGGTTTGGGTATATAAAATACTATATAAAATACTTTGATCATTTCAAACTCCTATTTTTCCTTTGTGTCTTCCTTCCTGTCCCTCTTCTTCTCTTCTTCTATAATACTAGATTCCCTTCACCTTTTGTACCCCTTCTTTCTCTCTCTCTCTCTTTTTTTTTGTGGGACTGGGTATTGAACTCAGGCCTTTGCGCTTGCCAGGTAAGCACTTATCCTACTGAGCTATCTCCCTGGCCCCCGCTTTTTTTTTCTTTTTTGAGACAAAGTGTCTTCTTGTAGTTCAGGCTGGACTTGCACTCACTGTGCAATCCAGGCTGGCCTTGAACTCAAAGCAATCCTTTTGCCTCAGTTCCAAGTGCTAGCATGACAGGTAGGTGCCACCACACCCAGCTTCCTGTCATCTTCTTTGGTTTGTTTTAGATTCCACATATGAAAAAAATGTGATATTTGTGTTTCAGGGTCTGTCTTGTTTCACATCACATGAAGATCTCCAGTTCTATCGATTTTCCTGCAAATGACATGAGTTTATTCTTCTTTATGACAATTAATACATAACTCATTTACTTTATTCATTCATCAGTTGATGGGTACCTTGGTTTAGCTATTGTAAATTGAACTGCAATAAGCATGAATATGCAGTGTCTCTATAAGATCTTGTCTTTAATTTTTTTCAGGAATATGCCAAGGAGTATAGCTTGATCAAAGGGTAGTTCTATTTTTAGTTTTTGGGGGAACCTCTGCACTGATTTCTATGTGTGGCTATACTGATT
>NW_004524595.1:18750903-18752246 GCF_000260255.1 Octodon degus | reverse complement strand
GATGACTAAAGATACTTGTCTTAGTCACTTTCTCATTTCTGAGGTATAATAACCAATACTCATGACAAAGAAGAAAAGCTGTATTTTGTCTCACCTCTTAGAATTTTGTCCTTGCATAGTTAGGTAGAGGTGTGCTGCTTACCTCATGGCAACCAGGAAGCAGAAAAAGGACAAGGGACCTGGGGAGGGAGATGGATCCTTCTAGGCCTTGCTCTCAGTAACTCACTTCATCTGATCAGACCCACTCCCCCACTAATGGCAAGTCAACTGTACAAGCCTCATAATCCAGTGACTCTAAAGCCTGAGGATTAGGGGGAATACTGGTTCTAAATCATAACAATATGGAACATGTTTTCATGTGTCTTTGTGTTCTTTGTATGTATGTATGTATTTATTTATTTATTTTGGTACTGGGGACTGAACTCAAGACTTTGTGGTTGCCAGGAAGGAGCTTATGCCACTGAGCCATCTCCCAGCTCTGTACTTCTTTTTAAGAAAAGTATCTATTTAATTTGTCCACTTATTTTTTTGGTGTTAAGTTTTTTTGCATTTTCATATACTCTGGAGGTTAATTCTCTGCTGGGAGAGTAGCTGGCAACGATTTTCTCCAATCTTGTCAGGAGTCCTCTTACTCTGTTAATTTTTCCTTTGTTGGGCAGAAGCTTTATAATTTGATGTAGCCCAATTGGTCAAGTCTTGCTATTATTTCCTGTGCTATTTTAGTCTTACTCAGGAAATCTTTGCCTTCGCCTATGACTTAAAATATTTCCCCCTGTTTTCTTTTAGCAATTTCTTTTTTTAAGAATTTAATTTTTTCTGTAATTTTATTGAGAAACAAACAGCAATGAGACAGTTTCAAACCAAATTGGTAGGACAGTTTGAATAATTAACACATTGCATACATTCTTCCTAGTAGTTAATTGCTGTACAAGATGTGGACTTGATATCCTATTTATAAAAACCATTAGAACAAATCCCTCTATTCATTAAGAGAATCTAACTGTATATCTATCCTAACCACTTTGAATACACAGATACAAAATGGACATTCATCTGTATCCCCTTTTTTTGTTATGTTCCATCATTTAAATATTATAGGTGTGTTAACTCAGCAAAATATTCTAAAAGAGTTGAGTAGTCCTTAATAGTATTGGGTCTTCCGCTTGACTGGCAATGTCAGAAATTGTTGACCTGAGTCCCCTACAGCTCAATATAACAGCATGGCTTTACTTCTTATAGTTTGTTTTTATACTTTTCTGCTGGATTGTTAAGACCAAGGTATAGCAGGACCTATGCAACAAGAGTTGTAGCTTTTTGGTCTAATAAGGTTAGTGAAATCTGCT
>NW_004524595.1:18726290-18739038 GCF_000260255.1 Octodon degus | reverse complement strand
AAATTTATTTATTTATTTATGTGTGTGTGTGTGTGTGTGTGTGTGGCCAGCTCAGCCCAGCAGGGGGCGGGGCTGGCTGGCATGTGGTGCTGGAGGATTGAACCGCGGTCCTTGTGCTTTGCTAAGCTTGTTCTAAGTAGGTGCTTTAGACCACTGAGCCATCTCACCAGCCCCCTGGATTTTAGAATCATTGTATAATTAATAGAGCAGTAGATTAGGCTGAAATGAAATGATTTTTCTTAAGGGAGTAATAGTATAAAGCAGGCAGATGAATTTGCTTATAAGAGTCTCTATCACTGTCTTAGAGTATCTTAACACATTAATTAGTCTTTACCGTCTACATTTCAAATTCAAACCAACACACACACAATTTCAGTCTAGAGTTTCCCAGGGGAACAAGTGGTGGCCTTTGGACTGGGTCAGAAAGTTATACAGAGAGTGGTTGTATGTTTGGTGTTTAGGTCATTCAGTTGTATTAGTGACTTAAAATCCTGACACTGAGTTGATATTTTTATATAATAGGAATTCATGTAAACAAGTCTTTTCTATACTTTACTGTTTGCTAGCAGGAAATTATTAAGACTTTTACCAATGTAGTAGTATCTTTAATGAGCTGATAGAGAGTAGAAATAAAGATATTTATCTGTACTGCAATGAAGTCCAGTTAACCTCAGTTTATTTTATGTGATGGTTAAATAGTTTATATATTTTGTCTGTTTTTTAAAGAGCTTTCATAGGCCTGTGGTAGTGCTAAATGAAGATACCAATATAGAAGAAGAAATGTTAAAATAGAGTTTAACTTGGAAGGAGATAAAACTTTGATTATATATCGGTTGGAGACAATTATTTTATTATTCCAAGTGTTATAAATCTTGTGCTTATCCTGGATTTTATTTAGTTTTTCTAACAGGTGGTTGTCATTTCTATATTGTTAAAGAAATTCCAATGCATTTATAATCTGGACCCAATCATACAGATAGATTATTCTTAGTTGTAGATTGATACAGGAAGAATGTGTATTCTTTTAGGACATCTTAAAACTTTTGAATGTCAAATCTAAAGTAAATAATTCACAATAAGATTATTGTGCTATTTGAACATTTATAATAGATAACACATTTATTCATGCTTTAAAAATAATATCCTTTTGCTGAGCATGGTGGTACAAGCCTGTAATCACGAGGCTGAGGCAGAAGGATCTCCTCAAGTTTGAAGCTAGCCTGGGCTATTACCTAGTGAGTTCAAAGCCAGCCCGAACTAGATAGCAAAAGACCTATCTAAAAAAAAAAAGAAAAAAAGAAGAAAGAAAGAAAAAAAAGAAGAAGAAGAAAAAAATGAAATCCATTTCCAAGTTAAAACAGTACAGATGACATTTGCATGGTGCTTTATTCTTGAGTGAATTTTCCTATAGTATAAGACATGTACTGTAGACAAGGCCTGAAAGTAGATATAAATGATTTCCCCAAAGGATAAGCTGCATGAATCTCTGTGGTTTTTGATCTTATCTTTTCAACAGTGTATTTGAGAGTTATGAGGACATTCTGTAACAAATCTGACAGTTTGTTAAAAAAAGCTTCCTACAACAATCTCTTCCTTTTAATTTGTGAACCATTGTTTCTGCTCATATGAGTGTGTGTGTTTTGTCTTTGAGCAGCTTCTCTGCAGTTTCCCCCTCAAAAATACTGAGTTTCAAGGTGGTATTATCAGCATCCACAGATTTTATTTTAGCCATATCAGTTCCCCATTGCCCTGCTTACTCTCCCTTTTTCCTCACCCTTCTTCCTTCTTCCTCTTGTTTAATAATATTCTTCCTTCTATGTTGATGTCATCTTTTTAAGATTCTCCCATATCAGGCATACAGTACAGTATTTGGCTCTCTGAGTATAGCGTATTTTTTCTGCTCAGTTTCTGTTTATAGTGGTTTAGGGCCTTTTCCACCAAACCTTTATGATTGATAAAAGCACTCAATCTATCATGGTCAGTTTTTGTCTGTAAAGACAATGGGATAAGGTGATATCTAAGGAACACTGTAAGATTTGAACTCCACTTTAGGACTTCCTTTTGTTGTATTCTGAAAATACACTTTTTTCACAGCAACAGTGGTTTTATTTATTGTTGACTGCTGTATTCTCACTTCTAAGAATTGTGTCCAATGCCAAGTATGTACACAGTAATGCCTGTTGACTAAGTAAACAAAACCCAAAATAAGAAGCTTCACTAATCACAAGCCAGGAAGCACATTTTTGGGGTATATGACAGAAGTAAATCTCACTCCGTGTTGTCCTGGGAAAGTCTTGCTGTAATTCTCCATTGTCCTTTGGGTAAAGACTTAAACTTGCAACTTGTTTCAGAGAACCCATCTATATCTGCTCTCTGCTAATTTTTTTTTTTCTGCGAATTGTTTCAGCATTAATTTTCTTCATCTTTTCCTGCTTTCTCCTTCCTTTTCCTCTTACACTAATATTCTCAGCTTTAGCTATACTTAACTTCTTTTAGGTCTTCAGTGTCCTGGAATCTTATCTCTTGTATCCTACATGCAGCTTTCTTCTTTGTCTTTGCTTCGAATAGCATCCTTTATTTCCTATATCAGCTTCTAGTGCTTAATCTTTTAATTACTAGTTTATTCTGTTCTCTCTGGCTAGCCTTTAAATACTTATTGAGAGAGTCTGTATCTGATTTGTTCACTTAATACTAAGTTCCTGATTTGGGAACACACTTGCTCCAATGTGTGGGCAATTCAGGCCAATGTAGTTGAGGCCTATTAAAGAATAAAGTTGAACAGGTGGTGAAGTTGTCAACGTAGAAATATACAAAATTGTGCAATGTTGTTGGTTAAATAAAGAGCTTGGACTTAAATTTAATAGTAATAGGAAACCTGGCAACATTGTGAGCAGGGCAATAGTATAGTCTGAGCACGGTGGGAAATCACTTTATAGTATGAGCCATTTTTGACTTTTGTTTGGCTTCCTGAAACTGTCTCCCATCCAGTACTCAGATCCACTCTCCTCTGGAGTCTTGAGTGATCTTTCAATAGTGCAGATCTGATCAGGTCAGGATATTGTTGAAGACAGTTTGGCTGCTGTTGGAAAAAGAGGTTGTGATCTGTACGTCGGTTACCAGGCCATAAGTAATTGGTATGTGTGAGATCTTTCTGTTTTATTTGTACTTCATTTCCTTAAAAAAGATCTCATGTTTCTCTCAGGCCCCTAACCATAATGCTACCTGCTCAGTTCTACTTTTCATCTGGCTAATTCCCCCACATTTTTCAGAACTTAAGGCACATCCTCTCCATTCTCTGACCTCCATCCACTTAGGCCAGCTTAGATGTTGTACTCTGGCTGGGTACCTGTTTTCATTCCCCTGTAGGAACATGCTCAGTTATAGCTTTCCTGTTGGGTGCTAGTGAAAGCTGCTCACAGCTGCAGTTCCCACTGCTCCATGAAAGCTGGCCCATAAGAGTGGCTTATATTTTTGAAAGATTGAGGAAAGACTGTTTTCCAGTGCGAAGGGTCTACTTTACATAATTTACAGTTAACTGATTTCTTTTCTATTGAGATGAAAGGTAATGGATATATTTTTAAAGATGAAATACTTGTTTTTTAAAAAAAATGTACTCAGGAGGAAAGATGACTGCTGAAGGAAATTTAACCTCTGGAGCTCACTAAACTCCCACTGATGGAAGCCATTATGCCCTGCTGGGGAAAACTCTGACTCAGCTTGCTCTCTGTTTAAAATTATTTGAAAATACTTGTTTTCTTTTGTTATTGTATTTCTGTTTGAATAGTGTGACTGTTACTGCAAATCCTGTGAGTAAGCTCAGCTTCCCATGCATGCCATGAAAAATTCATTTCTCTGAGTTTAGTCACACGATAATAGGGTACATTCAGAGCTCATCCTCGGTCTCTTAATTGCACACCTTCCCCTTGATTGAAGTAGCACCATGACTCAATGTCCAGGCACCTTTTAAAAATTAACGCTGTCTTTTTATATTTTATTTGGAGATGAGTAAACATTTCCTGTTTATTCCTACGGGTCTGTATTTGACATTTAATACATGCCAAACCAAAGCAGCTTCTAAGATTTCGTTAAGAGTTGAGTAATTCTGGTGAATAAAGAGCCAGGAATGACCTGAAAGGACCATGTCTTCATATAGAAGTCATGTAGAAGTCCCTTGAGAGACTAAAGAAAGCCATTTCTAACATGTTCTGCTTATGTCCATGTTATTGGGTTTTAGTCTTGAAACATGATAAAAAAATGAATTGTTTCATAGAACAAGTGTTTTATTTTATTGCATACATTAAAGAATCTACTGTAATCAATATAATTGTTTTCTAGTAGTTACAGTAGATTAAGTTTATCTTAGGAAAATATGACTTTAAAAATTAATTTATATTTTGCAAGCTGTTGAAATATTATTTTATCCTTTTTATTCTTGTCACTAGACTTGGGAAAAGTTTTAATACAGTAAATAATAGCATGGGATATTCACCCATCTTTTGTAGAGCTTTGGAAAGTGGGAGCTGAATTTGGAGGACCAAGACATAATGCACACCTTATCATTTTAGTTTGATAAGGAATCATGGAATGGTAGACACTGGCATTATATTTCAAGTCTTTTACAAAGTAGAGTAGGATCATGGTTATTTGGTGGAATTTGAGGTCAATGTGGATCCAGGTTCAAATCCTAATTTATTGGTTACATAATTTGGTCAAATTATTTAATCTCTTTAAGAATCAGATTATTTGTAGAATGGGGTCATTGAAATTTATTCTGGAAGACTGCTATTCAGTGAGATGATATAGTCGTATTGGCTATGACATAATGTGTTCTCAATAAATGAAAATATTAATATAACTTATACTATAAGTGAAACTTAGGAAGATAACTAAATTGCCCAGTGTTGTAAAGTCAGCTCATTGGTACTTCTACTGGTAAACTTGAGCTTTAAATCTCTTCAATATTTTATGAGTTCTGAGGTTTAAACCTGGGGATGCTCTATCACTGAGCTTAATGCCCAGCTCTTTTAATTTAATTTAATTTAATTTAATTTTTAAGACAGCGTCTTACTACCTTGCCTATGTTGTCCTCAGACTTGCAATTCTCCTGCCTCAGCTTCCTTGTATCTAAGATTACAGGTGTGTGCCACTGTGGTTGACCAAAATTTTTTGTTTATTAAATATTAGGCAAGTGATTTCATTTTGTTTCAGTGTTATAAGTCATAAAATAACTAGAGATCCTTTTTTCTTCTCTCTTTCCAGATTGGAAATAATACCTTTGGGTAATTTAGAGCTTAATTTTATACATTTCAGTTATATAAATCAAATATATGTAGAATGTTTTAAAATTCAGCAAAGAATTCTGGAAAGAAAATTTTAAATAAGAAAGCAGAATAAAAGTAGGAAATGATTAGTGTTATTTAACAAAGTGATTGCTATTGACCATTGGTGACTACAGGGAAATGGTGTGATATTTATTTATTTAATTTATTTTTTGTATTCAGGACAGGGTATACAGGGTCTCAATATGTAGATTGGACTTGTAGTGATCCTCCTGTTTACAGTCTCCCAAGTGCTGGGATTATAGGCACACACTACCACACCCAGTCTCAATTGCTGTCTCAGCGTGCCCCAGGGATGAGGCCTGCACCAGCATGGCATGGATATTATTTAAAACAAAAACATCCAAAATCCTGAGAAAGTTTCAGCTACTTGATATGTAGCTCTACTTTTCATTTTATTCTATCTACATTTCATCTTATTCTATCCTATGTAGTTCCACATGTGAATTTAAAGGGAAAATAGTGTATATTAAGGATTAGAAAAGAAAACATAATGTCACAAGGTCAAATAATCAACAGTCTACAAATTTGATGCTGTTTGATGATGTGATTCTCACCAAGCATGGCATGTTATACCATCCAGGGGTTACTGGGTTTGATGCCTATTATCTTGGCACATACCTTGTTTTCTCATTTACAAGTTGAGTGTATTTAAGTCAATGGCTTCCTCTGAGTCTCCTTAAATTGATTCATTGATAATGGCTTAACTCATGGTGAGCTAATGATAATGATCAAATAAGATGTAAGATGCTTTGTATATTCTGAAATGCTTTTAAAATAGAATGTAGGGATGATATTTATAGTGATAATATATATCTTAATATTATATTTACTTTTGAATAATCTTTCGTAATTTAGTTACAAAACAAAGAAAGAAGCTGTTTTTAGGCAGACCTGACTATAAAGATGTTGACCAGATGTCTTGGTTATTCTTCTCTTGTTGCTGTGACAAAATACTTTAACACCCAAAATTAAGCAAGGAAAGGTTTATTTACCTTGCAGTTAGTGAAGGTTTCAGTTCATACTCCTCTGACTCCAAGGCAGATGGCAGCAGTCCATGGCAGCAGAAAGCAGTAAAAAGCAAAGAGAGGAGACGCAGCTACTGCTTTTAGCAAGCCCCTCTTCCTTCCTTCCATGCTGACTGGGAAGTGGTATGCACCAACCTTCCTGAGTTCCCTTTTATATCCTTTTTGTGCTGAGCCTCTCTAGGATGGACCCTCCTCGCCCTGGGGAGGGCCCTTCATGCTGTAGGGAGGCACCTCCACACCCTAGGGAGGGTCCTTCACACCCAAGGGCGTGGAATTGTTGAGCCAATTTAGTTAAGCTCTTTACTTCTCAAGTTGACACAATGTATCAACCGCTACAATCCACCCCTTGTCAACTTGGCAGTTAGACATATTTCTTTAAACCAGTCTCCAGATATAAAATGCTTATTAACATTTCACAACTTCAACATTATAATGCAGGTTTAAATATCATTAAGAATCACTATTAAGTCTGTCAACATTATATCACATGAGAACCATAACATTCTGTCCCTGGCCCCCCAAGACTTTTACACATCCCCTTGTGCAAAAGATACTGAGTCTATATGCAATAGTTGTCAAAGTTCTAACAGTTTCAGCAGTGCTGAAAAGTCAAAGTCCCAAGTCTCCTCCAAGACCTAAGACAAATTCTTAGCTGTGAGCCCCTGTACAAATGAAAAGTTAAACACTTCCAACATTCAAAGCCAGCAGATAAACATTACTATTCTGGAAGGTACACACAGTAGGATACAAAGCATCGAGACTAAAGTAAGTCCCAAATTCCACGGGGCAAACATTAAGTCCTGTAATTCCACATTCAACATCTGAAGCAATCTGTGGCAAATTGTGAGCTCTGCGTGTCCCCATCTCTATGGCACTTCTGGTGGTTGTAGCTTCCATGTCTTTTTTCTGAGGCTGGCTTTTCTTCCTCCTTGCAACTTTCCTGGGACAATCTACATTCCTTGCTTTTCCAAATCTTAGGGGTTTCCACTGAATAGGCTTCTCACTTACATATTCACACACTGCCTTCCTAGAGGCACACTGCCTGGCCTCTCAGGCCTTCTAGGTGGAAGCCTTCTTAACCTCAGAACTCGTGTATTCTGAATGCGCCTAAAACCAATGCTACATTGATGATGCCAGGGTCTGCAGCCAGCTGGCACAGTAGCCAAGCTTTTTTCTCTTTTGGCTATAGGGGTTGAGTGCCTGGATTGCTGAATACTCTGACCCTGCTTCCCAGGAACAAATTCTCTATGCTGCTAGCATTCTGGAACCTGGTATGGCCACTGCCTCCATTCTGGAATATGGCTGTATGCAACTTCTTCCTCAAGGCAAAGTCCCTTACCCTTGCAGTTCTGAGGCCGCAAAGGGCAGAGACCTGTGGCCTCCTCTGATGCCCTCAGGACATCTTTTCTAGTCTCCTGTTTCTCCTGACCAATGGAGATTTCAACTCTGTCTTTTCAGTCCACAGCCTTCCTGGCATTTCCTTTTTGGCTGAACTCACAACACTTTAATTCATCCTCCTGTGTTCTTTGCTCTTGATTTTCAATGTAAATCTGACTAAAAGCCTCTGACAACAACCATGCCACTGCTTCAACATTCAGCTGCTTTGAAGTTTCCTTTGTCAGATTAACGAGACCATTGCACTTAATCTTAGTCTCAGGCAATGTCTCTGGACACAAGCAAAATGCAGATAAATTTTCTTCCAAGCCATAACAAAAATCTGGAGTCCAATAACCAATGCAGTCCTTTTCCCCAGTAGAAACCTCCCCAGTCTGGTCTTTACAGATAGGATTTCTATCAGCCTTCTGGTCTTCTGAGCTCTGACCAGAATCTCCCATACAAAGAACAGCTGAAGGCATTCCAACTCTTTGTTTGGAGGCAACATCTCCAAACTTTTCCTATCTCTTCCCATAAGCCATTCCCAAATGCTTGTAATCCACATTGTCAGGTATAGTCACGACAAGAACCTAACTTCTCTGTACCAACTTCTGTCTCAGTTACTCTTATTGCTGGCACAAAATACCTAACACCCAAAATTAAGAAAAGAAAGGTTTGTTTAGCTCACCATTAGTGATTCAAGGCAGACTAATACAAGGCAGAGGGCAGCAGTTCATGGCAGCAGAAAACAGCAAAGAGCAAAGACATAGCTGCAGCTTCTAGCAAGCCTCTCTCCCTTCTACGCTGACTATGAAGACTCGAGCTCCTGCAAGTAAAGTGGCATGCACCAACTGTCCTTAGTTCCCTTTTGTGCTGAGTCCCTCTAGGATAGGCCCTCCATGCTCTAGAAAGGGCCCTCCTTGCCCTAAGGAGGGGCTTCATGCTCTAGGGAGGCATCTCCAAGTCCTAGGGAGGGACCTCTATACCCAAGGGTATGGAATTGTTGAGCCAATTTAGTTAAGCGTTTTACTTCTCCAGTTGACACCAGATGTTCCTAAATTTAGGAGAAACAACTAAGCAAGATGAAGTAATTTACAATAGCGTGCAAAGAATTTAGATTAGATATACATAGGCTCTAGTAACAGTTTGGTTTATGTAAATCTCTATTGTTTTTCTCAGAAATATTATAAAATTTCTTTAGGGGATTTCAAAAACTAAAACTACCTTTCATCATGTTTGTGTTGGGTTGGGTAGATTTCTGCTAAAGATGTAAAAGCTATTAATTTTATATTACCTCTATTATTCTCTTCTGACCTAAGACTTATAGATCAGGTTGTCAGTCTGGAAGTAATTACATAATTTGAGCTCCCCAGATACAGGTCCTCTGCAAAATATTAGTTTTAGTTGTTCTTTTTTCTATTTTTCTTTTCTTTTTTTTATTAATTGTATTGAGAAACAAATAGCAAAGAGACAGTTTCAGAACAGATTAGTAGGACAGTTACAATAATTAATACATTGCATATTGTTGTTTTCATAGTAGTTATTCATAGTATAAGATGCAGATATGATATCCTGTCCAAACACTATTAGTACAAATCTTTCTTCTCAATGAATTAAGAGAAAGTAGCTGTATATCTATCCTAACTATTTTGTATATACAGATACAAAATGGTCCTTCATTTATATCCCCCTTTTTTGTTTAGTTTTGTCAGAGATGAATATTCCCTTGCCATTTAAATATTGTAGGTTTGTGAATTCAGCAAAATAATCCAGTATAGTCCAGTAGTTCATAACAGTAGTGGGTTATCCATAGGACTTGCAATGTCAGAAGTTGTTGACTTGAGCCTTTTATAGCTCAGCATAATAATATGGCTTTACTTTTTATACCTCAATTTTTATACTTTTCTTTGGATAGTTAAGACCAAGATAAAGCGAGACCTATATAACAAGAAATGTAACTTTTGTATCTGACAAGATCAGTCATATCCCCTCAGGATTTACCCTGAAACCCTGTACCTCACTTTGTAGATCCTTTGTCAGTGTCAGCCATGTGGATGAGTCACAGCCATTGCTTGACCAATTTGCTCTTTGTGAAAGTCTGAGAGAATGTTTTTTCTCCAGGTGCCTCTCCTTAGGCACAGTATACATCGTTGATCACTTTGCTCTGTGGCCCCATAATCTCCTTGATCAGAAAACTTGGGACATTACTGCGTTACAGGACGTTACAGTACAGGTTCTCTTATGTCCTGAGTCCTCTCTGACCTTGAAATGGCTAGGACCAAAATGTTGGCTTTCCTTGTAGCCCTTCTTTTTCTCTAATTTTTGGTCTTCAAACTTCAGTTGTTAACCCTGCAGAAGAGAAGCTTAATGATATTAGTACCCTATAACATAGGCAGTTAAGCTGTACCTCACTTTCTGTCTGAATATCAAATATCATGAATATCAAACACATAACATGGAACAGGTATTTTCCATCAAGTATTGATATGTTAAACTTTAAGTCCCTACAGAATATGAAGAATAAAAAAATTTTAAAAATAGGAATAAACAAGTATATATTTTTACAGAGAAATTTAGAAATCTAGCCATATACAGCTTTGTTTCAGGACAGTCCTATGACATTTTTTTTTTTTTTGTCTCTTTTTTTCATTTATTACCCTTTTTTAAAAAAACAAATATTGGGGGAGATGGCTCAGTGGAATAAGTGCTTCCTTGGCAAACACTAGGGCCTGAGTTCAATCCCCAGTTCTGACAAAAGAAAAAAGAAAAACAAATATTTACTTGAGAGAGAGTATGGTAATAATTGATAGGACATTAGAAGCAGTATGTATGTAGAAGGCCAGAATGATAGGAATTCCAAGCATGGCCCTAGTATTACACTTTGCTGTCTTCAGTGCAATTTCTTAGTACACAGGTATCAGCATATATAGTTAGACAGGGTGAGAATCCTACCAATTAACTGCTAGTTTCAAAAACCTGCTAAAGATTCTCAGGATTATTGCCTAGTTTTAGTTTTAAAATTTCTTTTGTGCCACCTTTGGGTCATCAATGTAATCATATTAGAAAGATAAGAAGATGGTACTTAGGGCTGGTTGTTGTTGGCACTTGTGTTTCAAAGGCTGAGGCAGGAGGATTGCTATGAGTTCAAGGCCAGTTTGAACTATATGACAAGACTGTGTCTTAAAAAAACAAAAACATCAAAAAAAGAAGCTGTCACTGAAGTCATTGCTACAGAGTCTGCCTAAGAAAAACTCCTAACTTCCTACAGGTGTCAGTTTCTGAGTAATTAATGGTAAGTGCCTTATTTTATTTCTGAAAAATGAAAATTCTTCATATCAACTTCATTTGAAGTCTTTAGGGCACATGAATTCTAATATATTACTAGTGTTGACCTTTTCACATTAGCAAATGAGGCTGCTGATAGTGCTATGTACATATATATGCTAGCAGGTGGGAAAGAATATTTCTTCTTTTTTAAATTTTATTTATTTGTGTGTGTGTGTGTGTGTGTGTGTGTGTGGCCAGCTCAGCCCACCAGGGGGCAGGGCTGGCTGGCATGTGGTGCTGGGGGGTTGAACTGTGGTCCCTGTGCTTTGCTAAGCTTGTTCTAAGTAGGTGCTTTGGACCACTGAGCCATTTCACCAGCCCCGGAAAGAATATTTTTTTTTTTTTTTTTTTTTTTTTTTTTCCGGAAAGAATATTTCTAATATGGGTTTCCTTCTGTATCTTTCAAGAAAATCTGACCTGTGATCTTTTTATTACTATTGTTGCTGCTCTCGTAGTTGCTGAGATTATTCAATACTTGGGATCCAGCCTCATTCCAGGTACTTTAGATATATTTACACATTCAGTTCTCATGGCAATGTACTGAACATGTACTCTATCCCCATGTAACAAGGAAACATGGACAGAGAGATTAAATAATGCTCCTAGCAATAATATAGAGCTAGTTAGTGGCAAAGCCAGAATCTCATTTTGTTTAGTCCAGAACTCATGCTTCTGACATTTTACAGCACTGTTTCCTATTCTCAGTCCACTACACTGGCCTTGTGTAACAGCCCTCTTGGTATTACTTGTTTCCTGTATAAGAAAATGGAGGTTTACATAGTTGGAGAGAATAAAGAATTACATAAAACCTCAGTAGTATGATTATAATGTGGATTTCAGTGAACTCTTCTTGACTTATGAAATTTAACATTAGGAGTTGATTTCATGTGAAACTTCAATAGTATAAAGTGTTGCCTGTTGGGTAAAGTTTTGTGAACATGTTAGAAAAAGACAGTGACTTAACTCTAGTACTCAAGTCACACTCCCAGTAGGAGTGTATGTGTGAGCTACTACCATGTAGCAGTAATTGAGTGATATGATTATTCACTTATTTGGAGACCCTAAATTATTTCATGAATCTTTTCTTGAAAAACTAAAAGTGACCATATGTGATGGAGAGTTAGTATCATGTGTTTAAAAGGCTGTTTGGGGCAGAAAGCAAATATTAAGAAGTCAGACATATCTAAAAATAAGAATTACGTTCATTAGAACACTTTTCAAGGAAACCTGACTTGTTTATGTGTCAGTATTAGGGATCATAGAAACTAGGTAGTTCTTCTGAAGCTCTGGGTGACCTTAGTATACTGCACTAATCAGGATTTTTATAACAAAAGTGCTAAATGTAGTTAAGCGAATTTACTCATTATGTTACAAACACTTCGATATAAAGACTATGACTACAGTCACAGTAGTCATAACATAGCAATAGTAATATTAGTAACAATCACTACAGCTAGCACACAACTCTGTAATTTTTGTTCCCAGTATTGGGGATTTGAAACTAGGACCTCATGCAGAGCTAAGCAAGCGCTATAACATTGTTTTGTTTGTTTGCTTGCTTGCTTGCTTGCTTGCTTTCTTTTTTGGCAGTACTGGGGATCAAACCCTGGACCTTGTGCTTGCCAGGAAGGTGCTTGTGCCACTGAGCTATATCCCTGGCCCTCTTTTTTTTTTTTTTTT
>NW_004524595.1:18724467-18725628 GCF_000260255.1 Octodon degus | reverse complement strand
CCCACCAGGGGGCGGGGCTGGCTGGCATGTGGTGCCAGGGATTGAACTCAGGACCTTGTGATTGCCAGGCAAGCGCTTATTCTCCTGAGCTATTTCCCTGGCCCCCACCAGCACCATTTATTAAAGAGGCTAGCTTTCTTCCAGTGAACAAATTTGGCCCCTTTGTCAAAGATAAGATGGCTGAGTATGTTTGAGGTTGCATCTGCATCTTCTGTTCTGTTCCATTTATCCTGTTTTTTCCCCCCAATACCATGCTGACTTTATCACAGTAGCTTTGTAGTATAATTTCAAGTCAGAAATTGTGATTCCCTCTGACTTGCCTTTATTCCTCAGAATGTCTTTGCTATTCTAGGTATCTTCTGGTTCCAAATGAATTGATTGAAATTGCATTAGATCTGTATAACAATTTTGGGAGTGTGACCATTTTCACTGTTTGTTCTTCCTATATGTGAGCAAGGGCTTTCTTTTGGTTTTCTGATAACCCTCTTCTTTTTCCTTTTTAAGAGTGCTATAGTTTTCAATGTATAGATCTTTTACTTCCTTTGTTAGATTCCTGAGTATTTAATTTTTAAAAATTTTTTTTAAATTTTTATCTTTTGGCGGAACCAGGGATTGAACTCAGGCCCTTGCGCTTGCCAGGGAAGCACTTATTCTACTGAGCCATCTCTCCGGTTCCCCTTTTTGTATGCTATTTTAAGAGTATGATTACCCTAATTTTTCTCTCTGTGAGTTTGTTACTTGTGTACAAGAATGCTATAGATTATTGCATGCTCACTTTGTAACCAGCTGTGCTACTGAATTTGGTTACTACCTAGAAGTCTTTTGATGAAATTTTTTGGGTTTTCTATGTAGAGTATGTCACCTGTGAATAATAATAATTTGACTTCCTTTCCTATTCTTATACCTTTTATTTAAATCATGAATGAGTGTTGGACTTTGTGGAGTGATTTTTCTGCATCTATTGAGATGGTCATGTGATTTTTGACTTAGGCTTTGTTAATGTAATGTGTTACATTTATTGATTTGTGTATGTTGAGCCATTCCTGCATCCCTGGGATGAATCCTACTTTGTCATAGTGTATAATCTTCTTGATGATTTGCTGCATGCTGTTTGCCAGTATTATATTAAGGATTTTTGTATCTATGTTCATTAGGGAGATT
>NW_004524595.1:18717202-18724367 GCF_000260255.1 Octodon degus | reverse complement strand
TTTTTAATTTTTTTGGCAGAACCGGGGATTGAACTCAGGCCTTTGTGCTTGCCAGGGAAGCACTTACTCTACTGAGCCATCTCCCCAGCCCCACTTTTTTTTTTTAATCAAAGTTTTAATAAGTTGCACAGGCTGGCTTTGAACTTATGATGTTCCTGCTTCAGCCTTTTGAGTAGCTGGGACTATATATGTCCACCATTATGGCTAGCTATGTCTGCTGACATTATTGTGAATCAGGAAAGTGTTTAATGTACATTATTTCATTTAATTCTTACAGTAGTCCTGTGAAATCATGTATTACTTTCTCCTCTATAGAGGAGAAAGCTGATAAAAAAGAAATAATTACGTGTACAAAATTACAAAAGTAGCAAATATCATTTATTCAATATTTATTGAGTATACTTTCCATAGCACCATTCTAGACAGTATATAATTGGCAATGAGTGAAACAAAGGCCCTCCCCTCATTGAAGGAACTCACTATCAAGAGCAATATAAACAATAAACAGACAATATCGAAACGTTAAATCCAATGATCATAAGTATTGTGTCAAACAGTAAAGGCAATTAAGCAGGTAAGAGAGTGCTAGGGTCAGGTTCTGGGGTGGCTTTACCACTTTTTTATACCAGGGTAATGGAGTCCTCATTGACAAGGTGACAATTCTGCAGATACCTCAGGATAGGGGGTTGTCTGTAAGAAGAATTTTCCTGGAAAAGGAGGAGAAGAGGTCCTTGTGCTTGTGAGAATGATTTAGCTGGCCATACTTTTTAAGTGGGTGAAGGGGTGATGGTTTCAGTTTGAACCCAGATTTATCTGACTCTTCATCTCATATTTTAGTTACTGGACTAATATAACAGTATTACCTAACCCCCTTCCTTATGCTGGAGATATAGTGTATTAGCGAGATGCATTTTCTCATGGGAAGGAAGAGGACGGTGATGTTCTACTCTGGCAGCTCAGTGTTGGGTCTGAAGAAAAATAGCATTATAGGATTACAGACCATAAGTTGGATAAACTGGAAGTGTAACTTATTGCTTAGAATTCTTCACTGGTTCTCTGTTACCTGCTGCGCTGTAGAGAAATTGTTTTTCTGAAAACCCTGTACCATTATCTAACACCTACTCCCATCCTGGAAACATTATATGGTATTTTCATAGGAAGGAAGAAATTAGTGATGGTTTACTCTGGAGGCTCAGTGTTGATTGTACTTTGAATTACGATAAAGACAGTGTTCAGAAATTCTAAGTCATCCTACTCAGGTTGTGAAATCAGTGATAAACTCTTTGGCCTCCTGTCACCTTTGGAGTGAAGTCTACAAGGCTTGGTAAAGAATTCGGGGCCTTCACAGTGTGTCTCCTAGCTTTTCTTTGTCCTTCTAATGCCCTATTCCCTGCACATTTTAGCAGGAAGCAAAAGAGTCCTCAGTGTCATATACCAAGGACTTTGCATATTCTGAAATGTCCTTTCTTTTCTCTTGACTGAGATTTTATGTCTTTTTTGAAGCCTTTCTTTACCATTTTCCAGTAGCTCTAGATTAACTTGCAGGTTCTTCCTTTGGCTGCTTTATGAGCTCATGTTTCTTCATCATTGTTCAACATTCTGAGTAGAAACCTTTCACTCAGTCCCTGTCTGACCACACAGCATTGGAGGTGCATAGAAATCTATGCAATCATCAGTTATAGCTTTTATCACACTTTATTTTGTAATTTCTTTGCTTTCATGGCTGCCTCTTTTTCCAGAGTGTAAGTCATACAAGCCTATTTTTATCTGTATTCTAGCCAACCATAGAACTTGGCCTGTATCAAGTGATGGCAGACCTTTTAAAGGTTAGTACCTAAACTATAACCTAAAACCTGAAACTAAAGTTTTAGTTCAAGTAAAACAAACAAACAAAAAATAAAGAAAAACACAAAAACTCCCTCATGTATCAACGTCTTTTGTCTTGAAAACAACACATGTGTCATAGGTTTGCCACCTCTGGCTTATGTGGTAGTTTACCTGTTCACTTAAGCTTAATAATATATGCAATATTTATAGAAACCAAGGTGTTCTAGAACAAAATAGCTAATAAATATGTGTATGAAATATAAAAGAGGATTTACTAGGTTGGCTCACATGATCAGGGGTGCACAGCCTCACAGTGTCCATTTGCATGTTAGAGAGGCAGGAAAACCAGTAACTACTCATTTCAAGAAGCCAGAAGTCTCAGAATAAGGACCAATATGCAGCCCCAATCCAAGGCTAAAGGCCTGGAACCTCCTGTAGAGTTACTGGTGTGAATGTGTATTCAGGGGTTCAAGAAGCTAGAGTGTAATGTCTGGGGATGAAATGGAAACAATGGAAAAATGGACTTGCACATTCAGGTGGGCCTCCCCATCGGCTGCTGACCCACATGTATTTGGTATAGTGTCTCACTACGCAGCTCAGACTCATAGTGATCATCCTGTTTTCAGCTTCCTCAGTGCTGGGATTACAGGTGTGCTCCACCACACCTGGTCTTTATGGCTGGTGCAGAGCATCCAGGGGTGGGGCCTGCATGGCATGTGGTGCCAATGGGTCCCTGCACTTGCCCAAGCAGGTGCTTAATCTTTTTTTTTTTTTTTTTGCGGTACTGGGGATTGAACTCAGGGCCCTGCACTTGCCAGGGAGGCACTTATTCCACTGAATTATCTCCCTGGCCCAGCAGGTGCTTAATCTGCTGAACTATCTCGCTGGCTCTACCTCACCAACTTTCCAACCATCTCTTATTTCAATTGAGCTGACAACCAAGATTAACTGTTGTAGGAGATACAGTGGAGGATTCATAGGTTGAACAGTGATAGTCTACTGTAGAGAAATAGATGGTAATAACAGGTACTATTTAATGAAAGAAAATTGTGTGCCAGATATTAAACTCAGTGCTAAAATGCAAAATTTCATTATTCTAGATCAAATTCAAGCATGGATTGTGTATTTTATTAAGTAAATTAAAGATAAATTAATGTCTTTTTTTTGTATTATAGGGAAGGGTCTACAGGGTGTTCAGGGTCTCACTACTAGATCGGACTTATAGTGATCCATCTGTTTACAGGCTTACCAAGAGCTGGGATTACCACCACGCCCATCTCAGTGCACCCTGGGTGTGGGGCTGGCACAGCAGGCAAACCCATGGCCCCTGTGCGTGCTTGTAGGCACTTTTACATTAATGACTTAATAGATAAAATTTCCAAGCTAAATTTTATTTTTTTTTTCCAAGCTAAATTTTAAAGATGCACTCATTTTCAAATTATTGTTTACTGAATATTAGGAGAGTTAGTGGTGCTTTAAGGAGAGGAAGAAGGTCCTTAGAAGAAGACAGAAGTTGTCTTTGTTTCTTTATATTCAGTTTTGAAAATGTTACTACAAATGTGTATACTTGGCTGCATGGCAGAGATCTTCCGGAAAGAACACTGTAC
This sequence comes from Octodon degus, assembly GCF_000260255.1. Lineage (NCBI taxonomy): Eukaryota > Metazoa > Chordata > Mammalia > Rodentia > Octodontidae > Octodon > Octodon degus. The sequence goes on along the minus strand of NW_004524595.1, from coordinate 18,720,933 downwards.
TCATTTATAATTTGGACAAGTCATTTTGCGTGAGACAGAGTGCTATTGGAAAGAGAGCCCAGATGAGGCCCTGCATAATACAGTGCTTTGGGGCTGTATCAATGATTAATTGTAAAGGCTTCTGTAAGTTCCATCCTTCCAGTCTGAGATCCAAAGTGGAATACTTCAGGCCATGGCTACTTAGTGCAAGCCCTGGCTTTCACTTGATAGGAAAGACTACTAATTAGAAAGTCTGTTAAAAAAAAGAAAAAGATAGTCTGTTGAGTAATTTTTAAACAGGAATTCTCATTGCTGATTGTTTTGTTTCTCAGATAAATATATTATCTCAAATTGATATATTTTACCTACTCCCATAAAGCAAATTTAGACATACATTTAATTTTGCCTCTATAGCATTTGTTATCCTAACAATGTTAAATTGTACTCTTTAAGTACTTTAAAAAAGTGAAAATCTTAAAAAAAATTTATGTAGTTTTTCTCACATAACATAGCCTGAAATAGTCTCCTTTTCCTTTTTTGTCTCCTTAATTTTTTCAATATTGTGCCAATTAAATGAATTAGATATTCTTTATCGAATCCTACTTCAAGTATATCAGGAGGAAAGACTATATTAATGCTCTAAAAAGATATTTAAAATTTTCTCTTTAAACCCTTTTACTTTCCAGTAAAAATTTATTCTAAAGCTCTTTTTGTGGTTCTGTTGCAGTGATTTTGCAGCCAAAGCCCTGTGGGAGGCCTTGCTGAACACCAAGCACAAAGAAGCAGTGATGGAGGTTCGGAGACATCTAGTGGAAGCAGCAAGCAGAGAAAACCTGCCAATCAAGATGAGTATGGGTAAGTCCAGCCGCTTCACCCCTAGGGTGGCTACAGGCTCTCTGAAGAAGCTTATTTAAGCCTGCTCTGAGCTGTGGGCAAAGCAGGGTGACAAGGAATATAGGTAGACTTATAAACAATGTTTGTTAACTGTTGAGAGAATAGGAAATAAAAATGTAAACACTGCCTTTGGGTTCAGCATTGACCACTTTTCTTGAACTTGATTTGGGAAGTCTAGGAGAGTTTTTGCTTACAGAGTGCCTTATTGTTGTTCCTTTCTTAATCTAGAACCATTGAAATTGATCTCAGCCACATCTCTTAATTGTAGTCCAGTGTTACACTCCATTTTCCCATCTTTCTTCTGCTAGATAAAAGTGCTTCTAGAGGCTTTGAATTATGAATGAACTGTAGTATTGGAAACCATTTGAGCAGATGGATTTGCTGTGGCCTGGTACTGTAATTTTAAGAGTGGTCTACAAATTCTCCAGTTGTAGGAGAACTATTGCTTCTTTTCCAGAAAAACATAACTTACTGTCCTCATTTTCTTTTTTCATTCAGCTTTGTGTTTGGTATTAGAAGCATATGTCTGCAATACACTCTGTATTAAATAGTTTTATTCATTTATTTTTTTTTCATTTATTTTGATTAAGAAGAACCACAGAACTAATGTTTTGATTTTAGAAAAGAAATTTTGCTTTTTGTTTCTAAATACATTAAATAATTTAAAGATGAAAATATTTAAATGTGGATATTGAAACTAGTTAATAGGTGGAATTTATCTATTTGTTGGATCTTTTTTGAGATAGGGTTTCACTATGCAGTGCAGGCTGGCCTTGAACTTACTTTGTAGCCCAGGATGGCTTAAAACTTGCAGCAGTCCTCCTGAGTGCTGGGATTATAGGGATGCGCCACCATGCCTGACTAATAGGTAAGATTTATTTCTGGAAATTAGCAAAAAAATTTCTCAAGTTTAATAAGTCTTTTCTTTGTCTGCTTATTAGTACCTACCACTAAATATGAGTACATTTTAGTAAGTGGGAAAATTTTTCTCTGTTGGAATTCATATAGCTCAAGTTCTTAGTTATAGGTACAAAAATAAACCTATCAAGTTGAAATAAAACAGTATTGAAAGTAAAAGAATGTGGGTGAACCTAGGAGGAAAAACCATCACAGAGTCATAACATGAAAAAACAGTTGTGATATTTAGTATGACTATGTTAGATGACTATGGGTGAGAGCTTTAAGGACCATAATGATGGTATGAACTGTGAAAAAGCTTTTTTTGGAGACCTTACAAGTGCCAGGTCTTTTACCTCTTTATACACATTTTGTTATTTGATCACTGCAGTAATTCCATTATTCAGATAAGAAACTGCACCAGAGAAAAATTAAATACATTTCCCAAGGCCATACACTTGATAACAGTAGAACTGAACTTCAAATGCAAGCATTCCAGTGCCAGAGAATGTACTTTATATAGGAAACCATGCTGATTACATATAACCAATGCAGAAGTCCTACATATTTCTTTAGAGTAGAAATAAACTTGCAGCTTTGAAACTGTTGTGACAAAATTCCTGGGAAAATCAACCCAAAGGAGAAAAGATTTATTCTAGCTCATAGTTTCAGAGGTTTCTGTCCCTTGTCACTTGGTTAAGTTGTTTCATGTTAAAGCAGAACATGACGTTGGAGAGTGTGGAGTGGAGCAAAGTGGTTCACCTGATCATGGAGGAGGCAGAATGAGAGTGAGGAAGAGGAACCAGGAGAAGAGCAAGGGGCCAGGGAAGCTAAACCTGTAAGGCACGTGTACAGTGACCTACTTCCTTTAATTAGGCCCCATCTCCTAAAGTTTCCACCGCTTCCTGGTAATGTCATCAGCTGCTGCCAAATGAGCCTTTAGCACCTGTCCTTTGGGGGACTTTTCATATTCACACCATAACAAACTGCTCTGGCATTTGACTGTTTTCAAAGTTCTCTTTTTTCTCCATCCTTTTTGTTTTTCTTCTTTCCTCTCCTCTTCTACCCTCTCCTCCTTATCTCCTCCCTTCCTTTTCTTTCTGCAGCTCTACGTATATTTATTCACAAGTATGCTTACCCAAAAAGTTCCTCATTCAGAAATATGCTGAAACAAGAACCAGTTCATATCATGAATCAAGAAAAGTAGGAATGCACCAAGGGTCTTGATGATGAACTTAATGTAAATTGTGTTTGAAGATACAACCTTATAATGCTGACAGAGCACAAATTAATTGTTATTGTTCAATGCAGGATTTTTTTTAAACCATTTGTTTGCATTTAATGAGCCCCCTGTCCAGTGGCTTCAAGCTACCAAGACACAGGCCCCCCCCCCCCAATACCCTCAGCTCTTTTGCTGAAGAATTAGGATTTCACAATGACAGGCTGCTTTGGGAGCTTTCCCTTCCCAAGAACTTTGTAATAGACTGATTGCACTACATCAATGACGGGAGCTACTTCAGTCTTGTTTTTGGTAGTATTTACTCATGTCTGCTTGTTGACCAATGTCCACAGTTTATCAAGGTTGGCAGTTGGGCAGAAGCTGTAGTTTCTCTTTAAGTGGTAATGTCTCATACCGACCTTCCCAAAGTAACCTGGGTGGTATTTGTCAAAGTTGATCATGTGATGTTGCATGCCACCAGCATTACCCCAGCCTCTGGGGTGCTTCTGGTGCTTGCCAGTGCAACCATGGCCATGGCTTACATGGCCCCAAAGCTTCCAGGCCTTCCTTAGTCTGGAGGGCATGTTGGTGGTCAAGACCAGAGTCTCAATGCAGGATTTTTAAAAGATTAACAATTTTTCTAAACTTCTGTATCTTTTAAAACTAAGCAGAGCCAATTTTTTTGTAAAGACAAGTAACTCCAGGAAGAATTCAATTTTAGGGACTGGGGAGATGGCTCAGT
>NW_004524595.1:18705121-18710743 GCF_000260255.1 Octodon degus | reverse complement strand
TTTTTTGCGGAACCAGGGATTGAACTCAGGCCCTTGAGCTTGCCAGGGAAGCGCTTATTCTACTGAGCCATCTCCCTGGCCCAGGAATGATTTTGACAATATTGCTTCCCCTTTAATTTTGTTGAATAGTTTTAGCATTAGTGGCATTAGATTTTCTCTAAATTTCTTGTAGAATTCAACATTGAATCCATCTGGGCCTGAGCTTTTCTTTGTTGGTAGGTTTTTATTTACATTCTGAATTTCATTGACTCATATCAGATTATTTTCAGTGTTTATATCTTGTTGATTTAGTGTTGCTAACTTATGTGTGTCTAGTAATCTGTCCACTTCTTCTGTGTTTCCATCTTATAGGAATATAGGTTCTTGCAGTACGGTTTTTTTTTTTGAACCGAGGATTCAACTCAGGCCCTTGTGCTTGCCAGGCAAGCACTTATTCTACTGAGCCATCTCCCCAGCCCCTTGCAGTAGGTATTGATGATCCTCTGGATTTCCAGGGGATCTGTTGTGATTTCACCCTTTTCATTATTGATTGATTCAATTTGAGTTGTTTCCTCCTTTGGATAAAGTTGACTAGAGGTTTATAAATTTTTTGAATAGTTCAAAGAACCAATTCTTTGATTCATTGATCTTTTGTATGATTTCCTTTTCTCAATTGCATTAATTTATACTTAATCTTTATAATTTCTTCTTTAGAATGATCTTTGTGTTTGATTTTTTTTCTTCCTTTCCTAGGAGTTTAAGGATCAACATTAAGTTGTTTATTTGAGCTCCTTCTGTTTTCCTGATGTGAGAGTTTACTGCTCTAAATTTCCCTCATATGAATGCTTTCTTTGCATCCCATAATTTGTAGTATGTTGTATTGGCATATTCATTTAATTGTATGATACCATTTAATTTCTTCTTTAATTTCCTCAGTTACCCATTGGTTGTTGAGGAGGGTGTTGTTTAATTTCCATGTGTTTATGTAGTTTTTGTGGTTTCTTTTGCCTTTGATTTCCAATTTCATTGCACTGTGGTCAGATAATATGCGTGCAATAATTTCAAGTCCTTTGCATTTACTTAGGCATATTCTATGAATTAGAATGTCGTCTGTTTTGGAGAATATTCCATGTGCAGCTGAGAAGAATGTAAATTTTCATGTTGTAGAATGGAACACCCTGTAGACATCTACTAAGTCCATTAGTTCACAGGTTTGTTTTATGGGGTATTGAGGTCCTTTACTAGTATTATGTTAGTACTTGCTTGATTTTTCAGGTCCATTAATGTTTGTTTTATGTTTACTGGTGTTTGGTATATATATATGTGTGTGTGTATGTGTATATATATGTATATGTGTATATATATATATATATGATAACAATTGGTATATATACATGTATGTATATATGATAAAAATTTTATGTATAATTGTCATCTTGTGTTTGATATATGTTACACATATATGATATCTCTTTCTTTTTGTCTTAGAGTCTTCTTTTAAGAAGTAGGCAGTAACCCTGCTTTATCAATCAAACATGAAATAATATGTCTATATATGATTGTTATCTATTTTTCTTGGAGTCTTTCCTTAAGTATGTAGTAACCCTTTTGTCCCTTTTGATCAGTTTTGATTTGAAATTCATATTATCTGTGACTATAATAGCTGCCCTTTTTTTTCTGGGATGTTGTTGCATGGAATATTGTTTTCCATCCTTTGACTTTGATAAATTTCTTTCTTAGGTGAACCTTCTTTCTTTCTTTCTTTCTTTCTTTCTTTCTTTCTTTTTTTCTTCTTTCTTTCTTCTGTATTTTGAACAGGGTCTACAGGGTCTTACTATGCAGATCAGACTTATGGTGATTCTCCTGTTTTCAGCTTCCCAAGTGCTGGAATTATAGGCACCCACCATCACACCCAGTATCAATCGTGGTCTTAGTGCGCCCCAGGGGTGGGACTGGCACAGCACTCCAGGGATTAACCTGGGCTGCTGCGCTCTGCTTAGGTAGGTGCTTTAGTCCGCTGATCTATTTAGCTGGCCTTTGAATGTGTTTCTTGAATGTAGCATATTGTTGGATCCTGTTTCTTGATCTGGTCTGGCAGTCTGTTTCTATTTTTATTTTTAGTTTTTGTTTATTTATTTATTTTTGTGCCAAGGATTGAACTCAGGACCTTTGGCTTGCCAGGCCTGCTGACTTATCTCCCTGGCCCCTAGTCTGTTCCTTTTGATTGGTGAATTGAAGCCATTTACATTGATGGTTATAACTAATATGTATTGGCCTATCTTTTTCATATTATTTTCCCCCTGTTGTGTCCCTCCTTTTTTTTTTTTTCCCCCTCTGTTTAATTTCTTGTCCTGTCTGGTGGCTTCTTTCTGTTATTGTTCTTAGAATTGTCAGTTTTAGTTTTGTCTAGAGTATCTTTCAGTACTCAGGGTTGGTTTGATGGTAGTGGATTTCTTCAGTTGTTCTTTGTCATGAAAGTGTCTTATTTGTCCATTAAGTTTGAAAGGTACTTTTGCAGAGTACATCAATCTGTATTGCAAATTGTTTTCTTTCAGTACTTCACTCTAAGCTGTTCTTGACTTGAGAGTTTGTGTTGAAAAGTCTGCTGTGATTCTGATGGGTTATGTGCTTCTTTTCTCTAACAGTACTCCCCTTTATTTATTTAGGTTCCAGGGATTGAACTAAGGGCCTTGTGCTTTGCCAGGCAGCTGTTTAAGCCACAAAGCTATCTCCCTGTCTCTAACCGCTTTTAATATTCTGTTCTTGAGCTGAATTTCTGGAATCTTGATTATTACATATCTTGGTGTAGTTTTGGTGATTGCTGTTTGGAGTTCTGTATGTTTCATTTGTATGTCGAATTCTTTAACCATACTTGAGTTTTCCTTTTCTTCCCTTACCCCTTCCCCTTTTCCCCTTCCCCTTTCCCTTCTCTCCCCCACTTTCTCATTTTCTTTCTTTCTGTCCCACTGACCTATAACCCTGGTCCCAATGCCATTATTTCTGTGATGATTTTTCTTTTAGGGCATTTGCACTGTCTCCAGCTTATCATCGAACCCAGTTAATGTTATATTATTGTATTAGCTTCATCTTGTAGCTGTCAGATTGATGTTTTTATTGTCTCTTAGTATTTTTAAGGTATCTTTCTTTTCATGATCACTGCTGCAATTTTATCTCCAAGATCTGATATTTTATTCTCTCCTTTGTTCAGTCTGTTGCATATACTTTCAGTGGAGATTTTAATCTCTTGGATTTCTGTTTTATAGATTTCATTTCTTTCCTATGTTGTACATTTTTTGTATCATTTTTCTAAGCTTTACCTATTCTTTTATGTGTGTCTAATATCTTTGATTTGAAACATCATTTCTTTCTGTACCTGAGAGATTATTTTTCTCTTTAATGTTTTCTATTTGTTTTTTCTCTTCTGTTTGTATCATTTCAGGAAGTTTCAGTGTTTGACTTCTAATTTTTTCTGTGTTATCGTGTTCTGGGCTTGCCCAGAGCTGGGGGTCTGGGGTTGCATTTTGTTTCTATCTTGACGTTTCTGTTTTCTTTTTCACATTTTCTTTTCTTTTTTATATTGATATTTATCTATTTCTTATGGTAGATAGCTTTATGTCTGTACTTCATGGATGACTTCTAGATCTAGGTGCTTTTTTTTTTAGAGCTATCCCAAGAATCTGCGTTCCCAATTTGTAAAGGATGAAAAGTTAATATCTAGCTCAGTATTCAATACTTTGAGTGGACTGCAGTGATGATTATAACCCCATACTATCACACTGTTATTATACAAAGGAGAAAAAGCCAATTATGACATATATGACATCCTAGCTAAAGTAGTACATTTGATAATAACAATAGCTTGAAGTACAATTCAGTGACACACAAATGGTTATGGTAATCATTAACCTGCTTCCTCTAACCACAAGAGCAAACTCTAAAGTTATATAACAAAATCAAACATATATTGTGTACTTGTGTGCAGTAATTTTGCAGTGATTTTTCCCTTCTGCAGGGAATGGAATGATGGGCAGGGGACAGGAAAAAGTGATGAAGGAAGTCAAATGTAGTAGAGTCAAGGTTGGAGGTCAAAGGATGATCACCTGAGTTTTTGAAAACTGGAGGATACAGGAGGGAAGAATGAAATAGAATGCTAAGGGATATTCAGAAAGGGAAGAGATAATGTTTATTCACTTGAAAGTATAAATTCAAGAGGTATATGAGGAAAGAGAGAAAGAGGATCAATAGAAGAAATATAAAAATAGGGCCAGTCAGATAACTCTGTGGACTAAAGTGCCTGCTTAGGTAGAGCGCGGTGGCAGGGGTTGGATCCCTGGCATGCTGTGCCGGCCCCGCCCCCAGGGCACGCTGAAACAATGAGACTGGGCTTGGTTGTGCATGTCTGTAATCCCAGTGCTTAGGAGGCCGAAAACAGGAGAATTACTACACGTCTGATCTAGTAATGAGACCCTGAACACCCTGTAGACCGTATATTAAATACATTAAATAAATCAAACAGAAAAATAAAGTAGGAAACCTAAACAGTGATTTACAAAAAGAAGAAAGAACGTTGTAGAAAAGAATGTGAACAAATAGGAAAAGGAGAGAGAGAGAAAAAAAAAACTGGACAAGAGTAAAATTATAAACTCAGTTTAAAAAAATTAAAAAGAAAATAAAAGAGGATGGAGAAAGGTGAGAAAGCAAAAGAAAAAAAGAAAGAAAATAAAAATAACCACAAATTACAAAAGAAAACAAGATAACATCCAGCCAGACAGGAAAGGGATAGAAAATCACACAAAAAGGGAAAATAAATGTAGTAAAATACTTCTAGTGCTTACAGTTCTATGGTAGTGTCCAGGTCAGATCCCATAAATGTTCTGGGTATGCAGCTGATCTGGGCTTCTAAATCCGGGGACTGGGACTGGCCTTCTGTTGGTAGAGTCCTTGAGAGCCCACTTGCTTGTTCCTGGCTGCTAATTCAGACATTTCCATATTGCTGCTCTTGCTGATCACTCTGCCCTCCAAAGGCAGGTATTCACCTGTACACCCAGGCCCTGGCTGTTCTTGATCTTGGGGTTCTGGTCTTCCTGCCTGCCAAAGGCATGTGTGGGCCCAGACACCTGGGGCCTGGCTTTCCTGGGTCTCAGGGTTCTGGTCATTGTGCCTGATAAAGGTGTGTCAATCAATCTGATGTTGTTCTTCTTTGCATCATGTAGAAAGTGTCCAATTGAGCTTTCAACAGAACTTTTTTTACCCAGAATATCTGTTTGAGTCAGTTTCATGTATTCCATTTCTTTCTTATGTTGGATATTCATGATTTTCATCATGTTTGTAGGTGCCTATGTTGTTTTATATGTATCTGCTCTTGTTTCACTAACCATGCCTGCCATTATATTTACTATCTTAGTAGTTATCTGAGAGATTATTTGTGATTTTTTTTTTTTTTTTTTTTTTTACAGTCTTGTTGATCTGCTTTGTTACTGCCATTGCCACCGCTTCAGAGAATCTAAGTCAGTGACTTTGAAATTGTTGTACCTCATTTTCCTTTTGGTTTGCTTTGGTGAAGTGGAATTCTTGGGTTGCATCTGACTTTATTTTCTTTCTTTCTTTCTTTCTTTCTTTCTTTCTTTCTTTCTTTCTTTCTTT
>NW_004524595.1:18702796-18705021 GCF_000260255.1 Octodon degus | reverse complement strand
AAAAAAAAAAAAAAGAATTCAACTTTAAATGTTTGAGTTTTGTTTCAACCTAAAGAAGAAAATTAAATGAAATGGTTCACTTTATCTAAAAAATCCAGACATAGTGTGCGTGTGTGCAAGGGGTGGCTAATGACTGTTAGGAAGATTAGTTCTCGTGTTCTGTCTTTATGCCAATTTCAGTATAGTGAAAAATGAAACAGTATGATTACTTATATATCCTTCTCCAGAATTTCCTGTGTGTCTCACTTGTATATACAAACAGATACATAAGCATGAATAGTAAAAGAGAGAGTTGGATGTTTCAAACATAAGAGTATGTTGCGGCCTATCATACAGCTTATTATTTAAAAATCATTTGCTGTTCTCCTAAATGGCTGGAATGCTTATACTAGCAGTGTTGAAAAATGTGAAATGTACTTTAAACTATGTACTGTTCCCTAGCCCCTGCTGTAAGTTTTACAAAAGTGTACATTTTCTAACCATGAGAGAGGCTTCTGGTATTTTTGAGACATTAAACAGATTTCAGTTCTAGACTGAAGACTCTCTTGTATTTAAATTCAGTGTGAGGGATCCTATCATTGAAACTTCAGATTTTAAATATGAAACTACTCAGTATAAAGTAAATTTATATTAAAACATTATGAGTACTAGGAGAAAAAAACACTATTCTCTTACATGATAAAATTTTAATTGCTAAAATGCAGAACAAAATTCATTTTATCATTGCCTGTATAAACATATGAAGGCTTTTTGAGAGCTTGTTATTAAATTGTCAGTTAAGTAGATGTGTTCCAGAAGAGTGATTTGAAAACACTGAAAGTGAATTATATTTTTCACATTGGCATTTACAATGAAAAATGTATTCTGAAAGTAAAAAAATAAGTAGTCCCCAGGAATTCCATTTGTTTCAGTCCAAAAAGGACATTCAGAGAAGAAATTAATAGATGATGTTCATCTCACCGTTTGGCACATTTTACAGACTCTCTGGAGTGCCGTTGTGGTTGAGAGGGTCTTCATTGGCTTGAACTGTATAGCTTTTTGCAGAAGGGACAGTATTTAGTTTGTTGCAAAAAGTCCTATTACAGTTGAAATGAGACAGATCTCTTTATAATACTATCTTTTCTTTTGAAGACAGTTTTCGTGAAAGATTAAAGTACTAAGTCTAAGGACATTTTTCATAGTCCTTACCCTTCTTGACTTCTTTTGCAGCAGCCACTTCTCTATTACTATTAATTTTAGGCTTTCTTTATTTTGATATTGTATAATGTCAGTTATACCTAAGGGTCACTCACAGTTCTACTACTTATTAGCCAAACTTAGAACTGTATATTTATAAAATTATGGAAACCATTTTCTATTATTTAGAGGACAAAGCTTTGAGCAATGTGTAGTTGTGACTTTGAAGCTAATTGCTATAGATTTTTGCAATTATATTCTCTATGAGAAAATCTTTTGGGGGAAACCAAATTATAACAAGGTTCCTTGATGAGAGTGAAATCAATACAAACATGTCAAGTTTGATGGTTTTCCTTTTCTGTCCATTTCTGGAAAATGAACTCATTCATTCTTTTCACTTTACTTTTTGTAGAATTTACATGGTAATATCTACCTTCTAATAATATAGTATTTCTTTTTTATTTTTCCTACTGGCTCAACAAATGGATTATTTTACTGAGAGGACAAGATTGGTGTTTACTGCCAACCATCCAGGAAAACAAAGTACAGAGACTTATATAATACTTTGTTTTAAAAATTGTTCATAACATCAATATTATTCATCATTTGAAGAAACAAATGAGACATAAGGTGATATTTAAGGAAGGCTTGAGCACTGCAGTATGCCTCAGTGACGCTGCAGTTTTTTTTTTTTTTTCATTTTCAGTTTAGTTGTGATTACATTGAGTTGCCTTTTCCCTACTCTATTCTCTCTCTCTCTCTCTCTCTCTCTCTCTCTCTCTCTCTCTCTCTCTCCAATCATTTTGTTTCTTTTGTTTTTCTGTGTTTTGTTTTGTTTCCTTGTACTGGGAATCAAACTTAGGACCTTGTGCTGATGAGGTAGGTGCTATCCCCCTAATCTATACGCCTACCCCTACCAATGCTTTTTTTAAAAGAGAAAAAAATAATAAAAACAAAGATATAAAATTTAAAAAAAGTACAAAATTTCAAAACAAGATAATAGAGTAACAATGATTAATGCATTGTATATTGTTATCTTCAAAGTAGTT
>NW_004524595.1:18701352-18702696 GCF_000260255.1 Octodon degus | reverse complement strand
ATATTCTTTTTCTTTTCCTTTTCTTTTCTCATTTTCCCCATCCCAATTTCTCTTTCCTTTTGAAATTTTCTTCCCATTTCACAATTATTTTACATTTTGGGTCTTATTTACACTTCCAGATTCTCACATTAAGGAGTCAATTTGATGTTTACACATGCAAGAGTGATTTATTTTACTAAGGAGTATGGACTGAAGTTGTATCCACTTACCTATAAAAGTCTTAAGTTTATCCTTTTCATGGCTGAATAGTACTCCATTGCATAAAAATACTACAACATTTTTATCCTTTCCTCAGTTGATGGGCATGTGGGTTGTTATCCAGGATTTATCTATTAAAAATTGTTCTGCTATAAACATGGAAACATATATATCTCTGTGGTATGATGTTTTAATTCTTTTGAGAAAATACCCAGAAGGGGAATAGCTGGGTCGAACATGACCTCCAATCTTAATTTCTTGAGGAGCCTCCACATTGATTTCCACAGTATTTGCACTAGTCTATACTCCCACCAACAGTGGAGAAGGGTTTCTTTTTCCCCACAACCCCACCGATATTTGTTATTGGTTGATTTCTTGTTGATAGCCATTCTTTCTGGGATAAGATGAAATTTCACTGTTGTTTTAATTTGCATGTCTTGGGCAGCTAATGATGTTGAATATATTTTCATATATTTATTTGCTATTTGTATTTGTTCACATTAAGAAATTTGTATTTGTCTCAGAACCCTAGTTTTATATTAGGTCTTTGAATCTGTAGTAGGGTCTGATTTTTTTTTTTTTAAATTCTTTATATGTTTTAGATATATGTCCTTTGTCTGAGGAATTACTGGCTATAATATTTTTCCCATTCTGCGCATTGTCTTTTCACTCTGTTGCTGAATTCTTTTTCTGTGCAAAAGCTGTTTAATAGTATTAGACCTCATTTGTTTATTCTTTATAATGTTTCCCATGTAGTCTGGGTTTTGTTCATGAAGTGCTTGCCTACTCCTGTCTTCAAGATTTCTACCTGTTTTTTCTTAGCGTCTATTAGTGTTTCTGTTTTAATATTTAGATCTTTTATTCATTTTGACTTCAGTGCGTGGTGATTGGCATGAGTCTAAATTTAGTTTTCAGAATGTGGAAAACCAGTTTTTCTTTTTCTTTTTTCTTTTTTCTTTTTTTTTTTTTTGGCGGAACTGGGGATTGAACTCAGGCCTTTGCGCTCGCCAGGGAAGTGCTTATTCCATTGAGCCATCTCCCTGGCCCCCTCTTTTTCTTTTTTATTTTATTTTTTAAAGGTGTTTTTTGGTGCATGTTCTCACTACACAACTTGGAACTATAGTGATCCTCCTGATTTCTGCCTCC
>NW_004524595.1:18683179-18690679 GCF_000260255.1 Octodon degus | reverse complement strand
ATGTCCACCTCAGGGCATGTCTGTATTATCACTGGTAGACGGAGTGGGCAGACAGAGCCAAATCAATGCTGATTAATCTTGGCAAGTCAGCTATGTATTTTCTGCAGTGTAGTGAATAATTTCAAAAGGCTTGGTGCCTCCATTGAAGTTCAGACTGGTTTCTGGCTGTGAGGATGGAATCTGATTTGTTCAGCTTGTTATACTGTGTCTCTTCTGTCAGCTTGAACTTGGCTCCCTGTGGGTTTGAACTCAGCTCCTTGACCTCCTGCCTACTTTAACTCAGTTCTAGCTCAAGCTGACACTGGAAGCCCACCGCTGCTCTGTGTTTGCAGCTCAGTTGTCCTCTCTTCAAATGGTTAGCAAGCATTTGGGCCTCCCAAACCCAAATAACCCACCAGCCACCACAGTTCACTATATCCATTGCTTCTCTGCACTGGTGTGTCTCTCCATGGAGGCCTCTGCTGTTGTAGTCACTGCGGGTTTTCAGTGGGTACATAGGTAACCCACCCTGCTCCCATGAGCCAGGGCTGAGGAGAAAATTGTGGCTTGCCACGTACTTCTGGGTTAAGTCTCTGTTTTTGTTTTTCCTGTGTGCTTCAGTTCTCACTTCAGGTCCTTCCCGGGTTTCAGTGACTCACTTCCATCCTTCTCTACCTGACTCACAGTGATCCTCCTGTTTTCAGCCTCCCAACTGCTGGGATTACAGGTGCGTGCCCCCACGCCCAGTCTCAATCACTGTCTCATTGTGACCCAGGGCCGGCACTGCACTCTGGGATTGAACTCCTGCTCTTGTGCTTTGCCTAATCTTTTATATTTATTTTATTCAAGTTTTTTTTTTTTTTTTGGTCATGAACGGGTGTTGAATTCTGTCAGAGGCTTTTTCTATATCATTTGAGATGATCATGTGATTTTTGTTCTTGCTTTTGTTTGTGCAGTGTAGGATATTTATTGAATGAGAAGAAACTATCTCACTTTTTTTGGTCTTGTCTTGTCTTGTCTTGTCCTGTCCTGTCCTGTCCTGTCCTGTCCTGTCCTCTCCTGTCTTGTCCTCTTCCTTCCTCATCCTCTTTCTTTTTTTCTCTCTCTCTTAGACATTTTTTGACTTTGTAGTTCAGACTGGCCTGAAACTTGTGGCTGTCCACCTTCCTTAGCCACCATATGCTGGGATTACAGGTGTGAGTCACAGTATCCAGCTCAGAAACCTACTTACCTATAATGTATGATCTTTTCAATTATTTGTTACATTTTCTTTTCCAATGTCTTGAGGACTTTTGTGTCTATTTCATTAGATAATTGGTCTCTTGTTTTATTTTTTAATTGGATCTTTGTCTGGTTTTAGAATCAAGGCAATACTGGCTTCCAAGAATTTGTTTGCAAGTATGTTTTCCTTTGCATTAAAGACTTTGATGAATATTGATGTAAGTTTCTCCCTGAAGTTCTTATGGAATGTTGTAGTGAATATATGAGGTACTTTTTTCTTGCTGCCTCAGTTTTGTTGCCTGCTATTAAACTGTTCAGGGTTTTTATATCTCTTGGTTCAGTTTTCTTAACTGGTATATACCTAGGAATCTGTCTGTTTCTTTCTGAAATCCTAATTTGCTGGAATACATGTTTTCATATTAGCTTACAAATTGCTATATTTGACAGTGTTTGTTGTAAATTTTCATTTTTAAATCCCAATTGTGTTGATGTAGGTTTTTTTTTTTTTTTTGATTAAGATTGGCTTAGGGGAAAAAAGATTGGCTTAGGGTTGTCTATTTTGTTTATTTTTTTGAAGAATAAGCTCTTTGATTTACTGATTCTTTATGGTTTTTTAAATCACAATTTCATTAATTTTTGCTCTGTTATAATTCCTTTCCTTGTAGTAGGTTGAGAATTAGACTGTTCTTCTGTTTCTAGGATCTTGGGATATATCATTATGTTATTCATTTGAGTTCATTCTCTTTTTTTCATGTGAGCATTGATAGAAATATGTTTCCCTTTCAGGACTGCTTTCATTGTAGCCCCTAAGTCTTAGTGTGTTCTATTGGCATTATCCTATTATGTGATTTTAGGAATTAATTTATTTCTTGATATATGTTACCCACTGATTATTCAAGACTTGTTTTTAAATATCCAGGTGTTGGGGGTTGGGGCGATAGCTCAGTAGAATAAACGTTTGCCTGGCAAGTGCAAGGGCCTGAGTTCAATCCCCAGTTCCGCCAAAAAAAAAAAAGGAAATATCCAGGTGTTAGTTTTTTTTTTTTTTTTTTTTTTTTTTTTTTTTTTGGTGGTACCAGGGATCAAATTCAAAACCTTACACTTGCCAGGTAAGTATTTATGCCAATGAGCTATTTCCCCAGCCCCTTGCCACCTCAGTATGGGATGCAAAGCATGTAATACAGTTTGTTTAATACTGATTCTTTACCAGTTTCCACCAGGGACCACCTACTCTTGCTTCCTATGCTTTAGGGCAAATCCTAGCTTATATCTGTTTTCCCTTCACAGGCCTTTTGCCAAATGCAGCACCTGCACCCTCTCCCTGTCACAACCCTCCCTGCCTGTGTATTCCTTCCTCAGTTACTGTACTAAGAATTCCACAGTCCAACCTACAGAAATTGGCAGAAATCCGAGGCTCAGCAGAGGTCTTTTTGCAGGTAGGAACTCTGGGTGGTAATGCAGTGGACAGGTTTTCACACTGTTCAGGTCTTCTTGGTGCTTGCTAAAATAATAGAGTACCTGCTCTTGTTAAGCTTTGTTGAATTTCACTTTTCCCCGTGTTCCTGGGATGCAGTTTGTTGCTCTGCACTAGCAAGTTTGATAGCTTCTAGGACTCCAGGATAGTGTCCCAGGTGCTTGGTAGCTCTCGACTGGGAGAAGGGATTCATTTGCTTGTAAGGGATAGTTGGCATTGGCCCAGGTAGCCCAGTGGTAAGAGGACAAAGGGTGTACACTTACTCTGGTCTGGCTCTGTTGTACTCCACTTCTACCCACTGTCTCCTGTGATGTAGTCCCTTCCTGTAAGTTCTGTTACTCAATAGCTCGTAGAGTTTAGCTTTACTCTGCTTAGGGGAAAGATTTCTTTGCTAATACTGGTTTCATTTATTTTTCTTTTATTTCTGACTGGGTTATTCTAAAAGACTTGTCTTTAATTCACAGAGTCTTCTGTTTCATTGTGTGTAAGGCTAGCTACAATAATACAAGAAACCCAGGAATGGTAGAGTGCAGCTGTTGTTTGTGCTGAGGGGGTGGTGTGGGGGAGTAAAATGATAGTAGTACTTACCAGAAAGACAAGATGCTTCACTGGCTCAGATTGTGTATGGCCACATCCACAGAGGCAAGGATATGTAGCTGTTTGACTCAGAGGGTGGAGTGGCATAGCTCAGACAAGGTCCTTTCTCTGAAGAGAAGGGCATCATCACCTCAGTTCAGGATCCTAGGGGTACAACTGTTTAGCTGGGCTGGGTCTGTGGATCCTTGATGGACTAGGTGTTGGATGTACTCAGGTACCAGGGATGTACTAGTGGGCCTAGGTTCAGAGTAGCTAGAAGGTAGGACATAGTAACAAATAGGACAGAGGTTATGGGGTGTCTCAATGCAGCTTATTTCTATGGGGTAGGGATCTGTAATAGCTTGGCTAGGGAGTGGTATATTGCCATGTGTACAGATATTGCAGTGTAATGGGCCAATAATCCAGGCCCTTGTGTATGACATGAGAAGAATTGTCAAGTATATACCCAATGGTGAGTAGCAAGCAGCTACGTCAATTGAAAATCCTAGGAAGCTGTGCTCAGGGCAAGTCCATGCCACCATGAGGCACAGACAGAAAAGCACTACACATGGGTGAAAGCACACAAAAACAGCAATAGCAACAAAACACATAGAGAAGTTAGGCTTTTGGAATTTAAAAGAATGTACCTTAGCTTAGTTGAAGATCAGCTTGAATCTCTTGGCATGGTTACCAGAAGTGATTGTCAAGGTGCTGAATCATGTTAGGGGCTGTGGACATGCATGCTTGTCCCAGAATTCTGTCTGATTTTTTAAATTTATTTTTTGTAAGCCAAGTATGATTGTTTATTTATGTATGAATTTAAGATAATTACTTAGTTTTTTACTTTTTATATAAAATAAAAAATGTTTTATGTTTATAACTTTCATTCAATGAAAACAGCAGTAAAGATTGTGGTGTATGTCATATATACACATATCAAAAAGTCTCATTGAATTAAAAACAAAATGAAGGATCAAGTCTGAAACCTACTCATAGGATTTTAGGATTTAACAAATAACAAGAAGTGTGAAATTTCAGACCACAGCAGTGTTGAAAACAGAAGAATGATAAATACAGGAGCACATATTTTCACATTAAAAATAATAAAAGCTGTATAACCAGAATCTAAACTTAAACATTAATACAAAAAAAGAAAAAAAAGTCAAAATCAAGAAGCAGATCAGAGGCCAAATGAAGATCTATCAATTAAATCCCTATTTTAAAGAAATGTCTAGAATATACCACAAAAAGTAATATTTAGCATTAAGATTTCTTAGTTTTCTTATATACTTCTGTAGAATTAGAAGAGAATTTATCATTAAACAATGAGAATGTGATGTAAATGCCTTTTTTCTTTACATTTTTCAAGTTTACTTTATAAGTTATATAAAAGATATAGCTCATAATACAAACATAATTAGTGTCTATACATACAATTAAACAGCAAAACTAGCATGAAATAAGTTTAGGAGAAATATGCTAATGAACAGTCTTTTTTATTTGATTTAAATATATGAAAAAATATTAAAAAATATATGAATTTAGTTAAAATTATAGCACCACATTTCCAAAAAAATGAACATTTTGCACAAGAAATATGAATAAAATCATACCAAGATACACAAAAATGAAATTGTCCAAAACTAATTATAAAGAAAAAAATCATTAAAGCATATACATAGAAAAAAAAAGTAACTATGCAAGAACAAAATTAATAGCATCTTATTCCACATTAGAAAAAAAAAAGAGCAAGTGGGTAAGAAACTAGAATTATTTATTCAAAGGATTGTAAAAAAAAAATTGTCCTCATTAAATTTTATATTTAGCAAACATATCTTTGAAAACTAAAAGTAAAATATTTTCCCGTTATACAATCTCAAAATATTCTAATACCTCCAGATGTAGCATATAGAAAACAACAAAGACCATAATCCAGAAGGCAAGAGAAGTTGTTTCTGGTCCTGGATAAAGAATAAAGAGCTCTCAAAATGATAGTTATGCAGGACTATGTAAAATACAATTATATTAAATGAACCCAATTAAAAGGTTATTGAAGATTTCCACAAAACAGTATCAATCTTGTGTCAGATTATATACATATTTTTCGTGTGTGTGTGTGTGTGTGTGTGTGTAAAAGACAAAGAACTAATATAAAGTCAATGGAAAATGGAAATACACTTTTTAAAGTTTCTAATACTAGCAGAAAATATCATACCATGTCTTATAAGTAGATTATAAGTCAAAAAAGTATAAATCATGAAACAAAAATTAAAATTAAATATTTAGAAAATTAATTAAATATTAATTCAAAATTAAGTTAAGTATTTCAAAACAATATTTAAAAATTAAAATTAAATTTTGAGTCCAACTAAGAGGACAGAATGTAGTATATCATATGTATGAATCTCTGATCACTTTAGAGTACTCACACAGTGTTTGATTAGGTTGATATGTACAAAAGTATCACCCAAGAAAAAGTTTTCATGATAGTAAAGAATTAGTAAGAATAAAATATAACAAAAAATACTGAATGGCAACTATATGACCAGCACTTCTAATGTTTGGGGTTAGGATTTCACACAAAGTTCTAGTATGTGGTGGATGTAGACAGTGTCCGTGACACTTACTGGTGGCCAGGTGTCCCTTGTGGGTCTTAGCTACTGCTATTTCCTTGATATCCACCCTGTGGACCCAGTCAGAATCATGATCCATAGGGTGCAGGAGAAGTCCATTTGTAGCGTATACTGATGGAAATATTTTACTGCTGTATACAAAAGAATAAATGAAAGACTGCTGTTGTATACCTCTTTTTCTCCTGTGCTTTATTCTTTGCCCTATTTGGTGGGATCTTTCCTTTCTCATTCATGGAGTTGTGGTCATTTTGAACCCTCTAGAATATCTTTTAGTAGTCTGTGTAGGTTTGGCTTTGTCATAATGATATTCTTTTTTTTTTTTTGGAACTGGGGATTGAACTCAGGTCCTTGCGCTTACCAGGGTAGCGCTTATTTCACTGAGCCATCTCCCCAGCCCCATGATATTCTTTAGTTATTCTTTGTCATGGAAGTATTTCACTTCTCCATTAAACTTGAAAGAGTACTTCAGGATATATCAGTCTGGGTTGGAATTTATTTTCTTGCAAGACTTGAAGTACTTTGCTTCATGCTCTTCTTCACTTGATGGGTTTGTGAAGAGAAATCTGCCATTATTCTGATGGGTTTTCCTTAAATGTGATCTGTTTCTTTTCTCTAGCAGCTTTTAGTATACTGTTTCTGTGCTGAATTTCTGTGATCTTGATTATTATATGTCTGGGTATGGTTTTAATCGGGTTGATGTTCTTTGGAGTTCTATATGCTTCGGTTACTGAATGTCAGATTGTTTCCCCATATTTGGGAAATTTTCTGCTATATTCTTTTCTGCCCATATTCTGCCCATATTCTTTTCATTTCATTTATATTGACTCTTTCTCATTGTTGACTATTAGTCTTGCGTTGTTCATCTTTGCATCATCTTGCAGATGTTGAATTATTTTTTCCTGCATCCTAGTTGTTTTTCAGAGATCATTTCTTACCTTTTCACTAGCTGCAATGGTGTCTTCAAGGTCTGAAAGTGTATTTTCACTTTCATTCAAATGGTTTTCGGGCTGGGGAGATGGCTGAGTAGAATAAGCACTTGCCTGGCAAGTGCAAGGTCCTGAGTTCAGTCCCCTGTGCTGCCCCCCCCCAAAAAAGAAAGAAAGGTTTTGCAAGCTTGTGATTGAGGCTTTAATTTCTTGTGTATCACTTTGAATCTTCTTCATGCATTCTTTTTCTTTCCTATATTGCTCATTCAAGGATTCCATCAATTTTCTATTCTCTGCTGTTTTTATCAGTGTCTTCTTTAGAAGCACTTAGTACTTCTTTCATTATAGTTATCATT
The DNA here is from genome assembly GCF_000260255.1 of Octodon degus. NCBI lineage: Eukaryota > Metazoa > Chordata > Mammalia > Rodentia > Octodontidae > Octodon > Octodon degus. The sequence continues at coordinate 18,683,514 of NW_004524595.1, read as the reverse complement.
TCTTTTTTTACTTCAGAAATTATTTCTGTGGGCTGGGGAGATGGCTCAGTAGAATAAGCGCTTGCCTGGCAAGCGCAAGGTCCTGTGTTCTATCCCTCATTCTGCCAAAAACAAAAACAAAACCTATTATTTCTGATGTGATTTCCTCAATTCCCTTCTGCAGTTGTTTCTTTTTTTAAAAAAAGTTAAAAATTCCTTAATTTTTTATTCCTGGTATCACTTCCACAATTTACAGGGCAATATACCTGATGTAATGAAAAGAAAGAAAAAGACAAAGCTACAACAGATAAAAGACCTCAGGAATGTACATCTAATTGACACTACATTGCATTAAT
>NW_004524595.1:18676303-18682054 GCF_000260255.1 Octodon degus | reverse complement strand
TCTCTCATTACCACACAATCTGTGAGTGTGCCCCGTTTTTCAAAATGTTCTCTTAAACTATCATCGGTAGTTTCAAAACTCAGACCACCAATAAACAGCTTCCTCAATTGCTCTGGCTCCTTTGGATCATGGCCCTCCATTTTGAGACCGGACTCGCCTCTTCCAACTCAAGTTCTGCAGTTGTTTCTTTACTTCAGGCGCTATTATTGCAGGGATTTCAGGTGTGTGCTTTCCAATTTCTACTATGCTATTGTCTCCTGCATTTGTTCTGGGTGGGCTCCGGGCCTCAGAATGCATTTTGTTCCCTTTGTTTGTAATTTTTTATAGCACTGTCTTCTAACCTTTGGTGTAGAGCTTTGGTGGAGTTACCTTAGGATCAGGTCCAGATCTACCAAGTTCAAATTTGTGCAGATGGGTGTGGCTGCTGTACTCAACTTTTCCTGCTGCAGCCCTTGGGAGTGAACCCTCTGTGCCACTCAGGCAAGATGTTCTGCTCCTGGATCAGCTGGGTGGGTCTTACCTTTAGCCTCTCTGCAGGGAGTTCTGCCACAGGGTTCCACATGGGGCCTGTCTGTTGGAGGAAGTTCCACATAACATGCCTGTCCTATGCGCTGGCTGTAGTGAGGATCTTCTGGGCCCCGGGCAGTCTCACTTAAACGCTGCGCCTGGGCGCTGGCTGGAGTGAGGATCTGTTGGATCCCGGTCAGTCCCACTCACATGCTGGGCCTGCATGATGGCTGGAGTGAGGATCTGGAGGGCCCTGGGCTGCCCCACTCACATGCTGGGCCTGCGTGCTGGCTGGAGTGGGGATCCGGAGAGCCCCAGGCTGCCCCACTCATATGCTGAACCTGGTTGCTGGTTGGACTGAGGATCCCAAGTGCCCTAGGCAGTCCTACTCACATGCAAGACCTGGGCACTCTCAGTCTGATTTTAATTATATTTATGACATTAGTGTACATTTATAAACCTGTAATAAGATGAGAGTATAGTAAAGGTGAACAGAAAATGAGGCCAGGAGATCCAACACATGAGTGGTCTTGCCTGAAACAGCTGAGATCTTCTGGGTTTTTGTTATTTTATTTTCTACCCATCCTAGGACAGTGAAATCAGGAATAAACATAGGTTCTGTTTAGAATTAAGTGGAAGGAAGGGAGTAACTCCCTGGGCTCCATTGTTTTTAACTGTATTACAGACACGGTGCATTGATGGCAGAATCGCCAAAATGCATGGCTACAGGCCTTGGAACAGAATGCACTGAAGTTAGTGGCTGTGTTTCAAGATGAGTTGTAGGAGCCAGGGCAAAATGTGGGCTGCTTTTCTAGAGGAGTGCAGTGTGAACCCCACTATAGGTAGATCCCTAAGGTGAGCTAGGTCTGTAAGGACTACAGGTTTCTCAAGTGGGGAAGACTGCAAGTGTCTGTGGCAGTGCTGAGTCCTTTGGGGACTTCCTACCTACCTTTTCCCTTTGGGGAAAAGTCCCTTTTGGTTTTAACTGGGGCACAAAGTAGCTGAGCCAAAATGTCCCCTTCCCTTCTCTATCTAGATATCCCAAGTTTTGCTTTCCAGGATTTCTACCACTTTATTTGTGTACTTCATACTCCAGTGTCCTCCTTTAGTCACACTCTTCAAATTATAGTTGTTTGCAAGGCATGGTGGCACAGATTATAATCCCAGTTCTTCCAGAGACTGAGGCAGGAAGATCGCAAATTGAAGACCAGCCTGGGCAATTTAGTGAGACCTGGTCTCAAAGTAATAAAAAGAGAAAGGCTGAAGGGCTGATGATTTAGCTCAGTGTAAAGTACCATAGGACAAGAATAAATAAACAAGTAACATGTAATTGTTTACTTGTTTCTTGGTCCTTTCTCAGGGTTATGAGTGAAGGAAGACCATTAGGCACTTTAGGTTGGTTGTCTTTGTGAATCCTCTTATGTTTTCTCAACATAAAGAATCTGGAATATATGGGGTAAGGCAGCTCAGTATTTTAAAACCCTGAGAGCATGACCTGGCAAGAAAGCCCATGGTTGTTCAATGGGAGTTTCTGAATTCGTGGATTTTCTTAGTATAGGACACTCCTGAAGTGGGCTCAAATCTCCCTCCAGGTGGTATAGAACATAGTGAGAAGAAAGAACGAGAGACAACGTAATGGTTCAGCAGGGCTGTAGGGTGACCAGTTGTTTGCAAGGCAGCCAGACCTTGGTATTTACTGATTATGTTGCATTTCTGAGAGTGACAGCTGGATATGCTAGACAAATGGCTAGGCAGGCAAGGCTTGTATCAGAGGGAACAAAATATTCTTGCAAAGGAGATGGGGCTGCCAGATTTAGGTTATGGTTAACAAGTAACCTGCTTTGTAGCCAATTCCAGGAAGGAATTTTCCCTAGAGTCTTGCAGGCCTCAGAGGAGACCTTATCTCATATTTATAGTCCTTAGCTGTGGTATCAAAGCTCATCTATCTGAGCTGGACCTTCGCTGCTGGTGATGAATGGTGCTAGTCCTGACTCCAGCTGCCTGCTTTCATGAAGATTTGTACACAGCTTTGGCCAGACTCACTAATTAAACTGAAAGCTACTTTAGGGAAGTCATTTCTATATGACCTGAATTTCTCAGACCCAAGACCCCAAGCACAGTTACACTTGAGCCTGGGGAGGATGATGAAGGCTTCCACGCCTTAGGAGTAAGAATTCCTTTCCAAGTCAGAGCAAACCCAGCCCACTAAGTAAATGCTCCAATCCTGGTATTCTTGCATGGATAAGGATAGGGATCTATCTTTGCTCTTCTTTGTTCTGAGATAAGTTTATAAATGTTGAGACATTGTTTAAGTTAGCTTCAGGAAGGCTGCATTTCCATAGAAATGGAGGGTTTATATTTCACTGTTTTGTATAATTTCAGGGAGAGTTGTTTGTTTTTTCTTTGTAACCCAGATCCTACAGTGGTTGTATTTTATTTCATACTAAGCTTTAATTAGATCTTGCAGCATATTTCTGACTTTTGGACCTATTGGATTGAATTGATTAATATTATTAAAATATACTCTTTTTACATTTGTTTCTTCTATTATTATAGTGCTTTGGACCTGAAAAACTTGTGAATGGAGAAACTATGCAATTTAAAAGCCATCACAGAAAACCTTCTTCAGTATTTATGATGTTATAAAAATGGACATCAATTCACAGCTGGGCTTTGTCCAACTCCTACTATCCAGATGGCTGTATATACTACCTTTCAAATCCTCATGGGAGAAGATATATAATTTTTTTTGTCTTTCCCCTTTAATAATTTGTTTCAGTGACTAATACTCATCATGATCAGGATTTTTTTTTTTCTCATGTCTCATTTAAACCTCTTCACATGCATGCTAACTATATTTCCTTAAATTTTGACATCAGTTGAGGGGAAACAGGCAAGATAATGCTTTAGTCATTGTATAAACCAGTATGTCATGTTTCTCAGAGAAAAACAAACATCCATCCATTCTGCATAGAACAGAAGTTTTGATTTAGTACCAAAAGAATATTTTGAAAGTAATACTATCACAAATTTGTAGAAATTTCAAATTACAGCATATGTAAAATAAAAGGTAAATACACAGTGTTCCTATTTCCTTTTCCCTACAATATTGCTCTTCAAAGTAACTTTTATTGCATTAATGTCTTACCTTTCAAATGCTTAAAAGTTATTTTAAATTGTATTAAATTTAAAGTGTGAGGAGATATTGGTCAAGCTCACAAAACTCTCAAACATTATCAGCTAAACTTAAGTATTCACTTGCCTACCAGCTCCCCACCCTGGATGTATAGCCAATAGTAATCAGTACTTGGGTTCACCAAAAAGCATGTGTTCAAATGTTCATAGCATTATTACATATAATGGCCCCAACACATAAAACATACATGTGCTTCAATACTAGAATGGATAAAGAAGCTAGTATAGTCATACAGAGTAATAAAACAATAGCAGAGAAGAGACAAAGATTTTTAGGTAGCAATAAATAATTACATATGTAGGATTGCATCTAAAGGAAGTTTAGAAACAGGCAGAAAGTAATCTGTTGTGATAAGAGATTGAAGTAATGGTTTACCTTTTGGGGACTGTTGACTGGCTAGGAGTCTTTTAGAGTGTTGGATGTGTTCTAGTCATCAATGGAGTAGTGATTACATGGACAGACATTTACATAAAATTATTTGAACTGTGTGCTTCTGGGGTCTGGCGTCTACCTGCTCATGTTCTGGGATGGTAGCTTCTTCTTTGTGCAGGACTTTTTGATATATTCTAGAAAAAGCCTTCTACAGGGCTGGTGATAGAGTTTTTGTTGTTGTTGTTCCATTAGTCAATATGCTTCCATTTCTCTTTTCACTTCCAGGAGTTTTTTCTTCATTAAGTTAAAAAAAGCACACAACAGGTGCACTACATAAAAAAGACAAGAGTTCAATAATTAGTACAATTATTTGAATGTTCTCATCCAATATTCCTTTGTTTCCTAGTAGATCGGTAAACGTATATTTAGGTCTCCCATCTGGGAATACTCTTCATGTTGTATTACAATATGTAGGAATGTTTTTCATTTAAGTTGGAGTTTCTTTTTGGAGGTGATGACACTGTTCTGAAATTACATGGCACTGATAGGTGCACAATTATGTGAATGTATCATAACCTACTGAATTGTAAACTTTAAGAGTGAATTTTATGCTATATGAATTATGTTTAATAAAACTTTATTTAAAAAAAACATTCTTAGGACCAGCCAGATAGTTCAGCATACTAAAGCACCTGCTTAGGCAGACACAGGGGCCAGGGTTTGATCCCCAGCCTGTTGTGCCAGCCCTGCCCCTGGGGCACACTAGAACAGTGGTTGAGACTGGGCGTGGTGGTGGGTGCCTGTAATTCCAGCACGTGGAAGGCTGAAAACAGGAGGATCATTATGAGTCCGATCTGTGTAGTGAGACGCTGTAGACTGTATACTAAATGCATTTAAAAAAAAAAAAAAAGCACTCTTAGAAAATATTTGAAAATAAAATATTTGGCCAATGTTTAAAAGTAAATGAGAGAGAATGCAGGTTAAAAAAATTTGACAAAGAAAGAATATGAGACTTCCCTAAGTTTAAGAAATTACTTTAAACTGACTAGGCTTAATGAGCAGCAAGTAGAAGGAATTTTAAAAATCTTCTAAATCAGACACCATCACTATGATTCCTCCAGAGTACTAGAGGAGAAGATTCTTAGGAATCTCAAGATGGAAAAAAAGAAAGGAACTGTATTGAGATAAGCATGTTTCACATCAGCAAATCCTGAATATTGGAGACAGTGAAGCAATACATTATTTTCAACCAATAATTCTAGACCAGATATACTTTTAGTAAACTGTGAAGGTAAAAATCATTTTTTTCAGACAATGAAAATACTTCAACAGACCTTTTCAGAAGAAATCCAGCAAAACAAGGTGCTAGACCAAGAAAGAAAATTCAAGGACTTAACAAAAACAATGATCCAATTGAAAAAAAGTCTGTAAAGATTTTGTAGTTGATGGCTATGAATAAAAGCCAAGAGTTTGTCCACCTCAGTGGGACAGTAAGCTGACAGTGATACAGAGGAAAGAAACTCCCAGCTTTCTAGATGTCCAAAATGTCAAGTTCATGTTCTCTAAAATTGAGGAATGAATTCTGGGAAAAACAGAGGTTAAGAGTAGAATGAATTTATTGAGAGAAAGAGAAAGAGAGAGAGAGAGAGAGAGAGAGAGAGAGAGAGAGAGAGAGA
>NW_004524595.1:18666057-18676203 GCF_000260255.1 Octodon degus | reverse complement strand
CAAAAAGAGAGAGGAGAGAGAGAGAGAGAGAGAGAGAGAGAGAGAGAGAGAGAGAGAAATAGAGATGGAGACAGACAGACACATAGGAAGAAAGAAAGAAAGAGAGAGAGAAAGCAAGCAAGCAATCAAGCAAGGCTTCTGTTTAAGAGAATGAAGGGAACCCAGAAACTGGATTGCCCACTGACTGTGCTTTTTAACGGTGTTTTATTAAGCAAAGCACAAAGTGAGGCTGGCTCAAGATGGAACAGAACTGTAGTCAACTAATGAGATTATAATTATAAATATACTTAGGTAATATTGGTCCAATGGGAAGTAACAAGGTGGATATGAGGTGGGACAAAACTATGAGAAGCCAGTAAAATTGCAATAAGTATAGTTGCTTAGGTAATACTGATTAAATGAGGATTCAGTTTGGAAGTAAGTCATGTAGCAAGTACCCATGGGGTAGACAAGGACTTTCCTGGAAGTTTTGGTCTTCCAACCCAAGCTGATTGATGCCTGCTTTAGAATATTAATTGCTGCTGGTCATCCCTAAGGGAAGTATATGTCTACGGGTAAGTAGTTCCTCTTTTCTTGCAGCCTGGCCTTCAGTGAGTGTTCTTCCAGCCACGGTTGTCTTTGGCACTGGTCTTTCCAGGGTCCAGTCCTGTCTTGACTGCCTACAATATTTTGAAATAATTTAGCTATCTATAATAACAGGAGGGCTTAAGAAGTGTTGAGCATGATGAACTCTGTAAATGAGATAGTGAATTTAAGATTAGAATAGTTTAAAGCTTTGGCTAAAGTAGGTAATGAAAACAAAGTGACACTGCAGAGCATTTTAAGAGCAAAAAAAATCTTATGAGGAAGTGTAATCATAACACACAGCTTGGCTTTGTTGTGAAGCTATATAATTTATAATGATGTAAACACTATTAATTTTTTAAATTTTTATTTAAACTGTAGAAAAAGTGCGTGATATTAAATTATACTTATGGAATAAATTATGAATGCTATCAATCATTTTTTTAAGGAATACAAAATAGAAATAAAACTATTAGAAACAATACAAAATTTCACTGAAGGAATTCAACAATGCTTTCAATCTTGACAGAGAAAAATAAAAGTACAGATGGTTTAAAAGATGAAAGGGTCAAGAAAAAAGTAAAAGGATAGGTAAGGTAGTTAATATCATCTTCCTAGATCTTGAACAGCCCTGTAATGCCTTCCATAGGAGACACCAAAGAGGAGGTTTTAAGCATATAATATTGAGACAGAAAAATAAACCATCCTGGGCCCTACCCTCTCCCACAAGGGATCAACCTGGGACCTGACAGATGATGTTATATTCTTACTGTGCTACTTTTTTTTTTTTTGTCCTGGGAATGGAATTCAGGACCTCATGTTTGCCGGGCAGGTGCTGTGCTGCTAATTCCTGGCCTATGTTCTTACTTCCATGACAAAAGTTTCTGTCCCTCGCTGTACCGTACTCTTCCCTTTCTGGTACCATCTGCTTCGTATCCCCCAGTTATATCACTCCCCATACCTTGCTGCACCATTCTCGCTTTCTTGTAGGAGCTGCTTCACAGCCTCCTGTTAGCTGACTCTCAGCCAAGGCAGACCAGATGTTCAAAGTTGTAAACCTGTCACCTTTAAGTAACAGCCTTTGTTCAGCTCAACCTATTCTGCCATAAGCTCTGCATAACTCCCTAACCCAGACTTGGGCTTAGACTTTGGGGTGCTGAACTCCTCTGGGCCTGCTATCATGATAGCTGGTTCCTTCTACTTGTCTGAGTGCTGCTCGATTTCCTGCATCACCAGTAAATCAGACTTTGCTGTAATATTTGGTAAAATCCAAAATTGCTGAGACAGTGTAAGCTATAAAAATAACCAGCTGCTGAAGAAAAAAACATTGAATAATGATAAGTAGATATTGTCTTCTTATAGACTGTGTCATGATCTCTTTGTTGGTATTTGCTCCTATCCCTTTTTCTTGCTTTTTAACATTCTCACAGCATCTCCTCAGGAGTTGATGTAAACATTTGTGCTCAGGTAGCCTCTTGAGCCTTTTGTACATTATTTACAAAACAACTAAACTGTCTTTCTTCATACACACAATTTTGGCTTTCTTATGTCAAACTGACATTCTAACTTTTTTTTAATGGTGCTGTGTACCAGTGAATAGAATAATATTAGTAGAGTTGCCTCCTTGTCTGTTCATTGGTAGAAGTTATTTAAATGTATCCCTGAAAAATTTGTTTTCCAAAATGTTATGCTGGTATCAGAACTCATGGCGAAATAAGTTAGCAATTAGTGTCAGCCCTTCCAAAAGCCTATGCAACTTTGTAATCAGAGCATTGACAAGAATGGTGGAATCTTGATGAAAAATGCAATATATCTTGTAATCTGATCAACTTTTAAAGATAACAATATGCAACATAAAAACTATTGTTTATTGTCCTGTTTTGAAATTTGTATTTTTTTATTGTTTTTTTCATCTCTTAAAAAAAAGCCAAAAAAGCAAGACATACATAAATGTTACAGCAAATGTAAAGCTTGATATGAAAAACAGTTGAAGGTAGCTCCTTGGAAGTTGGTATGAGAGCAGTGTATGTTGTTTTGTTATGGAGGCAAAGGCATTATGCATCAAAGATCAGTATGTATTGAACAGGAAGTTCATTATGCCTCAGACAGGGCATATGGCCAACAGAGCCAAAAGGAAGAGCTACGGTGGTGGGTGCTTCATATAAACTACCCAGTTCTTTCTGTGGCTGTGATATTCAGTGGTGTTCATTTGCTTTCTGCTCAGAAGACATTATTTGATAGTATAAAGTATTTGAATAGTAGAAAAAAATCACAAATGAATAATATGACATATTAACATTATTCCTGTTTGCTTATTGTGTATAAATTAGTAAACCAGAGTCTTAGCAGAGCATAATATATTTAAATGTTTCAGTAAACTTTGCCTTTATTATGATAGAAAATGATTGAAAAGGAGAAAAATTAAATGCTGATTTTGGGTTTCTGGTACTGCAAGGCTTTAAAAACATCTAAGCATGCTATTCAAATTCCACACATAAATTATGCATCTTTGCAGGAATCTGATGAACAAGAAACATGCAGCGATATTATGGTTATTACTTATATCAAGAAGTTTTTTTTTTAAATAGCAAAACATTATTTTAGACAAAATTTCTGTTGGTAGTTGACCTCTCCCCTCCTAATGGTGATAGGATTAAATCAAAGATGGCATGTACTGTTAAAATACTCTAAGAATGAAAGTGAAGAGTTAGATATACGTAGATATTTTAAACATATTTTACTAATCCACAAAACAGGATGAGCAAACTATAATTTATTGTGTTTGAGGTAACAAGAATAAGTTTTTTTTTTTGTGGTACCAGGGACTGAACTCAGGACCTTGCACTTGCCAGGCAAGTACTTATTCACTGAGCTACCTTCTTGGTCTAAGAATAAGTTTTTTTTTTTTTTTTCAAAGTTTTATTGATAAACAGATAGCAATGAGACAGTTTCAAATCAAATCGGAAGTACAGTTTCAACAAATAATACACTGCATATATTCTTCTTAGTGGTTAATTGCTGTACAAGATGCGGACTTGTGATCCTATTTACAAACACCATTAGAACAAATCATTCTATTCATTAAGAGAATGCAACTATATATCTATCCCAACCACTTTGAATACACAGATACAAAATGGACATTCATAGGTATACCCCATTTTTTCTAAGTTCCGTTATTGAATATTATAGGTGTGTAAACTCAGCAAAATATTCTAAAAGAGTCCAGTAGCCCATAATAGCATTGGGTCTTCTGTTTAACTGGCAATGTCAGAAATTATCGACCTGAGTCCCCCACAGCTCAACTTAACAGCATGGCTTTATTTCTTATATTTCGTCTTCATACTTTTCTACTGGATGGTTAAGACCAAGGTAAAGCAGGACCTATGCAACAAGAGTTGTAGCTCTTTGGCTGAGAAGATCAGTGAAATGCCCTCAGGATTTATCCTGAGATCCTGTACCTCAGACTGTAGAACCTTTGTCAGCGGCAGCCATGTGGATGAGTCACGGCCATTGCTTGGCCAATGTGCTCTCTGTAAAAGCCTGAGAGAGTGTTTTCTCCCCGTGTGACCCTCCTTAGGCACACTCTACGTCATCGATCACTTTCCTCTTTGGCCCCATAATCTTCTTGATCAGAAAATTTGGGACACTACCGAGGTACATGACGTTACAGTACAAGTTCTCATATGTCCTGAGTCTTAATTGACCTTAGAAGGCTAGGGCCAAAATGTTGTAAGAATAAGTTTTATAAGGCATTTGTATTCATTTGAATCAAAATTTTAAGGGTTACAAAGAATATTAAAATAAACTATTATGTTTTTTCATTTTCTAAATTTGTACCTTTTTCCTCCAGAACTCTTTACATTTAAATGAGATTTTTTTTTTTAATTTAGCTTAATGTTATCTAAGCATGGTGGCACATGCCTATAATCCCAGCACTTTGGAAGCTGAAACAGGAGGAACACTAGGAGTTAGATGCCAACCTATTCTACATAGTGAATTCAAGGCCAGGCTAGATTATATAGTGAGAGCTTGTGTCAAACAAACTGGCAAGTACTTCTCTTAATGTTGACTGAAAGAAATCAGACACACAAGCTTAAATATTGCATTGTTTCTCTACTTGAGAATCCCAAAATATAAATAAAAGATAGCAAGATGTAGCAAAACATGGGCCAGGGAGAGAGATAGCTCAATAGCTTAAGCATCTGCCTGGAAAGCACAAGGTCCTGATTTTGATCACCAGTACTCACCCCCCCCCCCAAAAAAAAATGAAGAAATAGGAAGACAGATCTTTTTCATAGAGGAATGGATCAGGAGATGGAGGGAGCACAGAGGGAGCAAAGGAACAGAGGATGAAAAAAACTTAAAATGTATTATATGAAATGTACTAATGCCCCACAAAAAATGTAAACATGTACTACAAGCAAGTCCTAATAAAAATACAGAATCATGACTAGTGCTTTACTTTTTAAACTAAATTGAATGCCTGTTTTTCTTTCTTTAAAATAAAAAAATAAAGTCTAATAGCATCTCTTACCGGAAAACCACTTTTCAAATGTGAAGTATCAAATATTCTAATAAATGTCAAATATCATACAGTCACCATGAAATAACTTCTGTTTTATGGTGCTAAAATTGTGTTGTGATCCAGTGAGATAGCTTAGCAGACTAAGTACTTGTTTAGGCAAGCACAGGGACTGGGATTTAATCCCAGCACCACATGCCTTGTTGGCCCTGCCCATTCCCTAGCATGCTGAGCTGGCCACCTAGACCGGGTGTGGTGGGGCATGCCTGTAATCCTAGCTATTGAGGGGCTTAAAACAGGAGGATCACTATGAGTCTGATCTGCATAGTGAGACTCTGTCCCAAATACATTTTTGAAAAAAAATATGTTTCAAAGCTGTCTGTGGTGATATTTTTAAATTACTGTGTAAAGCTGCCTGACCCTCCAAACTTTTGTAAAGAGAAGTATGGATAAATGTTTTACCCATGAGTTTGTTTAGAATCTTTTTCTAGTTGCTTGTTGCTTAGTTAATGGGAAGTAAGTGGCTTCAGTCAAATCATTAATCCCACCATAGCATGTTTTAGTTTTCAATTAGTTGGTTTCAATTTCATTTTTAAGGTTGTGATAAAAGCTAAATTTCAAGGATGTCAGAAGTATGTATTTTAAAGTAGCTTCATGTAATATTTTTTTTTAAACTAAATCTCAGCATCTTACAGATTTTTAGGAAAAAATTCTGCTTTCATGACAAATCTAATGAAGCATATGTGTGTAAGAAAAGAACGTACAGAACATACATATAGAAAGGTTACTGCTTGCTGCCTAGCACATGAGGAATGAGTTTATTTTATTTTATTTTATTTTTATATTTAGTATAGGGTCTCACTATACAGATGGGACTCATAGTGATCCTCCTGTGCTCAGTCTTTCAAGCGCGGGGATTACTGGTGTATCACACACAGTCTCAATCGCTGTTTCAGTACACCCTGAGGGCGGGGCTGGCACAGCATGCCAGGGATCAAACCCCAGTTCCTGCGCCAGCCTAAGCAGGCACTTTAGTCTGCTGAGCTATCTGGCTGGCCCCAGAATGAGTTTGTATTTTGGCAAGGGCACCAAAAAACCAGTGAGACCAAATTCCTTGTGTATCATGCTGTTGTTTTTGTTCAGATGCTTATCCTGATCAGCTGGCAATAAGGAATTTTGACATTTTTAGTCTTTTCAAATGTTCATGAAAATATAGAAAGGTATGATACAGGCTCTTACGTTTCTTATGGCAAGGTCTGTTTTTTTTCTGTGTGTGTGATGATCTTTATCAAAAACTAAGTGATACCTGCTTTTTAATATTGAATAAGGGCTGAGGAGATAGCTTATTGGCATAAGTGTGTGCTTGACAAGTGCAAGGTCCTGAGTTCAATTCTCAGTACCAAAAACAAACAAAATATTGAATGAGACACTAAGTTGTCAGGCCTCTGGCAGGGCTTACAGGTACAGCTCATACCTTGTTAGCTGCCTCAAGATGTTCCCAAGAGACTGAGAAGTGGGCACATATACATAATCACTGTGTAAGGCATAAAGTATTAAATAAATGTAGGTGAATTCTCTGCTAATACTAAAAATTTATAAGTGAATGAACTTGAATTTTAGGGTCAGAGAATGATCCATCAACAGGATATGTAAAACATGGTTTACTTAAGTTGTAATATTTTTTTCCACTGCCTTGTGTTATAGTCAGGGGTTTACAAGAATACAGGACACAAAATTTATAGGATTATTTTATAATAGTCACCTCAAGAGTCATACGCAAAGATAGTGCTAGAAATCTGTCCACATACTAAACACCAAAGAAACCAGCTGCAGCCTGGATCCCACAGCAATGTCTTCACGTTTCCACCTGAAGACCTAGAGCCCATAACAGTGCCACCTACAAGTCCAGCTGGAGGCCAAGAGCCTGTGACAATGTCTCAGGCAAGCCTCTTTCAAGGATCTGCACTGGGAAAGCCTATAGAACAGTGGTGGAAACTAGAGAATATATGGCAGTGGGATGAAGGATCTGTGCTACGAGGCTGAAGGTTCTGCACGGGAGCCAGGAAGCAATGCTTGAAGTAATGCTCAGAGCAGCCCCCAAAAGTACCACAGCCATCCTCAGCAACAGTGAGGTCCCAAACTCCTATAATGATAAAAACAGCCAAGTCTGTATCAGGGAAGCCAGGACAGCAAACTTTTCCAGGAGATTGAGCAGTGCACCATCTTCCCCTTCTGAGCCTGGAAGTGGTGCTCAAAGTAAGGACCAGAGCTTCCCCAAAATGATCCGTAGCCATTCTCAGTGACAACAAGGTCCCGAGCTCCTTTGACTATGACAACAACCACATTCATATCAGGAAAACTAGGGTGACAAGGTTCTCCAAGAGAACCAACAGCTCCCAACAGCTTCTCTTCTCTAGATCTGCCTCCTATACTGCCATCAACCTTCCACACCCAGCACCATGCTGGTTCAGTTCAACTGAGTGTTACAAGTGGCCCACCAGTTGTCACTCGACCACTTTCTTTTTGCCTGATAGGGAGAATCTGCTGCTTGAGTATCTCGTACAAAACACTAACAGAGGGCAGTCATAAAATTAGGTAGATTGGTGAGTGGGAGGATTGTGAGTCACAGGACTATTAGAGATAGAAGTTGGAGGTTCTGTGGGGTAGATCAATAAATTTGTGTGTGTGTGTGTGTGTGTGTGTGTGTGTTTTGTTTTTAAAAGAAAATATAAGGTCTGGTCAAATAGCTCAGCAGATTAAAGTGCCTGCAAGCAGGCATCGGGGCTGGGAGTTAGATCCTCGGGCCTGCCATGCTGTCCCTGCCCCTGGGGCACACTGAGATGGCAATTGAGACTGGGCATGGTGGTGTGAGCCTGTAATCCCAGTGCTTGTGAGGCTGTAAACAAGAGAATCACTAAGAATCCGACCTAGTAGCGAGACCCTGAACACCCTGTAGTCCTTTTCCTAAAATACAGAATAAAGAAAAAAAGAAAGAACAAAAAATAGCAAAATACTCTCAAAACAAAACAAAACAAAAAACCCCAAAACATTAGAAATGATACAGAATTTATTTCACTAAACAAAATGATAGGAATTCAAAAATGGTTGTTATATTGTGTGTTGCTGTCTTCAAATTAGTTTTTCAGATCACCAGATATAATAAGCCTGTAAGATTGGTTAAAAAAAAAAATTGTAAGAAATTAAAAAGGAGAAAAAAATTTCAGCATTAACTGCTCCTTTCAATAGACCAGCAGAAATCAGCAGTGCACTGATCCATGCTATCCTATGTATACGCATACATATTTCTGTCTCTGTCTCTCTGTCTGTCTCTCTCCCTCTCTCCCTCTCTCCTCCTTTCCCTCATCTCAGTTGTTCCTTTCCTTGGAAGAGTTTCCATTGTGCCTTTCAGATCATATTTACTCTTTCAGATTCTTGCACTAGTGAGACAATATGATGTTTATACGTAATCATGTGTGTCTGATTTTTTCACTTATGAGTATTGATTTTAGTTGCATCCAGTTACCTATGCAAGCCCTTTCTTCTTATATCCTGTTTTTGCCACTCTAGTTTTCTGTGTTTTTTGTTCTATGTAACAGATACCATTTATCCTCATGAATATTATGAGCCTACTTATTTCATTGATAAAGTTTTTGAGATAGCTATAAAAGATTTCTTCATATAGTTAGAAATCTTAGCTCCTTGCTTCTTGGGCTCCAGAGGTACACCAAGTTGAGCTCAACAATTACATATTTGTGTGACTTTGACTTTTTTTTCAGAGTAGTATAGAATTATAAACTGAATTAGTAATATTACCTTGGTCAGATCCCTTAAATCTGCTTCCTTACTTGCAAAATGAAGGTAGTACTATCATTTTTGCTGTTGTCACTATGTTGTTGGAATAATAATAGGTTAAGAAAGCTTGCGTCAATGCTTAAGTTATGTGTAAATACATGGCAGTCGTGTTATTCATAGTATTCTTCTTCTTATTTTTAGTCTCCCCAGAAGAGGATACACTCATTTACTTATAATATTTCTCCAGGCAGAGTCACTCCAGGGCAGCTCACATCCTATATTCAACTCTTCAAGAACAACCTCAAAGCTCTAAGGAATCACTGTGGGATCCTCCAGCTTGGGTTAGCCACAGTTCAAACTCTGAAGCACCCGCAGACTGCTAAGTGGGACAACTTTCTGGCATTTGAAAGGCTCCTTCTTCAGGTATGTGGCTATATTGTTGTGTATTAATAATCACAGTTTTGAATGCCAGGGAAAAACATTGATATTCATTATAATCTTTTTGGGGCCGGGGAGATGGCTCAGTAGAATAAGCACTTGCCTGGCAAACATTATAATCTTTTTTTTTTTTGTATGTTAGGGAATGGTGTTCAGGTTCTCACTACTAGATCGGATTTGTAGTAATTCTTCTGTTCATAGCTTCCAAGCACTGGGATTACAGGCGTGTGCAACCACGCCCAATCTCAATTTCCATCTCAGCGTGCTATGGGGGCGGGGCCCGCATGGCAGGCCAAGGGATCAAACCCCTGGCCCCTGCGCCTGCTTGCAGGCACTTTAATCTGCTCAGCTATTTGACTGGCCCTTATTATAGTCTTAACAGTAAATCATATTGTTGAAATGTGATCTATGTTGACTTCTCTAAGTGCAGCCATTTAAAATTAAAGTACATAAGGACATTTTCCATACCCATTAAAAATTTGTTTTTGACAGTGATACTTTTGAAACTTGATGAAATGTTAATTCTAAGTCATTTTATATTTATCATTTATAATTTTAGAATCTCTTATTGCACAATTTTAGACTGTTAGACTATAACGTAGATATAATGATAGTATTTGATATGGTTCCTTCACCAAATGGAATTTAAAAAATTAGGGGAAAGAAGTAAATATTTAAAATGTGAAAATTCTAATATTGTTATTACTGTGTATCACCCTGGCTCACACTGGTCTTAGTCATTTCTAGGTCCTTTGCAAGTTAATGTTTTAGCATAGGCTAACTTATAGGCTGGTTGTTGTAACTGTGCTTTGTGTATAATGATGTTT
>NW_004524595.1:18663790-18664867 GCF_000260255.1 Octodon degus | reverse complement strand
TAGGCATATCTATCTCCTCAAACATTTATCATTTCTTCACAATGAATACTTTTAAATCCTTTCTTTTAACTTTTTTGTGGTATATAATTGTTCCTAGAAATCGTCCTACTGTGTAGTAGGATATCTTGCTCCTATAACTTTGATTTATTTTATCACATGCACATTTACTTCTTGGTAGCAAGAATATAAAGAATTTCCTTTTTAAAAATTTATTTAATTTTATTTTTTAAAAATAAAATTAATGAGAAAAAAGATAAAATAACAGTGAAACAGTTTCAAAACAGGTTAGTAGGACAGTTATAATAAATCAATAATGCATATTGTTGTCTTTGTAGTAGTTATTCAGAGGGCAATATGCATATATAATATCTTGCTAAACAATATTAGTACAAACTTTTGTTCTCAGTGAACTAAGAGAAAGTAGCTGTATATCCTAACTTTTTTATTTTTTTATCCTAACTCTTGTGTATACATATATATGTATTTTTTTCATAACAAATCGGTCCTTTATTTACAATTTTGTGAAGTTAGTGACACATGACCTAGGTTGAAGAATTTCTTTTTAATTTATAATGTAGCAAAAAAGTTTGAGTTCATTTCCTCACCTAAATAGAGATAAAGAATCTACCTCAGTGTTAATGCCAAACTTTGTGAGACTATACATATGCATCATTAAGTACTGTGTCTAGCATATAGTAAGTACTCAATGAATGGTAATTATTATTCTTTTACGTGAGCTCTGTATATTTAAAAAATGCCAATTTGTTTTGTATGAATAATACTTTTGATATATTCTCACCTCCATTTTCCTAAATTAATATTTATTGAGAAAGAATGAATCTGACATGTAGAAAAATGTTGCTATTTTTTTATATTTGTTTGATAATGTTTAATAGTATTTTTTCTTTAAATCTGCAATATAAAGCATATATTTTAATGTAATTGTCACACGAAAAAGGTATAATTGAGTAATATAATTCATTGTGGTTATAAAATGCTAGCAATCAAAAAAAAATGCTAGCAATCTATGGAGTATGGGAGCAGCTGTGTTTATACTTCCTAAAGAACATGCTTTAT
>NW_004524595.1:18659983-18661768 GCF_000260255.1 Octodon degus | reverse complement strand
TTTACAACAATTAAAATGAAGCTTTTTCTACAGTTTGATTCTCTGTGGGATAGATCATTGGCATCCAGTCACTCAGCACCATGATATGTCACTTGCAAGTGTGTCTAGGATGCCATTTGAATAACGAGTAGAGAGGCAGAAAAAGATGACTCCTTAATTCACATGTATTGGGTCTTCCGCTTGTGGATGTTTTTCACAGTGAAACAGGGATCTGATAAGATTTTTCTGGAGAAGGAAAATTGTGATGCATGCTTTTTTTTTTTTTTTTCCCATTACCAAATACTTGCAGAGGGCGAGGGAGATAGCTCAGTAGAAAAAGCGCCTGCCTGGCAAGCACAGGGTCCTGAGTTCAATCACTGGTACCACAAAAAAAAAAAAAATAATAATTGCAGAGAGTAATTTTTATCAGAGCAAGTCCAAATCACAGGTATGGAATATTAGCAACTAAAGAGATCTGAGCAGCCTATCATACAGCTCATATGATTAGGCTCATTAATTGACAGGATATACAGCTCCTTCTTTTTGTAATTCTGAACATTTGGGGCACACTGTTTCACTTATAGATAGGAGAATTAATAAACTTTACTAGTAATCAGAAATATAAATCTTCTGTCACTTTCTTCTGTAGGGAAGACCCTGTCCTCTAGTTCTTTGCCAAAACGAGTATCACTTTCAAGTGATGAACAAAGAAAGTTGTTTTTTTTTTTTTTTTTCCTGGAACAATGTATTCTGTTTCATTCCTTATAATAATCATCTTTTGAACACAGGCAGTCTGTTGGGCAGTGAAACACATATGGGTTCTTGGAGGTGGACACATATTTGGAAATGTAGATTAGATATGAGTACATTAGTACTGTTCGTCATCCTCAGGGATACAGGGCTGAATAGGATTTTATAGGATGATCTGAGTGCCCCAGCACTACCTTACTATTCTGTTGACAAATTACATCCTGAGTTCTGATCAACCAATTTTTAAATAAGTTTCTTGAGCTGCTGATTTGAGCTTGATCAATACAAGCAGAGATTGAACAGGTTATGAGTTCAGTTATAATTAGATAGCTGGTGAGTATCAGAACTAGTTTAAAAACCAGGTTTGTTTTAAAAAGAATAAAAATGTAAAAAACATTAAAACAATACAGAATTTTAAAACAAGATAGTAGGAAATCAACAATGATTATTATATTGCATATTGTTATCTGCGAAGTAATTGTTCAGATTACCAGATGTAAGCATGCAACACTGGTAAAAAAAATTTAAGAGTTTAAATGTTCCTTTCTATAAACAGAAATTAGAGTGCAATTATCTTAGCTGTCTTGTGTGTGTATATGTATGTGTTTGTATGTATATTTCCCCTTCTTTCTTTTCTCATTTCTCTCATTCCAGTTCTTTCCTTTTGAACAGTTTCTTTCCCTTTCATGATATCTATTGTATTTTTCTGATTTTGTTTACTCTTTCAGTTTTTTATACTCAGGAGACAATACAATGTTTACACATGTGGCTCTGATTATTTTACTTATGAGTATGCTACCAATTCCCCACAATGAATGTAATTATTATAATGTGTCAGTATTGGTGCAGGCATACACTAATAAAAAAAGTTTTTTTTTTTTAAAAGAAACCTCCAAGTAGCAACCATCACCACCACCACCACCACCACCACCACCACCACCACCACCACCACCACCACCACAAAAACCCCCAAGCCCAAGTTTTTCTGGTGCTAAAGCCATGCTCTTTGCTACCATGTGTTACTAGAATACAGTGGTACCTCAGTTCTTGAATTTA
>NW_004524595.1:18650873-18659428 GCF_000260255.1 Octodon degus | reverse complement strand
CCCTCTTTATTTACAAAAGCTTTGTTTCCATTTTTTCCTTTTGTTGTTTTTCCTTCTTGTTACTTTTTTCCCTGCCCCTCTCCCATGCCTCTACTCACTTGAACATTTTCTTCCCACTTCCCAATATCTGTTATATATTTTGGTCCCTATTTGCACTTTTGCTTTCTCACATAAGCAAGTCATGTGATATTTACACATGTGTGTCTCATTTCTTTCATTTAAGAGTGTGGTCTTCAAGTATACCCCTTTAGCTAAAAATGTCTCAAGTTCATCCTTCTTATGGCAGAGTAGTACTCCGTTGTATAAAAACAGAGCCACATGTTTATCCATTCATGAGTTGATGGGCATTTGGGCTGTTTCTGAGATTTAGCTATTATAAACTGTGCCACTATAAACATTGATGTGCATATATTGCTGTGGTATGATATGTTTAATTCTTTCAGAAAGATATCAAGAAGAGAAATAGCTCAGTTGAATGCAATCTCTAGTTTTAGATGTTGAGGAATCTCCACATTGATTTCCACAGTGATTTCACCAGTCTATACTCCCACCAACAGTGGAAATGTGTTGCTAGGATTTGTTATTGGTTCATTTCTTGATAATAGTTACTCTTTCTGGAGTGAGATGGAATCTCAGCATTATTTTAATTTGCATCTCTTGAATGACCAGTGATGTTGAACATATTTTTGTATGTTTATTTGACATTTCTAACTCTTCATCTGGGAAGTTATTCTTTATTTCAGATATCCACTTTTGGATTGGGTTTTTAAATTTGGGGGATTCTGGTCTTTAGAGTTCTTATGTTCTTGATATAAGCCCTTTGGGGAATAGCTGGCATTTTTTTTTTTTTAAACCACAGTACAGTTCTTTGTACTCTTTTGGTTTTTTGGCTTTATTTTCTTTTTGCTGTGCAAAACATTTTTAACAATATGAGATCTCCATTTTTTATTCTGTTTGATATTTCCTGTGGGATCAGGGTTTTGTTCATAAACTTTTGCTTACACCAGTGACATCAAGAGTTCTATCTGTTTTGTCTTCCCACAGATTTAGTGTTTTCTGTTTTAATATTTAGACCTTTGATACATTTTGCTTTTAGTGTAGAGTGAAAGGTATAATTGTAGTTTTCATTTTCAGCATGTGAAAAGCCAATTTTTCTAGCACTATTTATTATCTTTTGTCTGTTGAAGGTGTTTGGCTTATTTGTCAAGGTAAGGTGATGAGTATGTTTGGAATTGTTTATGCATCTTTTAATTTGCTCATTGATCCTCAGGTCTGTTTTATTTTCAGTACCATGTTGTTTTTACCACTGTAGCTTTGTAGTATAATTTCAAGTCTAGAATTGTCATGCCCCCTGCCTTGTCTTTGTTGTCCAGCATTCCTTTGCTATTCTAGGTCTCTTCTAGTTCCATATGAATTTTAGGATTGTTGTCTCTAATTCTATAAGATAATGTTATTGGAGTTTTGATTGGGATTACATTAAATCTGTATAATAATTTTTGCTGTATTGGTTCTTCCTGTAGAAGAGTTAGGGATAGCTTTTTATTTTCTGAGATCCTCTTTGATTTCCTTTTTCAGAGTACTGTAGTTTATAACAGGAAGATCTTTTACCTCCTTCATTAGATTAATTCCTAGATATTTCAGGATTTTGGATGCTACAGTGAAAGGTATTGTTTTCCTAATTTCTCAATCAGTGAGTTTGTTCCTTTTATGCTGTAAAGACAGGGTCTCAGTGTGTCCAGGCCCTCCATGATCTCAAAGTGATCATTCTGTCTTAGCCTCCTGAGTCCTGGGATTACAGACATGCACCACCATGCCTGTCTCATGGTATTGATTTTTGAGCATTGATTTTGATTCCAGCTGCCTTACTCTGAATTTGATTATTAAATCTAGGAGTCTTTGTTAGACTTTTTGGGGAATTATAGGTATCATGTTATCCACAATAATGATAATTAACTTTTTCCTTTTCTTTTTCTTACCTAATTTCTCTGGCAAATGCTTCCAGAACTGTATTGAAAAAGAGTGGTGACAGTGGGCATCCTTGTCTTGTTCCTGATTTTAGAGTGAAAATTTTCAGATTTTCTCCATTTAATATGATGTTGGCTATTGGTTTGCCATAAATAGCTTTTATCAGATTAGGATAAACACCATCTGTCCCAGTTTTCTTTTTATCATGAATGTGTGTTGGACTTTGTGAAATGCTTTCTTCTGCATCTGTCGTGATGATCATGTGATTTTGGCCCTTGTCTGTGTTGATATGGTATATTACATTTACTGATTTATGTATGTTGAGCCATCCTTACATACCTGGCATTCTACTTGGTTATGGGGTATAACCTTGATGATTTGCTACATAATGTTTGCTAGTATCTTATTGAGGATTTTCATATGTATTTTCACTAGGGAGATGGGCCTGTAGTCTTTTTTGCTTAGATTCTTTTTTGGTTTTGGTAATAGTGCAAATGTTTGCTTCCTGGATTGAATTTGGGAGTACTACATGGAAAAACAATATTTCATGCATTAAGGACACAGAAAAAATGCAGGAGTAGTAGCTATTGTACTTGTAGACAAAGAGGATTTTCAAACCAAGACTGCTCAGAAGATATAAAGGAGATCACTACAACCTTGTAAAGGGAAAAATCCAAGAGGAAGAGAGAAAAATATATCGCAAATATCAGTTACCCAAACTATAAAATAAATATTAACAGATATGAAAAGTTATTGCCTAGTTGACTTAGTCCCTGGTTCTTTAGCATTGGCCTATGTATTATTTATGAACCTTAGGTAATCTCAGTCTTATAATGGGAAGAACAACTGATTAGTATAATTATGCCACTTTGGCTGAAGTAGTACAATCAGTAATAACAGTAGCATTTAACCCAGCTTCAAAATGGCAAGAGTCTGGTATTATTAATTTGTTACCTTTAGCCATAGGAACTAGATTTTGGTTATATATGCAAATCTAAAACAAGCCAGAAAATTGTATACTGCAAATAATTTCTCAAGGTGGCTCTTTTACCCTCATTGGAGAACTTTTTGATGGAGTTTTGGGTTAAAAATAGAAAAATAAAAGAAGAGGAAGAGATTAAAAGCAAGGCTGGAGGATAAAGGAAGATTATGTGAACTTTGAGACATAAAATTTCTGGTGAAGAATACATAAAAGAATGAGACAAAGAAGAAAGAAAAAACAGAACAGCAACAGAAAACTGGAAACCTTGTTCACACTTGTATAAAAAACAAGCACAATCAAGAAAAACAAAAATGGGAAAAGAAAGAAAGAAAATAAGAAAAAATATGTTCACTTCAAGGCTGTGCTGTCACTGGTAGATAATGTGAGCAGAGAGTCCAGATCTGAGTTGATTAATCCCAGCAAGTCAGCCATAGCTTTATGGTGGAGCAGTGAATAATCTTAGCAAGCCTGTTCTTTGTGCTCCACTGCAGTTCAGGCTGGTTTCTGGCTGTGAGCTGGAATCCAATTTGACCACCCTGTAACTCTCCATGTGCCTTTTGCTGTCTTGAACTCAGTTCTCTGCTGGCTTGAAGTAGGCTTCTAGACCTTCTCTCAACTTGAACTTTGTAGCCTCATTCTGACACTGGGCTGCTAGGTGGAGCTGGCCTGCAGCTCTTCTGAGTTCTGAGCTCAACTGGCCCCTCTCCAAGATGGCTACCAGACATTTGCTTAACCTGGGGCAAGTCTGAACCTGAACAGCTAGCTGAGCAGTCACTGTAGTCTGCTGTGTCTTCTCCTCCGTTCCACTGCAGTTTCACTATAGCGTCCTCTAGCGTGTTTAGTAGTCATCTTGTCTGCAGGTTTGAGGCCCTCCTTCCTTGCAGTGAATCCAAGCTCCAGGAAAATTGCCACCTGCTACCTCTTTCTTTGAAGTCTCTCTCTTCACTCTCTCCATGGGTTTCAGTTCTTACTTAAGAGCCTTCCTGGGTACCTCCTCCTCCTCTTCCTCACATTGCTATGTTCCAGCATCAAGGCACTGTCATGGTTTGTGCCCAGTTGTCCCCCCAAAGTCTCATGCAGTTATGGGGCAGCTTCTAGAGTTTGTGATTAACTCTTTTCTTTTATTCATTTTAATAAGAAAATGTGATTAACTCTTAATCTAATACTGGGATTATAGGTGTGAGTGCTACACTTTGGAGCAGATAATCTGCATACAAACGGAAAGAGAGAAAAGCTAGCGGCAGCAGATGCTACCCCTCCCTTTTGCTCTAGTGATCTGGTGGCATTTTATAGAAATATTCTAGAGAAACTTATGTTATTTTGCATCCGTGCAGAAAAGTCTACAGCTAACCAATTACATATGGTTCATACAATGTATTCTAACAGCGATCTTCTCTGACATATATGTAGGAACATATTTTTTAAAATCTCCTGATTTTAAATTCTCTAAAAAGCAGTCAATAAGGGCCAGAGATACGGCTCATTGGCACAGTGCCTGCCTGACAAATGTAAGGTCCTGGGTTTGATTCCTGGTACTCGCACCCCCCCCCAAATGTAGCAAATGAATAAAAGATTAATTGGCCAAAAAGATTATTCCAGGGGAAAACATTTCAAGCATTGACAGATTCTGACACATGGATCTATTTCTCCTATTATCTACTTTTGTGATTTTTAAAAAATCTTTTTTGAAAGATTTTAAAGAAGACTATAAGATATTTCTTTCACTAGTTAGTCTGCATAGGAATTACATAGTCTTTGTTTTGTTTTTAGTGAGTTGTTTTGTATAGTGTGAAAATAATAGTCAAACAAAATAGAAAAAGCATTTGCCAAAAAGACAAAGATTGCTATACATGACATTTTATGCTGGCTAGAGCTTAATAGCGTGATCATGCATTAACATTACTATTCAAAGAGTAAATTTTGTCAAAGCATTTGGCAATGTATCTTAAGAACCTTTAGTGATTTCACTTCCGATCATGTTAATGACATAATCAAAGATGCTCATGTGACTGATGTTGAGAGATGTTCATTATAAATAAAGATGTTCATTCTTTATAAAAAGAATTGGGAATAAGCTAAATGTTCTACAGTAGGACATTGATAGAATGCGTTATATAGTCATTAACAAACAAGTTACTGAAGAATAATTTTATACTTTATATTTTTCAGTTTTTATTTGTATGAGTACCTGTTTATAGTACATAGTGATTATATTCATTATGGGTAATTGTACATGTATATCACACATCTTAATTCTTTTTGCATCCCCTTCTTCTCCCTCTCTTGACCCTCTCTCCTTCCCTCCCTTGATCCCCTACCTGTTTGTAGAATATCTATCTCCCTATTTCCTATTATCTATCTTTTATTTCCTCCTTATTTATTTATTTTGTATTTTAGTAAGGGTCTACAGGGTGTACAGGGTCTCATTAGGTAAATTAGACTCATGATTCTCCTGTATTCAGCTTCCCTAGAGCTGGGATTAGAGGTGTGTGCCGCCACGCCCAGTCTCAATCACTGTCTCAGCATTCCCTGGGGGCAGGGTGAGCATGGTTGGCTGGGGATTGAACCCTGGCTGCTGCATCTGCTTAAGCAGGTGCTTTAATCTGCTGAGCTATTTGGTCAGCCCTTCATTGTCCTTTAATTTTTTCATGTCAGACAGGTAATTTTTTGACATCATAACAAGGTTAGAGAGAGCCATACATAATGGTGTGGAAACTCAGTCATCAGATTTATTGACCACAAAAGAATCTGTAGAATATTTTTAATGATGTGGGGGAAATGTTAATCATATTGTGTTAATATGAAAAGAGTTTATGTGTATATGAAAAACAAAACTATTCTGAACCTAATTCCATTAAATAATAAAGGATGGAAACAGTAGAAGAAATTAGATGCTTAGAAACAAAGAGAAGATATAATGGAAAATATGTCAAGATTATTGTAGCTTTTCATGAGTACTAGATTTTTCAGTTATCACTTGCTAATTACCTCAAAATTTAGTGGCTTAAAGCCAGTATGTTTTTATAGTTCACGATGTTGTGTGGCAACTATTCAGGTAGAGCTCAGCTGAATGAGTCTTTGGCTACATATGATGTTAATTGATGTTATTTAGTTGTATTCACCTGTTACTATGGGCTTTGTAAGGAACAGGATCAGCTGAACGATTGCACCTACTCTGAGCCTCACCAGCACGGCAGTCTTAAGAGTAATTGCACTTCTCAGGTGGAGGTCAGGTTTCTCAGAGAGGTTGTTTTGGGGGAACTGGTAAGCTGAAATACCTCGAATATCCTAGCCTTGGAAGTCCCAGAACTTCTGTTGACCAGTCCAAAGCCAAATGATAAAGAATTACATTCTACCTCCCAAGAAGAGGAAAAGCAAAGAATTTATAACAGTCTTTATTCCACCTTAGCTGAAATGAATGGTTTTAAAATTTTTCTTTGTGTTTTTGTGGTACCTATAACATAAATGTTTTAATTTTTATATATTTTAAAGGCATATAACCTTGAATGAGATTTTCTTAGAAGAGTTCAGCTGAGTTCTGGCATAGGGCCCTCTATAATGTCAGCTACCATCAGTATTTATTTCGTATGCACTAAAATAGCAATAAATTGATGGACTTTTTGCAGTTGCTCTTTTTAAATCCATTAAAAAGATACAATTTTGCCAAGGCAAACCAAATAGGTGTTGCATGAGCAGTTGGCACTTAAACTGTGTTTTGAAGGAAGGAAATTTGCCATTTCAGGAAGTATAGGAAAGACATGCAAGGTGGCAGCTGCATGTGCAAAGGGCACGGTTCTAATAGTACATGGCACATTGCAGGATGTTCTAGTATGACAGAGGATGAATGTAAGATACACATTCATGGAGCAAGGACTGACACTTGTAGTGGAAGATTTCAACTTCAAGAGATGATCCAGAAGCAGAATATAAGGGCCTTATGATTGATTTGCTGTGACAGATTCTTGAATTTAAAGTAAACAAAATGTAACTCTTTGCCAGCTTTAAAAAAAAAAACTCTTATTAACTTTCTGATTCACTTTTCTTTAACTTTAAAATGAATTTTTGTGTGAAAAGTACAGAATTCAGGCCAAGTAATAAACTGCGTATGGATAAGTATCTTTTCAAACAGGAAGAAAGAAAAAAAAAGAAAAAGAAAGAAAAAGAACAAACTAGAGAACATGACTAGCCAAGGCATATTTCTGGGTTTAAAAATAAAATGATTTATATTTTCTTGCAGAAAGTCAGCTGAACCAAACATTTGTCCATCAGGTTTGAGTGACTTCCCTGCCTGTTAAGCTTGTTCTCTCCATTCTGTGTCCCTGAGCTCTTGTGTTCATTGTCACATGGGTTCCACATCTGGTGACCAGTCTGTGCTCTTTTTTGTTTTGGCGGGGGGGAACTCAAAACCTCCTTCGAGCTAGTATATAAATACATTTCTTTAGAATCTGCTATTGCCCTTGCCTGGGAATATTTGGGTTCCAAATTAGATGCATAAAGCCAAAGTTATATTACTTTCAAAGATAGTGACTAGATAGAACACCATACAAATTAGGTCTTTAAACTTTTGGCATGGGTTCTTTTCTCTCAGCTTATTATTTGCAATGTTATCTCTTTGATGTTTCGACATGTCTCTGAGATCATGATTAAATATGGTAATCAAGACTAGTAATGTGACAATCATTTGGAATTAATATTATGGAAGGATGCTATTTGGAATAGGTCTTGTACTTTTAATGTATTTAATTAGTGTTGAAGTTCCAGCTCCCCCCTCCCGCTTCCTCTACATCTGTCATTAAAGTTGTTATCACAGCAGTAAATTATTAAACTAAATAAAATTTTCAAATAAAAGTGTACCTTCAGGACTGGGGAGATAGCTTGGTGGCATAAGTTCCTGCCTGGCAAGTGCAAGGACCTGATTTTGATCCCCTATACTTGATGCAGTGCCAGACCCTGAACCCTGGACATGCTGTGCTGGCCACTGAAACCGGGTGTGATGACACACACCTGTAATCCCAGCAATGTGGAGACTGAGACAGGAGGATCACTACAAGTATGAACTGTATAGCGAGATCCTGTATCAAATAAATAAATTTTTTTAAAGTGCAAGTTCAAAATATTATCATCAAATATTTGTCACTTAATGTTTTTCAAATCTGTCATAGTGACCCACCATCCTATATATAAGAGTGACAAATTTTTCTTTTTAAATGTATTTTAGTACAGGCTCTACAGGGCCTACAGGGTCTCACTATGGAGATCCGACTCATAGTAATCCTCCAGTTTTCAGCCTCCCAAGTGCTGGGATTACAGTGCTACCATCCCCAATCTCAATCATTGTCTTAGCTTGCTCTGGGGATGGGGCCAGCATGGCACACTGGGGTTTGAACCCCAGCTGCTATGCTCTGCCTAACCAGGCGCTTTAGTCTGCTGAGCTATCTAAAAATGACAAACTTTTAAAAGTAATTTTTAAATCAAAAATTTGAGAGGAATGTTGGAGTACATACATGTACAATGGTTTTCTTTAGGCTGGCTGAATGTCATCTTGGTATACAATCAGGATTCTATGTTTCAGCACTGAGATCTTTATTCTTTTTTTTTTTTTTTTTTT
>NW_004524595.1:18644925-18650408 GCF_000260255.1 Octodon degus | reverse complement strand
AAAAAAAAATGAGCTTAAGGAAAAAAATTATATGGTCAGGAAACTCACTGATATTGAAGTTTGACTCTTTCAAAGTAAGGTGAGGTACACCAGGAACAAAGGATATAGTGGGAGGAATAAGTCCCCCATAGCTGTCCAAAACACTGGACAAGTCACCAGTTCTACAGCACTGCTGCTTTCCCTGTTCCTCCTTTGCGCATCACTGTATTCTCCTGATATTTAGCTGGTCATAGTTGGACATGGTGGCACATACCTCTAATTCTGGCCCTTGGGAAACTCAGGCAGGTGGATCACCCTGAATTGGAGGCCAGCCTGGGCTACATAGTTCAAGGCCATCCTATATTACAAAGTGAAACCCTGTCTCAAAAATCAATTTGTATTATCTATTTGTAGCTTCCTTTGTTTTATCTCCTGGAAATGTTGTGTTTTAATTTTAACCTGATTTTTTTCTTTACCAGTGCAGTAGTCTTGATTTAAAGTTTATATGAGTAATAAATAGAAAAGTAAATAAGCAATCAATGCCATCTTCAAAGAAATGTTGATCCTTAATCTGGATGATATTTATTAGATGGAAATTCTTAGCACAGATAGCTTTTCTGAGTCCTGTTTTTCCTATTGGTATAATTGGACTGGCTTTTAGGTGGTTCTGGGTATTAGAGATACAGTATCAGGCACAGTACTTGGCAGGTTGGGAATACTCAACCTATAGATCTGACCATTGCAATTATTACTGCTCCTCCTGCTTTCTAATCCTTACTCATTAGAGTTACTACTATTGCTCTGCTGCTTATTACCTCAGTATTTACCAATAGATTTTTTCTATAATTAAAATAAGCATTATGATGCAGATGAGATTAATTTCTACTACATCCTACATAGGAAAATCTGAAATACTTTTTTGCTTTATTGAATGCAAAAAGAAAATAGCATTTCAAATATCTCTGCATGTAATGTAAATTAGAACTTCTCCTTTCTTATTTCAGTAAAGTACATTTGTTTTTCAGGAGAATTCTTCTTTCTCTAGATACTGAACAATGGAATCAACTGAAATCTATGTATGTGAAGCTATACACAGTACTGAGTCATAATTATTATTCTGTGTCTGTCTTACTGTATCAAATTTGGAAATTGAGCTCAGTACCTCATGTTGGCCAGGCCTTGCCACTGAGCTATGTCCTTAGCCCTTGTATCAAATTTTATAAAAGCTGGTAATGCCTTTATATGAGCTACAAGTAACTCAGTAACTGATGACATTTCAGAGAACATTTCCACAGGGACACACAGAAAGTACTGTTATTTATTTTAGTGAATACTACTAAGGGGACACACAAAAAAGTGCTGATACTTCAGAGAATATTACCATGGGCACACATAGAAAGTACTGTTACTTCAGAAAATATTACCAGGGAGACATACAGAAAGTACTGTTACTTACTTCAGAAAATATTACCAGTGGGACACACAGAAAGTACTGTTACTTACTTCAGGGAATACTACCAGGGGGAGAATACAGAAAGTACTGTTACCTACTTCAGAGAATATTACCATGGGGACACACAGAGTACTGTTACTTCAGAAAATATTACCAGGGGGGACGCACAGACAGTATTGTTACTTACTTCAGAGAATATTACCACAGGCACACACAGAAAGTACTTTACTTCAGAGAGCATTACCACAGGCACACACAGAACATACTGTTACTTCCTACAATATTACCACAGGCACACACAGAAAGTACTGTTATTTCAGAGAATATTACCATGGGGACACATAGAAAGTACTGTTACTTACCTCAAGAATATTACCAGGGGGGCAACACAGAAAGTACTGTTACTTATTTCAGTGAATACTACCAAGGGGACACACAAAAAGTGCTGTTACTTCAGAGAATATTACACGGGGACACAGAACATGCTGTTACCTACTTCAGAGAATATTACCATGGGCACACACAGAAAATACTGTTACTTACATCAGAGAGTATTACCAGGAGGACACACAGAACTGCTGTTACTTTTATCAGAAAATATTGCCTCGGGGACATGCAGAAGGTACTGTTATTTAAACAAGTAATTATTCAACAATTACTATCTGACTGGTAAGTCATTGTTCCATGTAGTAAGAATTGTAATTAGTACCACAAAGTCCTTGCCTTCATAAGCTTCTATTTCCTTTAAAGCAGGTAATAGATAAGCCCATAAGGATGGGAAACATGTCAGGGTAATAGGCATGCCTGATAACAAGCTTAGAGGCTAATCATATTATCTGCAGCGTTTGTTCCATTGGTTGGTGCTCTTGCTGTACTGGCTGTTGAATAAGTTGAATATTGCTATTGATGAAAAATGCCATGGTAGAAAATACAGCTGGGTCATGCAGAGAACAAGCAACAGGTGCTGGGGGAAGCTGTCCTACTTGATGATTGGTGTGGGATGTTTTTGAAGCAGAGAAATTAAGTGGAGACCTGAATGAAGAGACAGGGTAAGCCATGAAGCTATATGGGGGTAAATATAGGCTGCAGAAAGGGCAAAAACCCCTCCACTGAAAGCAGCCAAAGAGGTTTAAGGACACTATGGGGTTGTACTTGGGTAGGTGGGGATGTCTAGGCTGAGTTTGAAGCATTGGGGGTTTTAGTTTTAGCCATTGGGGTAGAGGTGAGGTGGTAGTAACTTATTCTAGTTTGATCTTAGTTATGTCTTAATAGTAAAATTTAATAAATTTATGGTAGTCTTAGTTGGAGTAAGGAAATTTAAAGAATTATTTGATATAAATAATGGTACTATTTATTGCTGTATTTGCCTATACATCTTTTTGCTTTTCTTTTGCTTTGCTGTTTTGAAAGTAACTTTTGTTTATTAGTACATGCTTGCAGTCCATAATATTTCATCCCGTATGTGGAGTTGGCATAGGTACATAACCATCTTAATTCCTTTATTCATCCCCTTTTCCTCATCTCCCTCTTCCCTCCCTACATCTTTTATCTCCTTCCCATTTGAGAAAGATCTATCTCCCTACTTTCTATATCTTTTGTTTTTGCACTTCATTCGTAATTTGAGTTTCTCATAGAAGAGAAACAGCATGATATTTAAGTTTGTGTTTCTGATTTATTTTATCTAATACTATGGTCTCAAGAATGATTAATTTTCCTACAAATGTTGTTTATCTTTTTTATGGCAAAGTAGCACTTCATTGTGTGTAAATGCCCCATTTTTAATCCATTCACCTATTGATGACGCACAGGCTACTTCTGTGATTTAACAATTATGAATTACACTGCTGTATATATTTTTATTCCTTCTTTCAGCCTGAGCTAGCATGAAATTTTTGTGTATAATCTCTGAAAACATTTCTTCTTTTTAAAAAATTTTTTTAGGGACTGGTCTACAGGGTATTCAGGGTCTCACTACTAGATCAGACTTGTAGTGATTCTCCTGTTTACAGCCTTCAAGAGCCGGGTTTAAGGCGTGCGCTACCAAGGCCAGTCTCAATTGCTGTCTCAGTGAGCCTTGGGGGCGGGATTGGCACAATAGGCCCTGGGATCCCCGGCCCCTGCACCTGCTTGCAGGAGCTTTAATCTGCTGGGCTATTTGGCCAGTCCTCTGAAAACATTTCTAATAAAGTATTTTTGCAAGGGTCCTGTAGATAGATTATGGAAAACCACACCTTTGGTTTTAATTTTAGGCCTGTATTTGTCAGATATCACATTCCTGAAGAGAAATAAATTGAAGCTATTTTATTTCCTCTATTGCAAAGATGGTTTGGAGTTTCTGTTTTGGTTCTTTGCATCTCTAGAGGAATTTTTTTTTTTTTTTGCCTTTGGAGTGACCTTGAGTTTTTTCTTTCTTAACCTCTTTATATTTATGCTAGATACAATTATACCTACAGTTTTTTATGCCATTAGGTTGTCTTTAGACATAAAATTTATAAAACTGTAGTACTTTTTGCACAAAGCTTAGTAAATAATTTTAGTGTGATCATCATTATTAGAAAGTTTTATGCATACCGATGTGCTTACACATACTTAATTTATTATTGCTGAAGTTTTTTCTTATTTTAGTAAGTAGAATAGTTTATTTTTAGCAGTATGCTTATTGGGTGAATATTTTCTTTCGGGGAGATGGCTCAGTAGAATAAGTGCTTCCCTGGCAAGCGCAAGGGCCTGAGTTCAATCCCTGGTTCTGCCAAAAAAATATTTTCTTTGGCTGTCTATATGCCTGCACATACCTAACTCTTTGGTTTTCTCTTGTGTATAATTTTTTAAAAAATCAACCCTGTTTTGTAACAGAAGATGCAAATACACTGGTTAAAAAATTACAGTACAATCATTGTGAGTTAAAGTTCATTTCGAAAGCAGCATATAAATGGTTCCTTTAGTTTCTTTTTAAACACTGCCATCATGTCAAGGGAAAAACTAATTCCATGTAATAATTGTATAAAAATAACTGTTCTCACATGTCTTCCCAACCCTGCCCTGGGCATGCTGAACTGGCCACTGAGTCTGGGTGTGGTGGTGCACACCTGTAATCCCAACACTGGTGAGGCTGAAAACGGGAGGACCACTATGGGTCTGAGATGCATAGTGAGACCCTGTAGTAAATACATTAAAAGTAAATAAATAAATAACTAAGAACTACTCTAAAATTCCATGTATCATGTGGACAGTAATGAATATTAATCATTTGTCATAATTTTGATCACCTCTACTGTAGTGCATACTCCCCTCACTATCTCTTTAATACTGTATTGTTTTATTCTTCCTTTATGTGCAAGTAGCTTTTTTCTCTCTGCTGATAATTTGTGTACTTTCTCTGGCTTGTCCTGGACCATATGGTTGGTTTGGGGAATGTACTGGTTAGAATTCTCTAGAGGAACAGAGTCAATAGATTATATAATTTATGTAGGGATTTATTAGGTAGACAAGATATTATATTAGGTAGGCTTTTAGGATTAGAGACAGGAATGTCCACAAGGCCATCTGGATACTCAAGATTTGGAGAATACAATAGCCACTCAGTCCAAGAAGCTGGAAGCCAACAAGAGCATCTCAAACGGCACCAGCCTGAGACCACAGGCCTGGAAGCCCTTTAGAGAGGCTGTTACAGGTCATTGTTTGAAGGCTGAAGAAACAGAGCATGATGTCCAGAGGCGATAACAGCAAAGATACACCTCCTAGATGAAGAGAGCTCTACAAACACCTGGCAACTTTCTCTTTGTTTACCATTTAAACCATCCAGGCTATGTGCCCATTAGATGGTGCCACCCACACAGTGTGGGTGGGTCTTCACCCTCACTTTCCTGGCCCACGGACCAGCCACTTCTCAGAACACCTCACAGACGCACCCAGATGTGTTCTTTGCTAATCTGGTAGGTATTTCTTAATACAATCAGGTTGACATATGATTATGGGTCATTGCAAATGAAAGGGAAAAATACTGACTCTTAATTACTTTCATCCTGGTTGTTTTGGCATGGGTATTGTGAGG
>NW_004524595.1:18631185-18636247 GCF_000260255.1 Octodon degus | reverse complement strand
GGAATTCTGCAGAAATTCCTACTCGGCGGGAGGGGTGGGGACGTACCGCGGAGTGGTGGAGGGCGGCCCGAGGGGGCGGGAGAGTGTCCGGCCCATGCTGCGCCTGGGCTGGGACTGGTCCCGCTGGTGCAGGGTAAAAGGAAGCCCTCCACACACTCACCGGACCTGGGCTAGGACTGGCAGCAAATTCAGTTTTATAATTTCCTAGAATTTTTTTTTTTCTAAATTTTCAATTCATGGATGGTGGATTTTTTTGGGTTTGTAAACTATAGATATGAATAGCTGGGTATAAAGTGACAATGTTATAAAGTTTTTCTGGATATTAACAGAAATAGCTGACAGGAATTATGTAGAATTCTTAATTATTGAATAAATATGTCTGTTGAGCCATTATTGATAAATCTGCCTTATTCAGTTGTTATTTCATAGGTAAACTAGTTTATTTTTCCAATGTCAGGTGTTTCATTTTATATAAGATATATGAAAAGAACTTCATTTGTAAAATAAACAGTTAACATTTTTACATATTGACTTTTCATACTAGGAACACTTGTGTGTTGTTGTGTTTTTTTTTTTTTTTTTTTTTTATTTTAGGGAAGGGTCTACAGGGTGTTCAGAGTCACACTACTTGATCGGACTTGTAGGAATCCACCTGTTTACAGCCTCCCAAGTCCTGGGATTACTGGCACCCGCCACCGTGCCCAGTCTCAATTCTGTCTCAGCACGCCCTGGGGGCTGGGCTGGCATGGCAGGCCCCGAGGATTGAACCTCTGGCCCTTGCACCTGCTTGCAGGCACTTTAATCTGGCATACTTGTGTTGATCCATGATCTTTTCAGGTTTTACCATTTGCTCTATGTATGTTATTGATATTATCAGTATAGAGATTTTAAAAGTGTATTGTTTAAAAATACTTCTCTCCTATTTTCATACATATTTTGCAAACATTTAATAAATTCTTCAGCTTTCCCAGGTACTGTTAATTTAATTTTACCAATGTAATACATGCATATGATGTTAATAATCAAATATTCAAATACAAATCAGTCCTCACCTTGACCATAGTGTAGGTCATTAAAAACAACTGTTGGGCTCCAGTGGTATGCAGCAGTTTAAGTAATCATTAGGCAAAATGTTCATTGTTCATGACTTTTAAAATCTTTTTGTGAAGGCTGGGGAAATAGCTCAGTGGACTAAGTGTCTGCTTAGACAAGCTCAGTGACCGGGGTTCAGTTCCTGGCATTACATGCCACACTGGCCTTGCCCCTGGGTTTGTTGAGCCAGCGACTGGTCCGTAATCACAGCTGTAATTGCCGTATTGGGGAGGCTGAAAACAGGAGGATCATTACAAGTCCGAGTTGCCTAGTGAGACCCTGAATAAAATACAAGGAAAAAAAAGCAATTTTTTTTTTGTGATGTTGAGAATTAAAAATGTTTGTTTTTTCATTTTATGGTAAAGTACTTATGAATAGCAGTTTGAAAATTACTTTTTGTGTAACTTACAATGTGGTAGAAATATGTTTTCATTTCCTTAGAAAACTGTCAAACTTTCTAAGTTTAGATTCCCCTCCACCCAACCCCCAGCGTCTTCCTAAATTACTAAATTGTGCAAGTTAGGCTCAATCTTGCAACTCTCTTGGCTCAGCCTCCCACATGCTGGTATTACAGGCATGTACCATTATGCCTGGCTTACCTTTAGATGATCATACAATATTCTATGCTTTGTACTGTCAGTGCCACAAATGTCTCTTGATAATTCCTTCGGTGGGGATTTTTTTTGCTTGTATTTTTCAAATTTCTATATTGGTACATTTTCATTCTCTTTATCACAACCAATTTCTTCATCTAGGCTTATAAATTTCCCTTCACTGTTCTTTCCACTTCTGTTCTATTTGAACCTCATTTCTGATTGCTGAGAGGACATCTGAGACTAGGCATGGAACTCCTTCAAGGAAGCAACAAAACTAGACATTTTCTGTCTGTTAATCTCTGACAACCTTTAAAGATGTGCTGTGAATACTGACTGATCATGATGTACATTGTTTACATAATGATTTGTGGGTTGAAAAACGATCATTGAAGTTTGTATTTTAGCAAAACCTTCCTGTTAATGTACAGAGGTAACTGAAATCTGAGCTGTCTTTTGTGGGATTTATGTTAATAATTAGCATTAAGAATAACTAGACAGGGGCTGGTGAGATGGCTCAGTGGTCTAAAGCACTTACTTAGAACAAGCTCAGCAAAGCACAGGGACCGCGGTTCAATCCCCCAGCACCACATGCCAGCCAGCCCTCCCCCTGGTGGGCTGAGCTGGTCACACACACACACACACACACATAAATAAATAAATTAAAAAAAAAAAAAAAGAATAACTAGACAAATATTATTCAGAGCTAAACATTATAATATATAGTGATTCTGCTTTTTTAACCTTCCATTTTTCTAGCATTAAGAACTGCCTTATTTTAAAGTTTATTTTGTACATATTAGTATATTAGTAAGCTTCTATACATCTTTGAAAAGCCTTTGTCTTTTATTCTGTAATTTTCTATAGTATTAATCATTTTGAGGACAGAGCTCCAAGTAGTCTGTCTGTTGTGGTTTTGTGTTTTCAATTTAATCTATTCTTTCTCTATATGTATAGTTATCCTGGGCATCATCATTCTTTGCTGTCATCCTTTCAGTTGTATTTGAATGTTTCCTAGGATGGTGACATATTTTCATAGGTATTTTATCTTTATCTTTCTTCATTTACCTTTTTGATTGGAGTACATCCATTAGTCACTTTGGCAAGTGAAAAAGATTACACAGTGGTGAAGGGTACAGTAGTGATGACAGCCTTTAGCATGCCTTTGTCCTGAGTCACACTGGTCTGGCCTAGACAGCTTATGTTATATGCTTAATGCCCAGTTTTGGTCCAGAAATCTTTCTCCACTATTTTCAGGTCCCTTTTCCCTGTATTAAATCTCTTGTTTTTTATATTTCATGTCTCTTCTCTCTTGAGTTTTCTCTGTTTTTTTGTAGGATATTGTCAAACAATTTCCAGAGAAAGACATAGGAAATAGCTCTTCCTGAAAATACCTATATACTGTCCCCATTTTTATGAATAATTTGTTGGAGTAGAAATTTTAGCTTAGAAATAATTATCGTATGGCATTTTGAAGGAATTACTCTATTGTTTTCTTGCTTCCCATGTTACTTCTGAGATGTCTGAACCTTTTCTGATTCCTAGTCTATATTAACACATCCTGCACCCTCCCCTACACCATAGAGACTTAAATGGTTTTGATTTGTTTCCAGTTTCCTGAAATTTCATTATAATATGCTATGCTTTAGGTGGCTTTTGATCTGTTTTCCTAGGTATTCTTTCAGTAGTGTTGCATATCTTTCAGTTTTGAGAAATTTTCTTTGTGCATGTTTCCATTTCTTCATTTTCGTTTTATGTGTCTTGAACTTATTTTATTTAAATTTGAACTCCTTCATTAGTCTTTTTGGAGACTAAACTTTTGAATCCCCCCCCCCCCGCCACATTTTCTATTTCTTTTGTTTGCTGTTTGCCCCACCATGCCCAGTCTCAGTTGTCTTCTCAGCACACTGGGGATTGAACCCTAGTCCCTGCATCTGCCTAAGCAGGTGCTATAATCTGCTCAGCTATCTAGCTGGCCCTCAACTTTGTCTTTTAAATTTTAGTTTTAACTTTATACAGTATTGTAAATCTTAAATGTTATTTATGACTGTGTTTGCATGTGGTTTTTAAAAGTATTTATTAATTAATTAATTTATTTGCTAGGGAGTCTGCCTATGCAGCTTGGACTCATAATGATCCTCCTGTTTCAACCTCCCCCGCGCTGGGATTATGGCATGCACTACTTGTTTCAGTAGCCTTCACAGCGTGCCTGGGGTTCTGGGGTGGCACAGCATGATATGGTTCCAGGGATCAAAACTGGGTCACTGCGTTTGCCAGGCAAGCACTTAGACCATTGAGCTCTCTCCCCAGCCCCTCGCATGTGTTTTTACTCTGAATATTGTTGAAAAAATTTTATAAAAATGGTTTTCTTTATTGCTTGGAGGATATAATTTTGTTTGACATTTTTTTTTCCTGTGTAATTTTTTTTTCTAAGTTGTCTCTGCTGTTCTTTATTTTCTATGTGAGAAAATTTTTGTAGGTATCAGATAGTTACTCAGTCCCTAGTTGTGAGGGTTAATGTAGAAATCTAAAACTGTATAATGGGGGCCTACCAAATAGCTCAGCAGATTAAAGCTCCACTTAGGCAGACGTAGTACCCAGGGTTTGATCCCTGGGGTGCTTGCTGGTCCTGGGCACACTGAGGCAGTGATTCAGACTGCCTCAGTGTTGGGCATGGTGGTACTTCCCTGTAATCCCAGCTTTAGGGAGGCCAAACCCAGGTGAATTACTATGAGTCTGATCTATGTAGTGAGACCCTGTAGGCCCTGTCCTAAAATGAATGAATGAATGAGTGAATGAATAAATAAATAAATAAAACTGTATAATGAACATGCCGAGTAAGCTTGTGGATTTGAGGTTTGCTATAGATGACCAGGTGAGTTGTTTGTTGAACCATCAGAATCACCATTTAGTCTTCTTATGCAACACATATTCCCTCAAGGAATACCCACACATTGTCCAGCATGGAGCAGATATGGTCTAAGTGCATCTTTTGGTCGTCACATAGAAGAAAGGGTAGTAGTATCAGGTTTAAGGTTTTGGTATATATTCATTTATTAATTCCCAAGTAGTTTTTCTTTTTTTTCCCATAATTTTATTGATGTACAAATAGCAGTGAGACAGTTTCAAATCAAATTGGTAGGACAGTTTCAATAATTCACACATTGCATACATTCTTCCTAGTGGATAACTGCTGTACAAGATGCGGACATGATATCCTATTTACAAACACCATTAGAATAAATCGTTCTATTCATTAAGAGAATGTAACTATATATCTATCCTAACCACTTTGAATACACAGATACAAAATGGACATTCATCTGTATCCCCTATTTTTGTTCCGTTATTTAAATATTATACGTGTGTAAACTCAG
>NW_004524595.1:18629276-18631085 GCF_000260255.1 Octodon degus | reverse complement strand
ATGTCATGTCTGAATATTTTGAAATTCATCTAGAAGAAATTAGGCAGGGGAGGATACTACCCATTCTATATTATAAGGCACTTGAAGATGGAAAAGAAAAACAAACATAAAATATTAAGATCCTAGGTAAAAATTCGTCCTGTAAGCTTTATGTTTGAACTCCTTAGCTGATGGTTTTTGTCTTGGGGGTTATAATGTAACCCAGTAGATCTCAAACGTTTAGATATAGGCCCCTTTCATACTCTTGAATAGTATTGTGAATTCTAAAGAAATCTGAGTTATGTATGTTATTTCTATGAATATTGACCATATAAGGAATTATAGTAGAAAGTGTAAAAGTACTTGCTAATTTATTGAACACTAGAATAATAAATGTTATTAATTTAAGAACAAATATGTATGCTGACATGAATATACTTTTCTTGACTTGTTTTATTTTTCAAAACAGAAATAGTGAAAAGAATGGGATTGTTGGGGCCGGGGAGATGGCTCAGTAGGATAAGCGCTTGACTGGCAAACACAAGGATCTGAGTTCAATCCCCGGTTCCACAAAAAAAAAAAAAAAAAAGAATGGGATTGTTTTACATTTTGTTAATGTCTTTACTGTCTGGCTTAATAGAAGACAAGTAGCTTCTCCTATCCACTTTTGCATTCAATCTGTTATTCTATCATATAGCACACAGCGTCTGGAAAACTACATTGTGCGCTTCTTTTGGAATGAATGTGAAAAAGATAAATAATGTATTAATATTATTATGAAAATAATTTTGACTTCATCGACTCCTGGGAAATTCCCTTAGGAGTTTCCTGACCACAATTTGAGAACTATTGGCCTAAATAAATTTTCCCAGTAACATTTTTGTATGAACTTCCCGATAGCCTTTTCATATTAACACTTCAACCTGTTCTCTCCACATCCACCTGCATGTGCTCCTAGCTGCGCACAGTTTAGTAACAAGAATCTTAAGCATTACAATTCAGCAGAGTCTGTTTAGTGCAGATAAGTAGCAGGGGAGGATTCTTTTCATTATTGTTGTTTTTTGTTAGCATATGTTTATAGTATAGAATAGTGGTGTTTGTTTTGAGAAATTGGTACCTGTATATGACATACCTTAATATCTTCAATGTCTTACTACCTTTTCCCTTTCCTTCCATATTTAAATCCCTTGTATGATATGATGTAGAGTTTATATTTAACCTACACATTTCTTATCATATACTTTAAAATATCTTTATATTACTTATAATTCTTTTTCTTTATTTTAGGGAGGGGTCTACAAGGTATTCAGGGTTCACTACTAGATTGGACTCATAATGATCTGCCTGTTTACAGCCTCCCAATAGCTGGGATTACAAGCACGCACCACCATGCCCAGTCTCAATTGCCATCTCGGCTCGCCCTGCGGGGCTGGCACCAGCACTGTAGGCCCTGGGATTGAATCCCCAGCCCCTGAGCCTTCTTGCAGGCATTTTAATCCACTGAGTTATTTACTGGCCCTCTTACAATTCTTAATATAAGTACTAGAGAAATTGTCCTCAAATTGTACATTTAGGGAATAATGATTAGAATAAAAGTGTGTGAATAAGGGTTCAGTACAGACACAAGTGGCTGAGGAGGTCGACGTGGCAATGGGGGCAACTGACTTTTTGTGGCTAACTACTGTACTTAGTGCATGAACAAGAAACAAGAGACATGCTCACCCAAGTACTAGAGAGACTTTGAGGCTCTGTGTGTCTGTATATTACTTCATCCACCTTGATTTGATATGGTGCCCAGCACCAGCAAATCTTTTTTTTCAAAGTTTTATT
>NW_004524595.1:18627767-18628778 GCF_000260255.1 Octodon degus | reverse complement strand
AGCCCTCCTTTTTCTCTAATTTTGATCTGCAAACTTAGGTTGTTAACCATCCAGAAGACAAACTTATTGTTATTATCAAACAACTTAGGCTGTTAAGCTTACCCTCACTATCTGTCTGCATATCAAACATCTTAGGCATAATATGGAACAGGTATTTTTTATCGAGTATTGATAATGTTGAACTTTACGTCCCTATAGAATATGATAAAAAACATTTAAAAATTAGAATATATTTTAAATATAGGCATAAAGAATTCTATACTTCTTATGTTTACACATAAGTCCAAAAATCTCACCATATACAACCTTGAAGCAAGACAGTCCCACATTATTCCTTTTCCTGTCTTTTGCTTTTATTAACCACTCCCTTCTTCTTGAACAACCATCTACCTGAGAGACATCATAGCAGCAACTGTCATGTCATGACAAGCCGCCCATATTCAGAAGACCAGAATGACAGGCACTGCAAACATGAAACTACTATTACAAATTACCATCTGCAGTGCAGTTGCTTAGTCCACAGGTATCAGTATATATAATTAGTCAAGGTGAGAATCTTTCCAATTAATTGCTAGATTAAAAAATCTTCTGAAGATTCTCATGATCATTGCCTTGCCCATCTTCTACATATAACTGTATGGTTTGACTTATTCATGTATCCCAGCTCTTCTCCTTTCCCTCTCTTGGTTACTTAGTCCTTGAGATCCTGCTTTCCTTTTATTTGTATTATACCTTTCTATTTGTACTTCTTCTTTTGAGTTCTTATACAAGGGAGACTATACGATATTAACACATGTGTGTCTGGTTTATTTCGCTTAAGAGTATATGTTCAAGTAGCATCCACTTCAATATAAAGGCTTTGAGTTTATCATTCTTAATAGTTGAATAACCCTCCATTGTGTAAAAATACCACATCTTTTTGAACCATTCCTCCGGTGATGGGCATCTTGGTTGTTTCCAAGATTTGGCTATCACAAATTGTGCTGCTATAAACATAGGCACACATATATC
>NW_004524595.1:18614254-18627667 GCF_000260255.1 Octodon degus | reverse complement strand
TGGCTTGGGTCTGGCTGCTGTGCTCAGCTCCTTCCTGCTGTTACCCTTGGGGGTGAACCTGTTGTGCCCCTCTGGCAAGATTTTCTGCTTCTGGACTAGCTGGGTGGTTCTATCCTCTACACTCTCTGCAGGGATTGCAGCTGCAGCGTTACACCCCAGGCCTGTATGACAGGCCTGAGCTGAGCCTGGAGTGGACAAGGTGGAGTAGGGGGGAGAGGAAACTCTCCCACACACTCACAGGGCCTGGACTAGGACTAGGACTGGGTCTGGAGGTTCCCAGAACGCGTCAGAAATTCCTACTGGGTGGGCGGGGTGGGGGAGGTTCTACGGAGTGTTGGGGGGCATCCCAAGGGGGTGGGAGAGGGTCTCACCTATGCTGCGCCTGGGCTTGGACCAGTAATAGGTCCCGCTGGTACAGCGTAGCCGGAAACTCTCCCACACAGTCACCAGACCTGGGTAGGACTGGGTCTGTGGGTTCCTTGAACGCGGGAGAAATTCCTACTTGGCAGGCTGAGTAGGGTAGGTGCTGTGGAGTGGTGGGGGGCATCCCAAGGAAGTGCAAGAGGGTGTCACCAATGCTGCGCCTGGGCTGGGACCAGTAGTAGATCCTGCAGGCGCAGGGTAACAAGAAGCTCTCCCACACACTCAAGGGACCTGTGCTAGGACTGGGTCTCACCAAGTAGTTTTTCCAAATAATTACTAGTCCAAAGCCCTGTGCCATACTTTTTTTTTTTCAGAGAATAACCCCCGTCTACTGTCAAGGTAAGGAGAGGTGGCAAGTTGCTGAGTGATACAGAGAGTTGGAAAAGACTTAGGGAGCCAACTTCTTCTCAAGCAACTTTGTCCTACTTACTGTTATTTACCAGATTCCTTTCTAGTTTCAAAAAAAGTTTTTTTTTTTTGTTTTTTTTTTTTTTTTTTTTTCAGAACTGGGGATTGAACTCACGCTCTTGCTCTTGTGCTTGCCAAGGAAGTGCTTATTTTACTGAGCTATCTCCCCGGCTCCTTCCCTTCTAGTTTCAGAGAAAGCCCTCATTGCCATTTCCTGAGTTCCAAGAGGGTTCTGTAGTTTGGTCTCTTCAGCTTTTCTATCAGTTGAAATTTGGCTCTTTTTGTTGTTTGCTTCTTCCTAAATCCTTTAACACTTACCCACTGATTTTCCAGCTTCTAAAATTTCGCGGTTATCATTTTCTGGTCTAATTTTTTATTTTTTAAATATATTTAGGACAGGGTCTACAGGGTCTCAATACACAGGTCAGACTCCTAGTGATCTTTCCTGTTTTTCAGCCTCCCAGGCACTGGGATTACAGGCTTGCACCACCACGCCCAGTCTCAGTTGCCCTCTCAGCATGCCCCGGGGGCAGGGCTGGCAAGGCAGGCCAGAGTTCAAACCCCCGCCCCTGGAATCTGCCTAAGCAGGTGCTTTAACCTGTTGAACTATCTGGCCAGCCCTTCTAATTTGTTTTTACTTAGAGATATGCTTATTACAAAAACAAAAACCATTCAATATTCTTTTTCTGTAGTTTCTGTAGTTTTTATTTGATGGGTATTTATATCCATGCATTCAATTTGCCATCTGAATCCTGAATTCTCTTGATCCTTAGAACTGATAATCCTATGTTTAAAGTTTCATTTATAAATAATTATTTCACTGGAGTCAGACTTAAAAATATATGACTATTTTTTCTATTTAAAATCTAAGTTTCTTTTATTTAAAATGGTAAAATCAACTTTATTTTCTGGTAAATCTAAAATCTGACTAAATTTTAAACTTTTGACATGGCAAATTAATTTATGTTTCTAATGGATTATCAGGAAATTCAGTGCACACAGAACAGAATAACTGATAAGAATTGATTGAGAAAATGTGCATGTGTGCATGTGCAGTTTTAAGATTGCCTATTCTACTCTGAATAACTCAAGCATTGTCTTTGTACTAGGGTTTTGAAACTAGATTTCATTGTTATGTTTATCTTTTTTCTCTTTAGAAAAAATAAGCTAAAAATTTTTGTCTGTTAGAAGCTACCTAGGTCATAATGTACATTAAGTTTATGCTATTAAGACAAAGTGTACTTTAATCTATATTATCTCTTAATAATAAATATATAGTCAAGATTTGACCTAAGTGCACTTACCCAAAACCAGAGACTCCCTACTTCATGAAGAAAAACTTCCTTCTGTTATCAGTAGACCGCGTATCCTGTATCTTGACTTTCCAAACAGGAAGATCCAATCGTCTTTCCAGAAACACGTTTTTGCTTTCACTGTAAGTAAAGGGGAAACTTGGTTACAAGTAATAGAGAAAGTGCTTATATATTTCTTTTTTTATATATATATTTCTTTCAAATAGCTAAAAATTCTTAAAGATTCCTACTTGTAGTGAGGTTTTTTGTTTTTTTTTAAATTTTAGGACAGAGTCTACAGGGTCTCACTGCATAGTAGATTGGATTTGTAGTGATCCTCCTGTTTATAGCCTCCCAAGTGCTGGGATTAGGGTACATGCCACCATGCCCAGTCTCAGTTGCAGTCTCAGTGTGCTGCAGGGGTGGGTCCAGCATGGCAGACCTAGGGATCAAACTCCTCGTCCCTGTGTGCTTAAGCAGGTGCTTTAATCCATGAAGTAAATTTTTTATTCAGGGTGAATTTGGAAGTACAGGAGTAAGAAGAGGAACAAAGTTGCACAGTTAGGGATTAAGATTTGATTATTACAATGCTTCTAGGATTCACTCAGTGTCTTATATTCAGGCTTAAAGGATTCAGATGTCAAATAATCATGGTACCCTATAAAGAATATTATTCCAAGCACAGTTATTTCTGATATTGGCCAGCCACCTCAGCTCTATAGACATAATTTTGTCCTGCCAAAATTCTTATATTGAACTCCTAGGCCTTCATGTGATAATATTTAGAGATGAAGCCTTTGGGAAGTAACTAGGTTTAGATGAAGCCAGAAGGATGGGTCCCTCCACTTGTTGAGATTAGTACTGTTAGAGGAAAAGATCACAGCATTCTAGAGATCTAGTGTTTCCTTGACCTCTCACCCTTTTTCCCTCTCCATCTCCTTCTTCCCACTCTTTCCCCTTTTCTCTGTGGCACATAAACATACAGAAAGAAGACCGCTATCTGTAAATCAGCAACTGACCACACTGGTACCCTAATGTCAGATTTCCAGTTTCTAGAACTGTAAGGAAATAAAGTTTCTGTTGTTTGAGCTACTTAGTCTTTGGTATTTTGATATGGTAGCCCAAGCTAATATACTCAGATGTTCTGTCATTAGTCGTGTGGCTTCAATCCATCCATACTCTTGAAATGTATCCTGAGAAAATATTTTCTTACACTAACCAATTCTCAAGCTCTCTGGACAGCAACTAAGTGTCTAATAATGTAATTCATTTAAGGCACTAATTAACACTAATGTCAGATTTTATATTATGAAGGGCTCAGCTCACAAGACTGTTCCTGCTTCTGATCAGATCCAGTTGCATGTCCTATCCCTTCTTCTGACCAACTAGTCATAAATCATGTGTTCCCCCCTTGCCTCAACCATCAGGTTCAATATTTTCTTACCTGTTTTATATGTTCTTTGGCCTATTAGTCTGTTTTAAAACTGTGTGTATAATTAGCTCTATAAGATCTTATAAACAAATGAATTTGATGGTGGAAAATAAAAGGGAGTAGAAGGAGGTAAAACAGGAAGTGATTAAAATGTGTTATGTACATGTACAATTCTCTACAGTGAATTGAATCATATACTGCAAACGTGTACTAATAAAAATTTAAAAATTGCTATCATGGTTTAAAGAATCCAGGAAAACA
Organism: Octodon degus; assembly: GCF_000260255.1. Taxonomy (NCBI): domain Eukaryota; kingdom Metazoa; phylum Chordata; class Mammalia; order Rodentia; family Octodontidae; genus Octodon; species Octodon degus. The sequence goes on along the minus strand of NW_004524595.1, from coordinate 18,623,851 downwards.
CTTTTCTTACATCTATCAGTTTATTTTACAGGACAAGGCTCTAATTCAGCAAAGTTGCAGGCAGGGGGTATCTATGCCTTCTCCAGGATGCCTTTCCCAGGAGGTTGACATGTTCATAAGCCAGGTCATGAAATCTTGTTAAAGTTTTACTGAGCTCAATATCTTGCCCCATGGATTGGTAGATAAGGCTGAAGTTCCACCTTTGCAATTTGTCTTTGTTTCTGGAGGCCAGTCCTATCCTAACATCTAAGGAACCCACTTCATTAGTAGAAATTCAGGTGTGATTGAATAACAAAAGACACCTATCTCTCAGAAAATTCTAAGGGTTTGAGGAACTTGGCCAGGAATCAGTGGCAGAGATCTCTCTCTCTCTCTCTCTCTCTCTCTCTCTCTCTCTCTCTCTCTCTATCAATCATCTGTCTTTTTACCCATCCATCAGGTAAGTGAAAAGCTAGAGATCCAGGAATCATTTATGTAGTATATCAGGATGCCTTTTGATTATAGATTATGAAGAAATTAATGCTAAGGAAAATACATTTTTAGGAAAAATGCTCTTTTCCTCATAAATGCCATCATCTGGAGATGAAAGGAGTGCTTGCCTCTGGAAGGAGTGGAGTGATTACATCAGCTCTGGTAGAGAAGAACCTTGGCCCCTTGAACTACTTAAAACAACCTTGGAAGTGATATTTTGGTTGGTGAGAAACTAATTAAAAGATGGGACTCTTTTACATACTCTTCAGATGACCCAGAGTTTCAAACAGATGTTTCAGGGAAATGCATACCTGCTACTCCCATTAACCAATTACTTTGTTGCAAATGCCACAAGCTCTTTTTTTTAATAGTAATTATGAAGAATTATGTCCCATCTGGCAACTCAAACGTTTCGCTCAATTTGAGGGAAATTTGATGGTAATTATAGGCCCTATGTTTCTGTTGAGTCTTAGGAAAGAAACTACCACCACAGTTGAGAAAACCTTAGTAAAAAGGCATAAGCACCGATCATATTCTTCGAGAAGCATGTGTAGCAGAGTCTCTTAGGATCTTTAAACATATTATGTACTCATGTACATATGAACTCACACACTTAAACAATATAAAGCTAAGAAACTCCTAAGTCCAAAACAGTTTAAACAAAATGGCCAAGTAGAGGAAATATAGTATATAACAGTAAGTGCATGATAAACCGTAACAATTTGAAATGCTAAAATTTAGGGCAAGGGGCTGGGGAGATAGCTTAGTCAAAGTGCAAGGGCCTGAGTTCACTACCCATTTTGAAAAAAAAAAAAAAAAAAAGTAAAATTTAGGGCAATTACTCTTGATTATGAATTTTTTGTTATGATTATGATTTTGACAATGTCTTGGTGGTTTAATATTTAAAATATTGGCTTATATGTTTATACAGCAATAGTTTTGATACTTAATTTTTCAATAGAATATGAAATTATTAAAAAAATCCTTGTTTGCGTTTATAGCACCTACTCTTTTAAGCTAGTAAACAAGCAAACCTTGGATTTGAAATTGAAGACAAAGATAAACACTTGCTGAGAATCACAGGGTATTTAGTTCTTTTTAAGTCATGTAATCAGTTATTTGGTTTAATAAGAGAAATCCACATCAATTACTTTTATGTATGGGGAAAGATTACTGTTGTATACCTACAGGTTTTGTTCTTTGGACTTGGAAAAGACTTTTTGTTTTCTTCCCCGTCTGCAAACTCCCACAGTATTGTAAGTATTGGAAGCCAAGCATTCAGTACAAACAGTTTCAATTTCCATGCTTCCTAGCAGGCCAGCCAAAAGCTATCCTAGGCAGATGGAAAGAAAAGTTTATTTCTGGAAAATATGAACACATCCTTGTACTTGTAAATATTTTCTTACCCCATATTTTTGAAATTAACATGTAATTAGCATAGGTCACATTGGCTTATGTTTATAAAAATGCTCTGCATTTCATTTTAGACCAAGATGAAATATTCATTCATTTTTAAACCATCTCCCAATGTGATATTTACAATAAAAAACATCTGGATATTTGCAATTGGAGAAATCTTCATGTTTTTGAAATATGACATTCAATAAATAGTTACCCTTCCACTGCTAAACAGCAATCAGCCTGTCTCAGATATTTGGGTAGGTTATTTTTAATAAAAAGGATTTACTTTTTGTATCATTTAAGACATCTAAACATAATAAGTAGATGGTGAAAAAAGCAGGTTGGGCTTCACAGAAGAAGTCTGAAATTTTGTAATAAATTAACATAATTACACTAGCAGGGTTAAATCTTAATGAAGAATAATGACCTTTTTCCTCCTTTGGTCTGGTCTTGAGTTTTTTCACTTTAGAATGGGCTTGATGTTACAATACTGCCCCCTACTGTAAGATTTTGCTTAGCATTTTGGTAGGAAAGACAAGAGAATAGAAGAAACCAACAGATAACTGGAGAAAAGTGTTTCTCTTTACCCTTGCATGTTCTGAAGTGACTCAGACTCACTAAATGCATGACTCTAGAATAAAATTATAATGTACAGTTTTGGTTTTCAATTTGTTTTCTTTCAAGTTAATGCTGTTACTACTCTGTTCTTTTGAGTTAAACAGAAAATTTTCTTCCTCTACACACTTAGGAATGGTGGATCTGACTGGAGACTTTGTGAATGTGTTTTTTAATTAGTGTTGGGTTTGAGGAATTTTGCAAGTTTGAATAAAGCATACAAGATATCTTTGGGACTGGATGAAGAATGATGTTTTCGTTTTCAGTATAGCTTTGGTATTTTTAATAATAGCAATGAATCTGTGGTAAAATATATTGATTCAACCAATTGTGTATTAGAGTTCTTCTAGTCTTAAATCTGATAGTCTATAAACAAGTCTGTTTTCTTTGCCCTTGAATAAAACTGTGAATTCATGTAAGCAAAGCTTTGGCATGAATGACATTTAGGTTGCCATTTGTTTTGGTGAAAAGTTGAGTTCTTATTTTTTAAAGGCATTTCTTTAACAAATTATTTTGATGACATTTGTTTTGCTGGTGCATATTTTCTGACATTAAAAACAAATAGAAAGCCACTTATCATATGAATCATTGTTAAAGTCAGCAGTAATCCACTGTGTAAAATCTCCCTGTAACGACACAGAGGCTAGGGGCTTAAACCTGGGGTATATTAAATTAGTTCCAGTCTCTAGCGAATGGGCTTTCTCTGGCTTGCTTAGGCAGGCAAAACGGAAACAGGCAGTTTATAACAAAAAGTCTGCTTTAAAAACCATGGGTTTCATTGGAGAAAGATTTATATCCCCCACTTACATAAACATTACAAATATAGACTGCAAGTAGGAGGGAAACCTTTATCAAAATCTCTTGAAGAGCCTTTTCATTGTGAGTAAAATGGACAGCATGTACTGTTGTTTGAAGATACGCCAGCATTTCCACATCATCCTCTTCACTGCTCTGTCTGATTAAAATGCACTATTGTGAAGACTAACCAGACCACCTACTTTTAATTTATTTTTTTGTGATGAGATTATGTTGGCATCAAAAATGGAGCAAAACCCTTCTATATCAAGGAGAAAATGATTATTTCAATGTTTTAAAAAAGACAATATGATTGTATAAATTCTTAGAGTAATAGAATTTGAATATCAGTTCATATCACCTCCTGATTTAAAGTGAGTTTTATATATAAACACTATCCTAATTATCATGTTGTCTTTGGGATTGTAATAGAACCCATATGAGGCTTGAAATATTTGGTCCAATAAAATGAGAAAAGCTGAAAGGCAAGATTACCATTTGAGATTAGAAAAGCTGTTTATTTGATACCTCACATATGGTCCATGAACTAAATATCTGTTTTGCCTGTTTTTTTTTTTTTTTTTAATTTTATGACCTGATACAGGATCTCACTGCACAGCCCAGACTTTTAGTGATCCTCCTGTTTCAGCATCCTCAGCACTGGGATTACAGGCATGTACCACCACGCCTGGTCTTGGTGGCCAGCTCAGTGTGCCCAAGGCAGGGCCTGCATGGCATATGCTACTGGGGGTCCAACCTGGGTCCTTGAGTTTGCCTAGGCAAGCACTTAGACCACTGAGCTATCTCTGTGGTCCCTGTCATTTGCTTTTATGTTATTTTTAAGATCTTGAAAATTTGCATAGAAATGTACTTTTCTTTGCTTTAAAAATGTTTAACAAGGCACTAAATCCTTATTATCTTTTTTCCTTTGGGCTTATTAGCAGTAGCTGCTTTTTGATGGATTTTAGTTATAATCCAGGTAGTACTGAATAAGTTTTTCGTAGGATTTCTTCAGTCTGTCTGGAAAATAGCACATCTGCATTTAGCATTCTTAGGATTCCAAATGTAAGGTAAATTTAAATGCACCTTTAACATAGAGGGTGACTATAAGTGACATGGTATAAATATTTGAAATATATAACATGAAGCCAAGACCTAGGGGTAATACTTCAGGGAACACAGCCCTAACAAGGGTGGTCTTGGACTGTTACCTTGAGGGCAAGTAGAGATAAAGTCAGATTTCTGAAAAGGAAAGTCATTCATTGTACTTTAGAAGATAAACAAAGGGGAAACAGTTGGTTCTATCCAACAGGAAAAAAAATAGTGTAGTCAAAGCCAGGCTTCCTGACCTGTACTATGACAACTTCTGCAACTTCTGCCATGCACCATGCTAAGTGCTTTACAGGTGTCATTATTTTTAAACTTTGCAACAAGCTGTTTTTTTATATGAGGAGACTAGGATACAGACTTGTATCACATACTCAGGCCATATTACAAGGTATCACCGTAACTAGCCATTCTGATTTAAGAGTCCATGTTTATAGATCACATCTGTAATCCTGTTACTTTCTATCCTAATACTTTCTATCAGTACTAAAGATCCTAATACTTTCTATCAGTACTCTTTTTTGGAGACAGGGTCTCAATATGTAGTTCAGGATGGTCTTGAATTTATTATGTTACACAGACTAGCCTCAAACAGCGATCTTCCTGCTTCAGCCAGTGGTAGGATTACAGCTATGTGCATTGCTCTGTGCAGATGTTAGAGTCATGATGCTTCTGTGGGAACGTCTGCGTGCAAGAATGAGCTCTTTTGTGTTGTGTACTGGATGAGAGGCAGAAGTGATATGGGTAACTTTGCTGGAGGTGATTAGGCAGTGAACAAGGTAACTCTCTGAGCAAGGAGGCTGATGCTGTGTGGAGGATTAAGATGACATATGGCAGGTGTTAGTTCCCAGATAGTCTGCAATCTGTCTCTCCAAACAATCAGTTACCCTAAACCTGTAATATTTTCTAATGGTAATATTCTACTATGAAAAGCCTTTCGTTTTGCTGCCTTCAACTGAAGGCAGCAGGATTCTTAGTTATATACAAATACTACTTCCCAGGCTAAGTAAAATTTAGTTCATCTGTAATATGGATAAAAGGATATAAAATTAAATAGATTTTCATAATGAATAATAATTTTTAAAAGAAGGGCACAAATGTATTACTGGTAGTAGCTTTTTTTTTTCTTTGCTATATAGATCAAGCTGGCCTCAAAGTCTCAGCAGTCCTTCTACCTCAGACTCTTGAGTGCTGGGATTGCAGGTGTGTGACACCACACCCAGCTTAGCAATAATTGATGTAAGTTCTAAAGAGTTGGTAATAATAGTGAATTCTTCTAAATACTGCAGTTGATATAAGCACTGACTGAAAGAAAGAAAATTCCAAAGATATCAGCTAACTGTGTTAGTCAGAAAATACCTGAGAAAACAATTTAAAGGAAGGCTTGTTTTGGTTCACAGTTTAAAAGGTTTCTGTGGATGGTCGACTGTCTTCCATTGCTTTTTGGCATGGGATAAAGCATAACATCATGGCAGTGAGCACATATTAGAGCAGAGTTACGTTGCTTGTGCATGGTGGAGATGGTGGTGGCTGGGGGTACAGTGTAGCACTCAAAGGCATGTCCTATAGGACCTCCAACTGGGTCCCATCCCCTAGTTTCCAATACCTCCTAGGAGCACCACTAGTTGGGAGAATGCCTTCAACACCTGAACCTTTAGGGGACTTCTTATTAGTACGTTTACTTGAGAGGTGAGTAATATGGTTTATAGTCATGGAAGAAAAAGCAAAGGTATAGCTGTTTTATTTACAGTGTTTAAAATTAAGGAGTTAATCAATAGAGAACCAAAGTTGTGATAAAAATATGTACTGTCTGTATATGTGTGAGTACTATGCATGAGGTAAGCATGCAAGTAAACTAGATCATAGTGAGAAGTCAATCAATAATGTCAGAAAGTGATTTCTAAAAAGTGTACACTTCTCAAAGGACAAAATTATAGAAGCGAATAAATATATGAAAAAATGCTCCACATCACTAGCCATCCATGAAATGCAAATTAAAACAACACTGAGATACCATCTCACCCCACAAAGAATGGCTATCATAAAGAAATCAACCAACAACAAAGGTTGGAGAGGCTGTGGGGAGAAAGGAACCCTTTTCCACTGCTGGTGGGAATGTAGACTGGTGTAACCATTATAGAAATTAGTGTGGAGACTCCTTAAAAAACTAGGACTGGAAATCCCATTCAAACCAGCTATCCCCCTACTGGAAATTTTCCCAGAGGAACTGAAAACAACATATCACAGTGATATATGTATACTTCTGTTTATAGCAGCATGATTTGTGATAGCCAAATTTTGGAAGCAGCCAAGATGCCCATCACCTGAGGAAGGGATGAAAAAGATGTGGTATTTTTATACAATGGAGTATTACTCAGCTATAAAGAATGATAAACTCGAAGCATTTATATTTAAGTGGATGCCACTTGAAGATATACTCATAAATGAAATAAACTGGACACGTGTAAATATCGTATAGTCTCCCTAGTGTAAGAACTCAAAAGAAGAAATAAAAATAGAATGGTATAACACAATTAAAAGGAAAGTAAGAACTTAAGGAGTTAACAATGAAGAGAGAGCAAGGAGAAAAACTAGGAAGCATGACAGGGGCAAAGCCATACATTTGTATGCACAAGATGGTTAAGCCAATGATCCTGAGAATCTTAAGCAGGTTTTTGAAACTAGAAGTTAATTGGTAGGATTCTCACCCTGACTAACTGTATATGCTGGTAGCTGTGAACTAAGCAAATGCACTGAAGATAGCAGTGTGTAATACTAGGGTCATGCTTGGAATCCCTGTCATTTTGGTCTTCTAAACACATACTGCTTGTCATGTCATACCAGTTACTGCCATACTGTCTCAAGTAAATGTTTGTTTTTTTAAAAAAAGGTAATAAATGAAAACAAGATACAAAAAAAAGTCATAGGAATATCCTGCTACAATGCTGTATATTGGTTAGATTTCTAAATTTTTGTGTGAAAATATGTAATTGTTTATTCCTATTTTTTGGAATTTTTTTATTGTTTTACTTTTTTTTTCCTTCACATTCTGCAGGAATTTAAAGTTTAATGTATCAATACTTGATGGACAATACCTGTTCCATGTTATGTCTAGGATATTTGATATTCAGATACATAGTGAGGTTAAGCTCAAATGCCTATGTTATAGGCATTAAGCTTCTCTTCTGGAGGGTTAATAGCTGAAGTTTGCAGACCAAAAATTAGAGAAAAAGAAGGGCTGCAAGGATAGCCAACATTTTGGCCTGAGCCTTTCAAGGTCAATGAGGACTCAGGACAAAGGAGAACCTGTACTATAACATCATATAACTCAGTTGCGCTCCAAATTTCCTGATCAAGGAGATTATGGGGCCACAGAGGAAAGTGATTGATGATGTATAGTGTGCCTAAGGAGAGTCACATGGAGAGAAAACATTTTTTCAGGCTTTCACAGAGAGCAAATTGGTTAAACAGTGGCCGTAACTCATCCACATGGCTGATGCTGACAGAGGATCTACAGACTGTGGTACAGGATTTTTGGGTAAATCCTGAGGCAATTTGACTGACCTTGCCAGATACAAGTTACATTTAAAAGAAGTGTGTAATTATAACATATTATTTTTATCATAGAGAATAAAAAGTAAGGAAAAAACTGAAAACAATCAGAATTTTAAAACAAGATAAGATTAACAGTGGTTGTTATATTACATACTATTATCTTCAAAGTAATTGTTCAGATTACCAGATACAGGCATGCAAAACTGATCAAACAATTAAACATAACTGTTCCTTTCAATAAACCAATAGAAATTAGTAGTATAATTATCTTAGCTATCTAGGATATACACACATATTTTTTTCTTCCTTTTTTCTTTTTTCCCTTTCCTCCTAGGGATACAACATAATGTTTATACATGTGAGTCTGATTTATTTTACTTAAGAGTATGGTCTCTAGTTTTATGCATTCACCTATAAAAGCCTCAAGTTTATCTTTATAGCTGAGTAATACTCCATTGTATAAAAATAGCACATCTTTTTTTTTAATCCATTCCTCAGTTGATGGGCATTTGGATTGTTTCCAACATTTAGCTATGACAAATTGTGCTGCTTATATCATATTATTTGTTGTCTTGACACTGATCTCTGGAGCTCCCCAAACCAACAGTCAACCAAAACTGGTTTCTGTGAGAAGTAGGAGCAGCGTGGAAAGGGACAAGGCAGGAGGGTGGGTGTTGCTTTTCAGTGTCCTGCTGTGTGGTTTGAAGTGAATCCTACAAACTATGTTTGTATTTTCCTTTGATAAGAATAAAATTTGTTTAAAACAACAGTGATAGAAATACAAGAATATTCAAGGTAATACTTTTTTTTTCTTTTTAAGTTAAAAGTATCCTGGCCTGATTGTATTTTTCTTTACCTCTTAAACCAAGATCTGAAGAATTAAGTAGAATAAAGGAAGTAACTGCTTCTGGGTTTGTTTAGTCTCTAAAGTTCCCTGTGTTGGCAAGGTGAAGGTTTCCAGAAAAGATATTTTTCATAATCTGTTTTGTTAATTAGGCTGTTTTTGTTTTGTTTTCAGATGACTAAATGAACCTGACTAATGACCTGTGGGATAATTTGATTAGGTTTTAATCTCAAAGTAGTGAGATTCATAGATTTAAGAGGTGGGTATAGTGACACAATGACTCAAGAACTTTTTACAGTATTTTTGTATTTTGTTACTGTTACTTGGATATGCTTGATAGGTCTGATTCTTTGTAGCAGACAATCACATCAATCTTGACGTCTAGAATCTTAAAGTGGTTAGTCACTTAATGAGTCCTGGTATGTTCTCTTTAGATGTGTCAGTAATCCCAGCTCAGTGTGTACATTTAACATCAACATTTGTTTTAGTTTCCTTTGCAGACTATTGTTGCTTAATTCTTATTGTTATTCCTAAATAGACTTTTTTGGTGAAGTGAGTTTTTTCTCAAAATCTATTTAAGTGAACTATCTTTAATTATCAGGAAATGTATTCATTTCCCAGTTTAGTACTCTGACAAGTTAAATGTAATTTATAAATTTTAAAAAGTAAGGAAAATTTATTTTCCCTGAATATATAATCTTGGTTTAGTTATTTTTGTACCATTATCTGTGTTGATAATCAAACTTGTTCAGGGTACTACCCTAAAGATTTGTGTAAGATACTGTTATTTTATGACATTTTGAATGTGT